>NC_082663.1:95856818-96159848 GCF_025265405.1 Mesoplodon densirostris
AAAACCAGAATTGAACTATATGTGTCTTTCTACCTACCCTAATCATTATGCTTCTAGTTAAATATCTTTCACAAGATACATCTCCAGAGTTTATCTATGGTTTTAATTCTACAATTTAGGCCTATAGATAGCATGTATCAAAAGCAGGCACCTTTCTTATCTACCCTTTTCTTACTTCAATTCCCCATTGACTGCCTTGAAATGTCACTTCCTTAGCTACATTTTTATATTTGGCCTTTCTGGTTTTCTAAATTTCTACTCTATTTTTATACCCACCTTACACCTGGATTTCCCCCATTTCATCACTTATAATTAATACATCAGCACAACTCACCTGAATTTTTGCTAGCACATATTTTCATAATTACTGTTTTCTCACCAGTAATTTGCTAGTATCTCCTTTCTAAATTTTTCAAGAATCGTTTTTACCTTGATCTATAAGGTTCTTCATTTCCACATTACACTGATTAGTATGTGGTTTACATCAATTTATCACTGAGTCTTTTTTCCCTACACTTTAACTATTAAGATTATACTAAATCACTTTTCTGTTAAGACACTCAATATTAAAAGTAACTATAAGCTTTACTAAAGTGTAACTTTTGAAAATACATTTAACCAAAGTACAACAAAGTTTTAAGAAAAATTAGAAGTGGGGAGAGGCCAAGTTGGCCCTAAGCTCACCATGGGTACAGCAAAATTACAATGATTTACAGAGTCACTATTGATGAGAAAGACTGGAATCTAGCAACAAGATCTTCTACAACTAAAGATATAAAGAAATAATCACAGGGAGATGGGTAGGAGGAGTAGAAACACATTATAGTCAAGACATATAACTCAGGCAGGCAATCCACAAATGGGAGGATAGTTGCACTTGCAGAGGTTATCCCCAAGGAGCAAGTGATCTCAGTTCCCCATCAGGCTCCTTAGGCCAGGAGTCCTGCATCAAAAACAAGAGCCCCCAGAATACTTGTCTTTGAAGGCCAGGTGGGGCTTACTTTTAGGAGAGCCACAGGCTGTGGGAAATAGAGACTCCACTCTCAGAGGGCACACAAAAAAATCTCTCATGCTCTGGGGTAGGGAGAAGAAGCAATAATTTGAATGAAGCCTGGGTCAGGTCCACCTGCTGATTTGTAGAACCTCCAGAGGCAGGAGGCAAATGGAGCTCACCCTGGGGACAGAGACACTGGTAGTAGCCATTGTGGGGAACTCATTCTACCACAAGTACACTGTTGCTAGCAAGCACCATTTTGGAATCCTTTCCTCTAGCTTATCAGCACCAGGACCCAACCCCATCCACCAGCCTATCACCAAAACTGGGACACCTCAGGACAAGCAATGAGCTGGGCAGGGACACAGCCCCACCTACTGGCCACCAGGATGCCTTAAGACACCACAAGCCCACAGCATCCCCAGGACACCTGGCCACACACCAGTGGGCTGGCACTAGCCATGGGACCAGCCTCACACAACAGTGGGAAGGCACCAGCCCCAGAACCCCCTAGTCCCCTGCCCCACATACTAGCAGGCCAAAATACCAACTCCAGGACCCACAGGGATATGGAGCTAGAGACTCTGGGACCTGGCTACACCCACCAGTGAGCCAGCACTAGCCACAGGACCACCTGGGTCTCAGCCCCACCCACCAGGAGGCCAACACCAGCTCCAAGACACCTTGTACCCCTAATCCAGTCACACCAGGATCCAGTTCCACTCATCAGTGGGCCAGCACCAGTTTTGGGACACCTTGGAACCCACAGCCAGCCATGTCAGGAACTGACCCACCCACCCATAGGCCATCACTTAATCCAGGAACCCCAACCCCACAACCACCCATTCCAAAACCCAGCTCCACCCACCAGTGATCCAGTACTAGCCCCAGGATTCCCCAGGCTCCACAACCATCAACCTTATGACCCAGCCCCACCAACCAGTGGTCATTAGCCTTCATACAAGGCAAGGCCTGGCAACCAATGAGACGGGGCCAGCCATGTCTACCAGACCACCCACAGTGGTCAGCCTACCACAACAGAAGACTCGTGCATCCCACAAATGTTCAACTCTAAATCATATAGCTCTGGTGGCCAAAGCGGGGACCAAAGGGATATAGAGGAGAGCTCCTACAAAAGGCCCCTTTCTCCAAATGTGGGAAACATAACCAACCTACCAGATACACAGAAATAAAAATGTAAATTAGGCAAGATGAGGTGACAGAGGAACATGTTCCAAAGGAAGGAAAAAGATAAAACCTCAGAAGAACTAAGTGAAATGGAGACAGGCAATCTACCTGATAAAGTATTCAAGGAAATGATCATAAAGATGTTCAAAGAACTCAGGAGAAGATGGTATAACACAGTGAGAAGTTAGAAGTTTTTAACAGAGTTAGAAAATATAAAGAAGAACCAAAAAGAGATGAAGAATATAATAACTGTCATGAAAAAATACACTAGAAGGAATCAAAGGTAGATTAGATTATAAAGAGGAAGAAATCAGTGAGCTGGAAGACAGAGTAGTGGAAATCACCCAAGCTGAACAGAAGAAAAGGAAAAAGAATTTTAAGGATCGTGTAAGAGACCTCTTGGACAATAACAAGTGTACTAACATTCACATTATAGACATCTCAGAAGGAGAAGAGAGAGATAAAGGGTAAGGAACATATTTAAAGACACAATAGGTAAAAACTTCCCTAACATGGGACAGGAAATAGACATCTAGGTCCAGAAAGTACAGAGTCCCAAACAGGATCAACCCAAAGAGGACCACACCAAGACACACTGTAATTAAAATGGCAAAAATTAAAAATAAAGAAAGAATATTAAAAGCAGCAAGGGAAAAGCAAAAAGTTACATAGGAGGGAACTCCCATAAGGCTATCAGCTGGCTTTTCAGCAGAAACTCTGAAGGCCATACAGGAGCAGCACAATAAATTTTAATTAATGAAAGGGAAAAATCTACAACGAAGAATACTCTACCCAGCAAGGCTCTTGTTCAGATTTGATGGAGAGATCTAAAGTTTTACAGACAAGCAAAAGCTAATACACCTGAGCACCACCAAACCAACTTCACAAGAAATGTTAAAGGCACTTCTTTAAACAAAAAAGAAAAGGCCACAAATGGAAACATGAAAAGTACAAAAGGAAGAATCACATTGGTAAAGGTGAATATACTGTAAAGGTAGTAAATCAACCATATACATGCTAGTAGGAAGGTTAAAAGATAAAAATAGTAAAAATCATCTATATCCACAATAAGTAGTTCAGAGACACAAAATGAAATTATATAAAATATGATGTCAAAAACAGTAATTATGGGGGAAGAGAGTACAAATTCAGGGTTGTTTTTTTTTTGTTTGTATGTTTTTTTGTTTGTTTGTTTGGAGGACACCCCTTGTGTCAGCAGTTAACAAAAGGCTTTTGTTTTTGTTTTTGCATACACGGGCCTCTCACTGTTGCGGCCTCTCCCATTGCAGAGCACAGGCTCCGGACACGCAGGCTCAGCGGCCATGGCTCACGGGCCCAGCTGCTCTGCGGCATGTGGGATCTTCCTGGACCGGGGCACGAACTCGTGTCCCCTGCATCGGCAGGCGGACTCTCAACCACTGCGCCACCAGGGAAGCCTGAAATTCAGGGTTTTTAAAATGCGTTTTTAATTAATTGATCAGCAACTTAAAATAATCATGCTTTTATACATAGATTGCTATATATAAACCTCATGGTAACCACAAATCAAAAATCTGTAGTAGGGCCTCCCTGGTGGCGCAGTGGTTAAGAGTCCGCCTGCCGATGCGGGGGATACGGGTTCGTGCCCCGGTCTGGGGGGATCCCATATGCCGCGGAGCGGCTGGGCCTGTGAGCCATGGCCGCTGGGCCTGCGCATCCGGAGCCTGTGCTCCGCAACGGGAGAGGCCACAACAGTGAGAGGCCCGCATACTGCAAAAAAAAAAAAAAAAAAAAAAAAAAAAAAAAAATCTGTAGTAGATACACACACAAAAAGAGAAGGGGATCCAAACATAACCCTAAACGGAGTCATCAAATCACAAGGAAAGAGAACAAGAGAACAAAAAACTACAAAAACAACACAAACACAATTAACAAAATGGCAATAATTACCTGGCAATAATTACTTTAAATGTAAATGGACCTAATGCTCCAATCAATAGACAGGGTGACTGAATGGATACAAGACCCTTACATGTGCTGCCTACAAGAGACTGACTTTAGATCTAAAGACACACAGACTAAAAGTGAGAGGATAGATAAAGGTATTCCATGCAAATGGAAATCAAAGGAAAGATGGGGTTGCAATACTTATATCAGACAAAACAGATTTTAAAACAGGCTGTACAGGAGACAAAGAAGGATCTTAGGTAAAGATCAAGGGATCAATCCAAGAAAAAGATATAACAATTATAAATATATAGGCACCCAATATAAGAGCACCTAAATACATAAAGCAAACATTAATAGACATAAAAAGAGAAATTGACAGTAATACAATAATAGTAGGGGACTTTAATACCTCACTTACATCAATGGACAGATCATCCAGACAGAAAATCAATAAGGAAACACTGACCTTAAATGGCACATTAGAGCAGACAAACTTAGTAGATACATATGGAACATTCCATCCAAAAGTAGCAGAATCACAGTATTTTCAAGTACACATAGAACATTCTCCATGATAGATCACAGGCTAGGCCACAAAACAAATCTCAATAAATTTAAGAAAATTGAAATCATATCAAGTGTCTACTGAACACAACACTGCGGGGGTAGAAATCAACTACAAGGAAAAAACTGCAAAAAGCACAAACTTACAGAGGCTAAACAATATGCTACTAAACAACCAATGAATCACTGAAGAAAACAGAGAAGAAATAAAAATACCTGGAGACAAATGAAAATGAAACACAATGATCCAAAATCTATGGGATGCAATGAAAGCAATTCTAAGAGGGAAGTTTATATGATAAAAGCCTACCTCAGGAAACAAGAAAAATCTCAAACAAACAACCTAACTTTTCACCTAAAGGAGCTAGAAAAAGAAGAACAAACAAAACCAATTAGAAGAAGGAAAGAAATATTACATTGGCCAAAAAGTTCATTCAGGGTAAGATGGTATGGAAAAACCCAAACAAACTTTTTGGCCAATTCAATAATAAGTACCGGAGCAGAAATAAATGAAATACTGACCACAAAATATAAATAAATAAAAACCAGTGAAACTAAGAACTGGTTCTTTGAAAAGATAAAATCGATAAACCTTTAGCCGAACTCATCAAGAAAAAAAGAGAGAGTGCTCAAATCAATAAAATCAGAAATGAAAAAGGAGAAGTTACAGCTGACACCACAGAAACACAATGGATCCTAAGAGTTTACTATGAACAATTATATGCCTGTAAAATGGACAACATCCACAAAAAAGACGAATTCCTAGAAATGTACAATCTCCCAAGATTTAATCAGGAAGAAATAGATAATATGAACAAACTCATTACCAGTAATGAAATTGAATCAGTAATAAAAATACTATCAACACACAAAAGTCCAGGACCAGATGGCTGCAGAGGTGAATTCTACCAAACATTTAGAGAAGAGTTAACACCTGTCCTTTTCAAACTATTCCAAAAAATTGCAGAAGAAAGAATGTTTCCAAACTCATTCTATTAGGTCAGCATCACAGTTACACCAAAAACAGATGAAAATAACACCCAAAAACAAGAAAATTGCAGGCCAATATTGTTGATGAACATAGATGCAAAAGTCCTAAATAAAATATTAGCAAACCAAGCCCAACAATACATTAAAAGGATCATAACACTATGATCAAGTGGGATTTATCCCAGGGATGAAAGGATGTTGCACTATCTGCAAATCAATCAGTGTGATACACCGCATTAACAAATTTAAGATTAAAAATCAGCTGGTCATCTCAATAGATTTAGAAAAGGTTTTGACAAAATTTAACATCCATTTATGATTTTTAAAAAAACTCTCAACAAAGTGTGTATAGAGGGAACATACTGCAACATAGTAAATGTCACATATGGTAGCCCACAGCTAACATCATACTCAATGGTGAAAAACTGAAACCATTTCCTCTAAGATCAGGAAGAAGACAAGGATGTCCACTCTTGCCACTCTATTCAACATATTATTGGCAATCCTAGCCATAGCAATTAGACAGAAAAAGAGATAAAAGGAATCCAAATTGGAAAGGAAGAAGTAAACTGTCACTGTTTGCAGATAACATGATAACTATACATTAGAAAATCTTCAAGACAACATCAAAAAAACTACTAGAGTTCATCAAAGAATTTGGTAAAGTTGCAGGGTACAAAATTAATATACAGGAATCTGTTGCATTTCTATATACTACAATGAACTATCAGAAAGAGAAATTAAGGAAACAATCCCTTTTACCGTCGCATCAAAAAAGAATAAAATACCTAGGGATAAATCTAACTAAGGAGGTAAAAGACCAGTACTCATAAAACTGTAAGACACTGATGAAAGCAAATGAAGATGACACAAATAGATGGAAAGATATACTGTGCTCATGGATTGGAAGAATAGACACTGGTAAAATTACCATACTATCCAAGGCAATCTAAATGTTCAATGCAACCCCTATCAAAATATCACTGGCTTTTCTCACAGAACTAGAAAAATTTCAAAATTTGTATAAAATACGAATGATTCCAAACAGCCAAAACAATCTTGAGAAGGAAGAACAAAGTTAGAGGTATCATGCTCCCTGATTTCAAACTATTACAAAGCTACATTCATCAAAACGATATGGTATAGGCACAAAAACAGACACAAAGATCAATGGAATAGAATAGAGAGCCTAGAAATAAACCCAAATTTATATGGGTAATTTATTTATGACAAAGGAGGCAAGAATACAGAATGAGGAATACACAATGAGCCTCTTCAACAAATGGCGTTTGGAAAACTGGACAGCTACATGCAAAAGAATCAAACTGGACTACTCTCATGCCATGCACAAAAATAAATTCAAAATGGATTAAAGACTTAAGTGTAAGATCTGAAACCATAAAACTTCTAGAAGAAAACACATGCAGTATGCTCTTTGATGTCAGTCTTCGTAATACGTTTTTGGATATGTCTCTTTGGGCAAGGCACACAAAAGCAAAAATAAACAAATGGGACTACATCAAACTAAAAAGCTTTTGCATGATGAAGGAAGCTATCAACAAAATGAAAGGATACCTGCTGAATTGGAAAAGATATTTGCAAACAATATATCTGATAAGGGGTTAACATACAAAATGTACAAAGAACTCATTCAACTCAACATAAAAAAAAACCCAATTAAAAAATGGGCAAAGGTTCTGAATAGACATTTTTTCAAAGAAGACATACAGATAGTCAACATGCACATGAAAAATGCTCTACAACACTAATCATCAGGGAAATGCAAATCAAAACCACAATGAGATACCACTTCACACCTGTCAGAATGGCTATTATCAAAAAATCAACAAATAACAAGCGTTAGCAAGGACATAGAGGAAGGGGACTGCTTGTGCACTGTTGGTGGGAATGTAAACTGGTGCAGCAAGTGTTGAAGAAAGTATGGTGATTCCTCAAAAAATTAAAAATAGACCTACCATATGATCCAGCAATACCACTCCAGGTATTTATCTGAAGAAAACAAACACATTAACTTGTAAATATACATGCACCCCTATGTTCGTAGCAACATTATTTATAATAGCCAAGATATGGAAGCAACAAGAGTACTCAACAATAGGTGAATGGTTAAAAAAGCTGTGGTCTATATACATACAATGGAATGTTACTCAACCATATAAATAGAATGAGTTCTTGTCATTGCAACAACATGGGTGAATCTAGAAGGTATTATGCTAAGTGAACTAAGTCAGACAGAGAAAGACATACCATATGATTTCACTTGTATGTAGAATCTAAAAAGTAAAACAAATGAACAAGCATAAAAAACATAAATAGAGTTATAGATACAGGGAACAAACAGGGGTTTGCCAGAGGGGAGAGGTGTCAGGGGAGAAATAGGTGAGGGAAATTAAGAGGTACAAACTTCCAGTTGCAAAATAAGTGAGTCACAGGTATGAAATGTACAGTTGAGGAATATAGGACTACATAATATCTTTTCTGTATGGTGACATAGCATAACTAGATCATTTGAGATATATAGAAATATATAAAATGGTGATCATTTTGAGATATATAGAAATATGCAATCACTATGTTGTATAATAGGAACTAAAATAGTGTTGTAAGTCAATTACATTCAAAAACAAACTCAGAAAAAGAGATCAGATTTGTGTTTACCAGAGGCAGGGATGTGGAGGAGGTATAGGGGGAATTGGAGAAGGGCAGTCAAAAGGTCAAACTTCCAGTTATAAGATAAATAAGTACTAAGGATATAATGTACCACATGATAAATGTAATTAATACTTCTCTATGTTATATTTTCAATACATGAAAGTTGTCAAGAGAGTAAATCTAAGAGTTCTAATCACAAGGAGAATTTTTCTTCCTATTTCTTTAATCTTGTATCTATATGAGATTATGGATGCTCACTAAGCCTATTGTGGTAATCATTTCATGAGGTAGGTAAGACAAATCATTATACTATATACCTTAAACTTGTACGGTGCTGTGTGTCAATTATATCTCAATAAAACTGAAAGAAAAAAATAGAAGTGTTATGGGGATCATTTTCTTAGCTGAGGGAACACTGCACCCTTCAACATGGAAGAAGAAATTAAATATAAGTGGCTTGGGATTAAAGAGACAATGACTCAACAGTCATGAGTTCACTAGGAAGAACATTGAAAAAATATTCAAGTCTCACTTTAAAGAATAAGCACAAGGACTTCCCTGTTGGCGCAGTGGTTAAGAATCCACCTGCCAATGCAGGGGACACAGGTTCGAGCCGTGGTCCAGGGAGATCCCACATGCCGCAGAGCAACTAAGCCCGTGCACCACAACTACCGAAGCCCGCGTGCCTAGGGCCCATGCTCCACAACAAGAGAAGCCACGGAAATGAGAAGCCCATGCACCGCAACAAAGAGTAGCCCCTGCTTGCCACAGCTAGAGAAAGCCCACGCACAACAACGAAGACCCAACACAGCCAAAAATAAATAAATAAATTTTTTAAAAACAGAAAAAACACAGGTAACAAGGTAACAGCAAAATATTTGGAACACATAACAGAAAGGAAGTTTGATATCCTTGATACACAAAGAAGTCTTACAAATCCAAAATAAGACTATGAAAAACAGGAAAAGGATAATAGGAAAAGAGATACAACTGGTTAATACTTATCCAATCTTCCAAGTAATGAAAGGAATATAAGTTTAAGTCATAGATTTTTATTCTGAGACTAAGGTAAGAAAAATTGAAGGTCATAATCCTGAAGTTTCTTCTAGTTCCTACTGTTGGAAAGTAAATTGGCCCCAAATTTGGCAACTTAAAACAATTTAATTCTATTTATATATTCTGTGGGTCAGGGATTCAGAAAAGGCACAGTGGGGCAGTTTGTTTCTGCTCTGTGATATCTGTGGCCTCAACTGACAAGACTCAGGAACTGAAGATGACTGGACAGTGGGGTGGCAGGAGTCACTTGGAGGTGTCTTTACTCGTGGCTGGTGGTTGATGCTGGCTGTCACCTAGGAGCTCATCTGGGGCTATGGGCCAGAACACCACCCTGTCTCCTCTCCATGTGGCCTGGCATGTAGCCCTCACCTTTATTACACAGTGGTGTCCCAGGCCTCCAAAGACAAGGGTCCAAAGGGAAGCAGGTGGAAGCTTATCACCTTTGTGCCCCAGCCTCCAGAGTCACATATCAAATCCACTGAAGTCACAAACCTGCCCAGATTCACCAGGAGGAAACAAACCCTATCTTTCAATGGGAGGAATATCAAAGTCATATTGTACAAAGACCGTATGAGAGGGGAGATTTTGTTGTGGCCATTCTCAGAAGATACAGTCTGCCACAGAAAAACTGTAGGAAAATGCATACTCTCATAGAATGTTAAATGTGAACGGGTATCTTTCTGAAGGCTACACTGAGAATGCAAACCAGAGGTGTTATAAATGCTCTAATCTTTACATGAAGAAAATAAGATGTTTTTCTCTAAATCAAATCATGTTCTACTTGGGGAATAGACAGACCCATTTCACTTCTCAAATACATCAATTAATAATCTTCTAAATATGAATAAAATTTTATAGCACCTTATTTAATGCAGATGTTTTCCTGGATTATGTTTCACTGAGTGAATTCAAGACACGAGTTGCACATTCATTCAACACATAATTACTGAGTTCCTACTAAGTGCCAGGAGTTCTTCTAGATGCTGATTAACATGAACATCATTCCTGCTCTCATGGGTTTAAAATCTACTGGAGAGGTGGCTACGAAATAATTATAATTAAAGTCTGTGAGAAATGTTTTTAAATAATGTATAGGAAACTATGAAAGTATTTTCAGGTAGAATTATAGTAGGAATCAAGAACTTGAGATTTTAAATTGAGACCTGAAGAATTACTAGAAATTTACTATTTAGGGGGTGGTGGAAAGATTTCTAGGCAGTGGGGAAATTTTATGTAAAAGCCATAAAGCAGGAAACAGGTTGGCATATTGGGCAAACATAAAGAAGGCCAATGCTTTCCCAACGTACTTAATGAGTGAGTGGGACAAAGGCCCAGGAAGACACCAGAGAGGTAAACAGGACCCAGACAAACCCATGGCCCTATGTCCTTATCAAAGATTTTATGCTTTATTATTTGTATATCGAACACTCGTGGAAGGTTTTAAAGCAAGAGTACAACATTGTCTCTCTTTTTTTTTCTCTATTTTCAAAACATTGTTCTGACTTTTCTCTAAAGGATGGAGACAGTGGGAGCAGAGGAGGAGACTAGTCACAAGTCCATTGCAGAGATGCAGGCGACAGGTGAGTGTGACTTAGACTAGTGCGTTGGCAATGAAGATGAGCTCACTTGGTAGGGAAATAAAGTAGGTCGGGTGTTCAAAACCCAAAACTAGAAATTTCTATACCACTCATCGCCATATAAACGGATAAAATCTTTCTATAATACAACTTGACAATATTTTGAAAGCCTTAAAATATTAATATTCCCTTTAACCCAACAATTCCACCTCTAGACATTTATAATAAGGAATAATCACAGATATGTGCAAAGAGTTAGCTCAAGGGATATTTAGAGCAACAATGTTACAAACTAAGATTGAAAATCATCAAAAGACTGGTGGTGGCTCAGGTCCTGGTTTCTAAATATGATTTTCTTATAAAAGGAATTAGGGATCCTTAAAGAAAAGACTGATTCTGGGTAAGGGGCAGGGAAAATACAAGATGAACATGGAGCAAACAGTAAGAAAGGATGAGAGATTATCAAAACACAAAAGGATAAGGGATTATCAGAGGGCCAAAGGAGCCAATCTGAAAGATCTCCCAATGGCCAAAGCTGGAACACTGTGACTAGAAAAATTAATAGTAGAGTAATAGATTATAAGCCAAAGTATAAAATAAATATGCACAAGTTCCCACTAATATAAATACATGATTAATAAATATAGAAGGAAAAACAGAAATCTTTCCTTCAGAAGAAGTCTAAAATATTTATGCAGATAACACTGTTAAGGAAACAGACCTCACCCTTCCTAACCCTTCTACTTATGCACCCCACCTTTACTCCTCCCAACCCTCACTCAGTGTGTGATGGACTTAGTGACCTGCTTCTGATGACTAGAGAATGGAAACAGGAAGGAAAGGTAACTTTACAGTGGAAAACCTGGTAAACCCCACCTTGGCTAGGCTATCAAGGTTAACATTGCCAGTGATAAGGCAGGTTGATACCATGTATTCTCAATAGGATATGAAAAGAAGGGCACTTCACTTCTGTGGTATTCTTCCCCAAACCCATAATCCCTGTCTAATCACGAAAAAAAAAATCAAACAAACCCAAATTGAGAGACATTTACAAAATATCTGACCAGTACTTCCCAAAATTGTCTAGATGGTGAAAAACAAGATAAGAGACTAAGGAGATTATTCAGTACAATGTGGTCTCCTGGACTGGATCCTAGAATAGAAAAAGGGTATTAGTGGAAACACTAGTGAAATCCTAATGAAGTCTGGAGTTTAGTTAATAGTAGCATACAAACGTTAGTTTCTGAATTTTGACAAATCTACCATGGTTACATAAGATGTTAACAATAGGGAAAGCTGGGTGAGGGTAGATGGGAACTCTCTGTACTATCTTTGCAACTTTTCTATAAATCTAAAATTATTCTAAAATAAGTTTATTTTTAAAAATTAACTTACAGTATGGTTTAGCAACAGGAATAACACTCCTGAAACAATTACAGAGCTACCAGAGGAGGAGCAGAGTCCCCCTTGCTGGTGATTTCCCACCCACGTTGGTTTTCTGCCAGCATCGCTATGCTGCTTTCTTATATATGCTTGCCTTGTGGTTATAATTTTCTTTTGAGACACTGGGAATGCCTGTAATTAAAAAAATGATTCTGTGGAATTCAATTTTTTTAAAGACTCTTGGTTAAAAATTGTGGTATAATCATAAAATGGAATACAGATGTAAACATTAAAAATACTGCTATAAAATAACATACTATACTGATATTGAAAAAGTTTTACAATACATTATTAAGATGACGTTCCCCTGTTGATGTTCCCATAGTATTCCATACCTCTCTGTCGTAGAAGTTACTGCAATTGGAATTAAGGATTTTTGCTCTTAACTCTGTAACTGATCTTTTGATTCTTTGAGCATATGAAGGCCTTTTCCATTTAGGACCTGTGCATTTGCCCTTTTGTTTTCTTTTATCTGAATGAGTGTCTCCAAAATTTTCATATGGTCAGCCTCTTCTTGTTTGAAGTGTCAGCTCAAACATCACCTTTTTAGAGAGATTTTCAAGACCACGTTATCAAAATAATACTGGCTACCCCCATCACTCTTCCTCAGATCATTCTGCTTTATTAATCTTCACAAACATTTGGCACCATCCTAAATTATAGGTTTGTTTCTTTGTGTATTGTCTGTCTACTCCTTCTAGAATACAACTCTGAGAGAATGGACTTTGCCTATCTCCTAGCCACTCCACACCCAGTGCCTGATCCAGGGCTGCATGCAAAAGGGTGCCTGGTAAGTGTCTGTGGCAAAGATACACAAGTGGGTCTTGGCTGGATACAGAAATTTAGAACCCAGCCCACAGAGGTGATGGCTGAAGCCAGGAGAAAGGATGTTATCACCTAGGTGAAGAATGCAGGAAGCAGAGGGCTGAAAACTAAGCCTGGGAAGCGGTCATCAAGAAGCACAAAGTGGGGACTTCCCTGGTGGCGCAGTGGTTAAGAATCCGCCTGCCAATTCAGGGGACACGGGTTCGAGCCCTGGTCTGGGAAGATCCCACATGCCACAGAGCAACTAAGCCCATGCACCACAAATACTGATCCTGTGCTCTGGAGCCCATGAGCCACAACTACTGAGCCCACATGCCACAACTACTGAAGCCCAGGTGCCTAGAGCCCATGCTCCATAACAAGAGAAGCCACCTCAATGAGAAGCCAACACCACAACGAAGAGTAGCCCCGCTTGCTGCAACTAGAGAAAAGCCTGCGTACAGCAACAAAGACCCAATGCAGCCAAAAACAAATTAATTAATTAATTAATAATGAAAAAAAAAAAAAAAAGAAGCACAGAGTGGAGGATGAAGAGTTAGTGGAGAATACAGAGAAAAGGGGATCGAAAGGGAGAATAAGGTCCAGGGGGCCAAGAGAGGAGATCACTTGAAGAAGGAGGTAGAATTTACCAATGGCAATCCTGAATATGGGGTCAAGAAAAGTTATTACTTTTAAAATAATCAACAGGGAAAGACTGCTGCCATATCATTACACCCTCACTGTAGCAAGGATTAAACAAATCCATGATGAAACAGCAAAACAGGTTACAGAAGTTTTTAATATATTATAAATGATTTACACTGAACAAATGAATGGCACCCTCTGAGTTGTGGGGTCATGATTAAATCTTTTTCTGCATATTTATATATTCTGTTTGTTCCAAATTTTCCAAAACATGCATGAATTACTTTTATAAAATCTTTATGTATTTGGCATGCTTGTCCAATTAGTAAAAATATAGATAGACACCTATGAGTCCGTGTATATTGTACCAGGCTGTCACCTTTTCATTTTTCAATATTAACTGAACAAAAAACCCAATGACACTAACATTATCTGTAGACGTTTTGTGACAGAATAAAACGTCCTGCTTCCTCTAAACTTTACACCACCCACTGCACCACGGTCTGAGCCCTTTACTCCAAAAGAATTTGTGTTAATAGACCAAAGCATTATTTAAGATTAACATTCAAAATGCTGATTTCCACAGGATTGCCAGGTATTAGATAAGGCACCTTTCACTATAATTCACTTAGATACACAGTAGCTAAAATGAGGGTAAATAAAGCTTTTAGACGATGCCATGAAATGAGAACATTTCCTATGAATAAAAAAATATATAATAACAAAAAAGTAGGACAGAGGATTGTTATTTTAGTAGAGAAGTAAAGCAATAGGGTTTTGGCAAGAGGGCCTAGAAGCAAGGCACAAGTGTTAACGCCCAGGAGCTATGTGGGATCATCCTAGCTACTTATTCTATTTGATTACACAGTCCTTCCTACTTTCCTACACACTGCAGAAGTGGCAACTGCCAGAACTCATGTCTTATCTTGGGTTAGATCAGGTCCTTGATGCTTTTTAATTTATGTTTTAAAATATAAAATAAACCTCGGAAACTTGAAGGATCTTCTCATGTTCTAGGATATTTTTAGTTAGTTTTTTTAAAGCCCTCTCCAGAGAAATTCTTTCACATGTGAAACTGCACTGCGAAGAAGGAGAAACGAAAGAGAATTCAAGGCACATATACTAGAGGCCGTTATCAGAAAGCCAAGTGTCAGTATGTTCCTACAAACTATTCAACAACCACAGACTCCACATTTTTTTCCTTTTTATTTCTCGTTGTTGTTCCTTATGCTTGAGGCATCGCCTATGGTGACTCTTAACTTTCCTTATGACAAATCCATAGCTCTCTGCTTGCTTCTCATGATATTCTGATATAACACTGCCCACCTCTACCCCCAGCTCTGACTCTGGATGTTTAACCTGACCCTTGAGGTCTCCTTCCTCTGAAGGTGTATCTCCTTAACAAGAGAACTGGTAATATATTTCAGGTTGGCATGGTGAAGGTACTTCAACATGTATGAGCCTTGACACCAATGATCAGACTCTACCATCACACATGATAGCTGATGCATTTACTTACACAACAGAAGTAAAATTTCTTTAGAACACAGATTCAGATTTTAATACTCCCAGACATACCTGCAGAAAGACCAAATCCCTGAGTGTACTTATTCCTACACATTAACACCTAATCTATGAAAACAGTGCAGTAATTTGTTAACTAGAGCTGTGTATTTACTGAGAAATATATTTTTCCCATTTGGTAGAAATCCAAAAAATTGAAACTATCAGTTTGGGTTCCAAATATATTGAGACCTCTCTATCCTTTGGTTCCAAGATATTTCATACTGCTGAAAAGTTAGACTTTGAATTTTTCCAATTCCCCAGTAAAGAAAGAATTCCAGGGGTAATGAATTCTTAGGAAATGTGTGTCTGGGTCCACCTGCAGGCACAATGTTGGCCAATTTTGAGAGGAATAACTTTTGATTGTCTCAAGTAATCCCCAACTAACTCTCATCATGGTTCATGCTCCTTTCCTTCTCCTGGGTCTGAGATCCTCCACTTAGAATTACTTCTCTGACTTAGGTCTCAAGGAGTCACCAAAAAAATTGACACAGCATAGAATTTTAGAAATGGTGGGTATGATATAGAGCATCTAAGCCGCTCTTTATTTTGTCAGGTACAGAAGCTGAAGTCAAGAGAGGCAGTGTGACCTGTACAAGGTCACCAGGACAGGCAATGGTAAAGATTGCCCTAAAACTCTGATCTAAAGCTTCTAAATGGAGTGTTCTTGATTTATGTACAAGGACCTACCAGAGTTCCAGCCACAAAACTCCTGTCCAGGGCCTCAACCAGCATAGATTGTTTCCATTGTATCACTATATGCATCACTATATGTCACTGGTTCTTAAAGTGTAATCCCTGGACTAGCAGGATCAGTATCAACTGGGAACTTTTTATTAATGCAAATCCTCAGGCTCCCCCTAGACCTAAATCAGAAATTCTGAGGGTGGGTCCTAGTAACCCATGATTTAATAAACCTTCCAGCTGACCCTTACACATAAGGAATTTTGAGAGCAACTGTTCCATACCAAGCTTTTCACCCTTACCTATGTCAGGATACTTATTTTCTATTTTCCTCAGAAGCCTGACACAACACAGCACTTATTTTCACTGAAACCTGGTATGGAATAGATCAATTTTTTTTTCAAATATTAATATGAAAAATCATTACCTGGGGCTCTTGGTTAAAAAGTAGATTCTGATTCAGTAGGTCTGTGATAGGGCTTGAGATTCTGCATTTCTAATAAATTCCCAGGTGATGTCAATGTCACTGATCAGTGGACCACACTTTTAGGAGCAAGGAATATAGTTAACAAGCTTCAACGTCAAAATTTGGGCCTAATTATCTTGGACTGAGGAAGGGTGAAAAGTGGGATATCCGACCATTTATGTGCTTTCATAGAGTCAATACCAGTGACATCCTGGGGTCCTCTGTAAAAGGCACATAGATCAGTAGACCTTTATCCCTAACACTTCACCAGTTCTTGGGTACTTAGTTGCACAGTTTCAGCAGTGCTTTTAGAACAAAGCATAGGACTGAGGGGGGACTGAGAGACGGCCGCACTGCTGTAAAAAGAGCAACCCAAGGGAGCAAGGCTCTGAGGGGCACTGTGGTGGGAGGGCTCTGGGTAGCCATGAGAGGGATCATGAAGACAGACATGGGGCTAAACAAGGGAAGCTGGGAGGCACCGAAAACACACACAACTGACTTCAAAATTTTGAGAAGGCTCAGTCCAGGGCAGTGGTGCCGAGGAATGTCAATGAGCTGTACACAATTTAGTCTGAGGGAGGGGCCTGATCATGTCTGATGCGATGCCTTCATCCTCACTAAGTGATTGGGCTTTTATCATAAAACCATCCCCTTGTCTTGATATACAGTACTCTTAGACCTGCCTTTTTTTGTCTTCCTTCTTTTTTATACTGGCGATTTCATCAGAAAACTATTTTCTCCATGCTTGCCATTGAAGAAGAAGCCCTAAGCCAAATTTTTTTTAAATGCTGTTGGACTGTACACAAGGCAACATACAACTGCCATGAGTTATTCAGATTGATGACCCAGTGATGGGTGGGTGTGCCCTGTGGTTGGACGCTCAGCAGCAGCATGGCAGCACGGCAAGAGAAGTTTCTGCTGCCTAAGGGCTGTTGGCAATAAGGGACTTTTCTTCTCTGATTTACAGCCCTGTATTCTATCATCAGTTTTCACACTCCTCCTTGCTTCTCATTTGGACAACTGGACAGTTCCTGGCAGTCGCACAGTCCAGAGGTCAAATGGACAAGATGACTAAAACCACATTCATGAGGGAGAAAGGCAGGACAGGTCCCTGACTCATATTCACGGTACAAATTAATGGCCAAATACTCTGTGCTTCACTTAGAGAAGATTCGAAGTCACTCAGGCCAAATATCACTGCTGCCCTGGCTGATCCCCTATAATGGATCTTAATACAATTATATCCCAGGGGATATTAAAAAGCACAGCCTCCACCATCCAAAGGAATAAGACTTCTAGTGCCAGGTCATTTCTAATATAGGTTGGGATGGAAGGGAAAAAAAAGTCACCTGTCTTATCCTCCAAGTGACTTTGATAAATAATTTCTTGGCACATTAAACTTAGTTGAACTACACTATTCCTATTGCTATAAAACAAAGAAATGAGATGATCAAGATCAAAATATTCCCATTCTTGGTGATTCTATATTATAGTTGGCTGGTAACTCACAATTTATTTCTAACAAGCCTTGAACCCTGAAGTCATTCTCCCCAGCAAAGGTTCAGCAGCTGACATTTATATCTACACTACATCTCAGGCCAAAAGAGCCTCTCTGCCTTTCCAAATATCCTGCCAGGCTCCACCAGGGAATTCTGGATGGTGTGGAAGATTCAGGAAGTGAATTGAGGCTGCCAGGAATCTTCATCCAGGTTAATCAGCTCTGTAGACTCTAGGAGCAAAGAAGCAAGCTGGCTGGCTGAGTGATGCAGATAAACAGATGGCTTGGGCACAAGTTAAATGAACTGCATATTGGCTTCCAAATTCTCCTGCATCTAAAGCCATCAAAACAACATTACTGCAGATTTCATCATCAACTTGATTTACATTTACCATCATGGGAGAGAGGGGGGATAATAAATTCAACACTTTGTTACCTTTTAAATGTGAAATTCCCTTTGACGATAGATATCAAAAAGAGTTAAGGGAACGAAATGTTAAAGACATTTGAGTATTTACTTAATTTTTTACATAATTCCAAATTCATATTTTTATGGTGATTGTAAGGAGTCCAATGTAAAAGTTGAATAATTATTCAAGGCAAACAGGCCCCAACTTTTATATGAAATATTTTATGATACATTTACTAATAGGAAAAAAAAAGGATTGCATCCAGTTGCTTAAAGATTTCATTAACTTAGGAAACAAAAGAAGAATATTATACTTTTCTGCCACTGATAATATGTGCTGTTTTCTTCCTAGAGAGTCCTATGATTTTAAGTGATCTGAATGAATCCACACATGAAGAATGAATTTAGGGTCATGAATCCTCATTAGATAAACTTAGGTCAAGTTGAAGCAGTGGATAGCAGGGAGTCATAATTCTCAGTCGGCACTGAGTTATACACAGGGTCAGAAAACAATGATGATGAAACTTTGTGATCTTTCATTGTCCCAGAAAAAAATGAAAAATATCTATTTGTTGGAATTTAAAAAATCACTTGATGAACAACTCTGAAAACAAAATTTTATTTGGCTTAGTCTTCATGTATATCACCTCTCATGTTGAAGCACAGAATAGTGGCAGGTACCATAACCAACATGAAAGGATCCAGCACTTGAATACATGCTGAGATATGTTGAAATTTGTAGGTCCTGATGACTCACTATTTTTAGTACTAGAGAAATTATTTATGCCATTATAAAGGATTAACTTTGAGAGTTCAACACTACTTTTGAGAATTTGTGAAGGCTAGAGCAAAGTGTTCTTTAAAGAAAAATTAAAACAGCAATTTTAAGTAAAATGTTTTGTGGATCAGATAACCCACAGAGCAAATAAAAATCTTCGTGATTTTATGGAGTATGTTGTGACAAAATAGATTCTACATACCTAATGCATTACATGAAAGCTAGCAGCTTTCCTTGATTCCACTGAGTCTTCCACAAAATTTTGCTATATGCAATATATAATACTTTTTTGGGTGCTGGAGATACAAATGTATAGTAACATCTATTTTTGCCTACACAGTACACATCTTCCATTCTTTGCTTAAGAGCACCCCCCTGTTTCTATGGTGAACTGCTTCACTTCTACTCTGCTCATCTAGAATGATGGAAACTATCACTGTTCTACCCCCTCATGAATACAGATCTGGACACTTGACCCAAAGTAGGCCAACCAGAGCACCCACTTCCCCTGGAGGTAATAACTGGTCTAGAGATGAGCATGTCTCCAGATAGATCAATCAAGAGCCCTGATGTTAAAAGGACACAACTCCTTGTGCAGCTTGTTACCATGGCCACCACCACATGGAAGCGTTTGAGAGAACAAAGCTGTCAATCACAGGTAAAAAGAAAAGAGACAGAGAGTATTGAAGACATTCAAGTCCAACTGAACTGCTTGAAATTCCAAGAGCAGCTGAACATTCTGTAACTTGTCCTTCAGCCCAGTGAGCTACCCTCATAGCTTTCCAAATAATTTCTCCTCGTGTTACACATTAAATCAACCCTTTAACAACACAGGTTTGAGCTGCACCAGTCCACTTCCAAGCAGATTTTTTTTTCAGGAATGAATACAAATTTATACATGGATTTACAACTACGTGGAGGGTTGGGACAGCTAACTCCCATTTTGTTCAAGGGCCAATTGTAGTTTGAGCTGAACTTCTCTCTTAAAACCAGAAAAGTTCTAGCTTCTTATACTGGGTGGCCAAACACACCTGGTCTGTCCTCTGACATTACAGTCTAGTGGGAAAGAATATCAACCAAATGATAAGTACATCTGTGGTTTCAAGCTGTGTAAGTACTGTGAAGGGATGTGACACAGACTTTAACACTTTAACACTTCACATAGCATGTTCATCAGAAACCTTGAAAACGAACCCTATATCACTGGCTGAGCAATCTCCAAACCACTTCAGTTTTGCAATCTGACTTGGGGCATAATTTCAGAAACCTTTTCAGAGAGGGCTGGGCTCAATCTGCTAGGATCAGGAGCCCCATGCTATGTTCTGATCAAGGGCTCACGGGCCAGGTCTAGCAGACAAAGAGAGATTGGTCACTTACTTTGCCTGGGTTCTGCAGGGAAATTGTTAGCAGCAAACAGTTCTGAGGGCTGAAGGAACAATTATTGCCAATTAAAGAATTAAACCTTTATTCCACCTTTCCTGGAAGAACTTATATGTTAGGGGAACCGTATAGTATGTTCAACAACAGAAGAGTTATTCTTTACTGAAGAATTGAAGGTAATTGACATGAAAGGAAAAACAGAACTAGAAAAGCACCATTGTGCAATCCCTTGCAACAGTCACCAATGGACAGAGGCATTAGATAAAAGAATGGGGAACATGACAATGGAGGGACTAGGTGTTACCATATGAACCAATGATCAATCTTAGCATCCTTAGAAGTGAGAAAACCAGAGACTGTGTGTGTCTCACAATGGGACACAACACAAAGCACATAGCCCTGGTTATGAAGTGTTCTTGTGGAAACAAATGAACCAGAATAAAATCAAGCCTGTAGACATCTCTCATTTACTGGCAAGAGAGGAATAGAAGAGAAAGTTAAACATCACCACTAAGAAGCCAAAAGACAAATCCAAAAAGAAAACATTCTAAAGGATGAACTCAGTTTCTGACACATGTCACCTGCAGAAGATAAAAAGGAGGAAGAGGACTACTCCCGATCAAAAGAGATTCAAGAAAAAGATCAACTAAATATTAGTGTGTACTTTATTTGGGTCCTGACTCAACCAAACCAACTGTAAAATGACCTTCAGTGAGAAATGAAGAAATTTGATTGTAGAATAGTTATCAGAAGTTATCAAGGAATAATGATAGTTATGATAATAAGATTATGGTTAGATTATGGCCCATAATTTTTAGACAAGGATACTGATGTATGTAGGAGTGAAACAACATGTTTGTTTTTTAAATACTTCGGCAAAGGAAAATAAAGGATAAATATTGCAAATGGGGCAAAATCTTGATAAATGATGAAATTGAGTGACAGGCAAAAAGATAGTCATTGTTCTTTTCTATTTCATGTATATTTGAAAGTTTCCAAATGAATTTTTGAAGTTTGGCTCTTTGCAAAGAAAAATTCTCTCTCTCTTCAGGGAGCATACTATTGAGAATCACTGTGAGACAAAACACATATTGCAATTAAGCAACTTAAAAGTCAGTCAAGAGAAAACAAGAGGAGCCAGCTTTCAAAAATCTCTCACTCAATAACAAAATGTGTTTAAGAGCAGAATATCAAAACAAGATACTGCACTGGCTCATGGTTATAAGTTTTCAAAATTTAGCCAGGAAGAAAGAAACTCTTCAGTAGCAAATTAAAAAAAACTTATTTAGAATAGTTGGAGATAGTTCGTTTCCTGAATTTTTAAAAAAAATTTTAATGAAAATAATTTTTTAACTTTATAAATTGGTCTCTATACAATTTTATTCACCACTTCTTTAATCAATCCAGATTTAGATACTTATTTACAAATATATTTTAAATATTTTAAAGACTGGATTTAAGAGAAATGTAGTATCAAATCACAGTAATATTTACCACTTAGAATCTTAAAATAAAATTTTAAATACCTAGGATATGTTGATAAAAGGAATGGACAAGAACAAAATGATTATCACTGAAGGCAAACACAGAATTTAATCAAGAAAGAAACTGCTATCTTTCCATACAAATCACATCAGATTTGAAATAAATGATGTGGGGATTACATCAAAATCCAAGATAAACGTTGTCAACAATATTATAGCTACAAAAAGCCAATACAGGAGATTCTGCCCACCATTTTCCTTGAAATAAAATTTGAAAATTATAAGGAGTTATTTATTTAGCCAAAGGGAAATATTTTTTGTCCACAATGTTATATAACACTGAAATTTACAATTAAAATATAACACTGCTCTGTTCTTCAAAGTAAAGGTAGATGACGTTCTCCTCCATGACTTATAAACTACCTGCTTAAAGGGTGATTAGAAACCTTCTAGGTGTGTCCCTTGCTCCTGCCTTCCTGTAACCTCCCCTTGGATCATCTGGCATCATATACACAATTGTCCAGCTCTCAAAGAAGGCAAAAGGCTTCTCTCTCATCTTTGAGGTAGAAAATAAATACTCAAAAAGTTTTCAAGCAATATCTTAAAAGAGGACATCAAACCTGACTAAAAATAAATTTGGCTTGAATCCCATCACTATCCGAAAAATAAGAAAAAAATATGTTTTTAAGGCAGACACTGAAGAAGATGCAAATGATTCCGCTGTTTTGTCCTGAAATGTTCTTTTCTTACAAGGGGAGGGTTTTGTCACCCAACTGCTAATGAATAATAATGAACACAACAAATTATCCCACAAGCCTAAAGTATGATGATGTTTGTTCCATTAGATATTGTTTCTTTACAGGGAAAAGAAGCCTGCTTTTCTTCAAAATTTTTTTAATGTTTTTTTAATTTAAAAAAATTTACTAAAGCTAAGCATTAAAATAAGAACCTCTGTCATGATTTTCTTTGCTGTGACTACATTATTAGAAAGGGGCTAGCTATCTGCAGGAGAATTAAAAATACTAGATTTCATTGGTGGTAGGGTTTAATCACAGAAGTTAAAATTTCTTATAATCTTCAGGAGTGAGTAGAATTAGAAAATCTTACAAACCTTCTCTCTGCCTCCCCATTTGTTCCATCCCATGGGAGAAAGTGACACTAATCTAGTTTCTGGGACTGTTGCTGATATGATCCTTATCAGAGCATAGTAACTAGGGGCTAGGGGGCAGGGCAAACTGCTTCTGGCTGCTGTAGCTGCTCTCTGCTCTAATTTGCAGTGAAGCATCTCCAAAGAACTGCCTGAGTTGTGGTCTCCTCCTCCTCCCACATTCTCTTTTCAATCCCTTCCAAACATGCTTCCGATTCTCCACCATGTCCCTGAGACCACAAGGTCACCAGTTGCCTCAATGTCACCAAATCCAGTGATCATTTCCATCCTTCATTCACTCAAACCTCAATAGTCTCTGATTATCTCTCACACTTTAGTGAGTGAACCACCTTTCCTGAGTATCCCTGAGGCCACACTCTCCTGGCTCTTGTCCTACTTCACTGACCATTCCTGCTCAGGTCCCTGCTCCCTTGCTCCCCCTCTAAATACTAATATTCCTATTGGGAACAAGGCATGAAGAAAGTAGGATTGATGAGGAATTACATTCTTCCCATTCACTAAGCATGTCTTCTTTTTGTCTCTCTCTTTCCACTACCCTTGCTCTAACTGTGAGACCTAAAAATGTTTTAGAATTTCTTTCACTATTTTATTGAGTTTTAGACCATTGAGATTACCTATGGTCTGTAGATTAGAGTATACTATATAGGTGATGTCACCATACATTAACAATTTCTTAGGTGGAGGCAGAAAAAAACTCTCTGAAATGATTAAAATCCCAAAGGATAATGAAGAAAATAAAACAGTCTGTGCCTGGGGAATATTATTTCTATGAATTATCTTTGTTCAGAGACTCAGAGGAAAATGGGACCATTTAAAAATCCAGAAGAAATGGATAAATTCCTAGGAACATGCAACCTATGAAAAAAGCATCATAAAGAAATGGAAAATCTGATCAATAATGAGTAAATAGATTGTAATCCAAAACCTCCCAACTAAGCGAAGTCCAGGACCAGACGTTTTTATTAATGACTTCTACCAAACATTTAAAGAAGAATGAACTCCAATCTTTCTCAAACTCTTCCAAAAAACAGAAGAGGAGGGCACACTCCCAAACTCGTTTTAGGAGGCCAGCATTACCCTGATACAAAAACCAGAAAAGGATGCTACAAGAAAAGAAAGTTGCAGGCCAATATTCCTCATGAACCAAGAAACAAATATTCTTAATAAAATATTATTGAACC
Source organism: Mesoplodon densirostris (assembly GCF_025265405.1). Taxonomy (NCBI): domain Eukaryota; kingdom Metazoa; phylum Chordata; class Mammalia; order Artiodactyla; family Ziphiidae; genus Mesoplodon; species Mesoplodon densirostris. The sequence continues at coordinate 95,881,293 of NC_082663.1, forward strand.
CAATTCAACAGCACATTAAAAGGATCATATACCATGATCAAGTGGGATGTATCCCTTGGATGCAAGGATGGTTCAACATACACAAATCAGTAATTATGATACATCCCATTAACAAAATGAAGGATAAAAATAGTACAATTATCTCAATAAATGCAGATAAAGTATTTAACAAAATTTGACATTTCATGATAAAAAAAAACTCTCAACAAACTGGGTATAGAAGGGACATACCTCAACATAATAAAAGCCACATATGACAAGCACACAGCTAACATCATACTCAATATTGGAAAGTTAAAATCTTTCCCTCTAAGATCAGGAAAAAGACCAAAATGCCCTCTCTTGCCACTTTTTTTCAGCATAGTACTGGAAGTCCTATCCAAAGCAATTAAGCCAGAAAAAGAAAAGTTATGAATCCAAATCAAAAAGGAAGAACTAAAATTTTCTGTTTGCAGATGACATGATTATAGATATAGATATATTTAAAACCTAACTTCTCTACCAAAAAGCTGTTAGAACTGATAGATGAACTCAGTAGAGTTGCAGGAACAAAGTCAACATGCAAAAATCAGTTGCATTTCTATACACTAGCAACCAACTATCTGAAAAATAAATTAGGAAAAGCCATTTATAATAGCATTAAAAAAGAAAATATTTAGGAATAAATTTAACCAAGGAGGTGAAAGATTTGTACACTGAAACCTGTAAAACCTATGATGAAAGAAATTAAAGGAAACACAAATAAATGGAAAGATACTTTGCGTTCATGAGCTGGAATAATTAATATTGCTGACTTGTCCACAATACCCAAAGTGATCTACAGATTCAATGCAACCTTTATCAAATTTCCAATGGCTTTTTTCACATAAATAGAGAAAACAATCCTAACACTCTTATGGAACCACAAAAGACCCAGAATAGCTTAACGAATCTTGAGCAAGAAGAGCAAAGTTGGGGGCATCATGCTTCCTAATTTCAAACTATATTACAAAACTATAGTAATCAAATCAATATGGTATTGGAATAAAAGCAGACACATAGATCAATGAAACAGAAGAGAGAGCCCAAAGATAAACCCATGCATATACAGTCAATTAATTTATAACAAATTTGTCAAGAATACACAATGAGAAAAAGAAAGTCTCTTCAATAAATGGTGCTGGGAAAATTGTACAGTCACATGCAAAAGAATGACATTGGACCCCTATCTCACACAATACACAAAAATCAGTTCAAAATAGATTGAGGAATATAACATAAGACCTTAAACCATAAAACTACTAGAAGAAAACATAGGAGGTAACCCCTTGATAGTGGCCTTGGTGCTGACTTTTTGGATTTGGCACCAAAAGCACAAGCAGCAAAAGCAAAAATAAACAAGTGGGAATACATCCAACTAAAAAGTTTGTGCACAGAAAAGGAAACAATTAACATAATGAAAATGCAACCTACAGATGGGAAAAAATATTAGTAAACTATGTAATAAAGGGTTAACATCCAATTATATAAGGAACTCAACTCAGTAATAAAAAAAATACAAATAACCCAATATGACAAAATACCTGAATAGATATTTTTCCAAAGAAGACTTACAGCTGACTGATAGGTATGTGAAAATATGTTCACATCACTAAGCATCAGGAAAGTACAAATCAAAACGTACACCAGTCAGGATGCCTATTATTAAAAAGACAAATATTGATGAGGTAATGGAGACAAAGGAACCCTAGTACACTGTTGGTGGGAATATAAATTGGTATAACCGCTGTGGAAAACAAAGAGGAGGTTCCTCAAAAATTAAAACTGTAACTACCATATGATTCAGCAACCCCACTTCTGCATATATATCCAAAGGAAATCAAATAACCATCTGGAAGAATAGTTATACTATTCCCATATACTCCCATATTTATTGCAACATTATTCAAAATAGCCAAGGTATGGTAACAACTTAAATGTCTAACAATTGATGAAAAGACAAAGAAATTGTAGTATATGTATACAATAAAATATTATTTGGCCTTAAAAAAGAAGGAAAACCTGCCATTTGCGACAACATGGATAAAACTGGAGGGCATAATGCTAACTGAAATAAAGCAGAGAAAGAAAAATACTGTATTTTCATATCTTTTATATGTGGAATCTTAAAAAAAAAAAAAAGAAAAAGAAAAAGGTGAACTCAGAAATAGAATGGTGGTGGCCAGGGATTGGGGAGGAGAGTGGGAGAAATGGGGAGAGACTGGCAAGATGGTGCAAAACATTTAACTATAACATGAATAAATTATGAGGCCCTAATGTATAGTATAGTGACTATAGTAATAATACTGTATTATATACTTGAAGTTTGCTAAGAAAGTAGATCTTAATCATTTTCACTAAGGAAAAAAAAAAGGTGACTGTGAGTTGATGGATGTGTTAATTAACTTGATTATGGGAATTCTTTCCTTTCACAACGGATGTGTGTATATTATCACATTTTACACTTTAAATATGTTACAGTTTTGTCAATTTTGCCTCAATAAATCTGGAAAAATGCTTGTTCATGAATATTCATGTTTTATTTGTAATAACAAAAACAAAACAGTAAACAATGCCAATGTCCATCAACAAGTGAATAGTTAAGCAAATTGTGGTATAACCATACAATGAAAAACATTTTAGCGACAGAAAAGAACAGCTGTCACACCCAACAGCCAGGATGAAACTCAAAATAATCATGCAGGGTATGGGTAGAAGGAGCCAGAGAAAAGAATGATGCATACAGTATTATTCCATTCATAAAATACTCTACAATATGCAAACCAATCTCAAGAGACAGGCAGCAGATCAAGGTTTTTCAGGGATGGGGATAGGTATTGAGCTTAAAAGTGTATATGACAACTTTGTGCGGATATCAATATTTTCATAATCTAGTAAAGCAACTATACTCTAATAAAAATTAATAAAAAAATATTTTCATTCTCTTGATTACAGTGATAGCTTTATGGGTATACACATGGGTCAAAATTTATCAAATTGCATACCTCATACATAAGCAATTTAGTGTATATAAATAATACTTCATAAAGCCCCATAAAAAAAAATTAGAGTTAGGCTTCAAAGGAAAGATGTTGAGAATGATATAGTAAAGGGAATTCAGGCAACCTAACTTTAGTGTCTTGCCCAGAGTTAAATGTTAGATTTGAGAAGAAAACATCCTGGTATTCTCAGTCAAGTATATAAATCAGCAGAATTTCTTTGAACAAGGGATAATTTTTACAAACCCAAAACTGAACAGAAAGCTGAATTAGTGGCCACAAGGTGTCCCACGACAACAAATGCCACTCTGCACAGATGGGAGAAGAACTCCTTCAATATAGCCTTCCAGTGATTGGTCTAGATACAGTCATTTGGCCCCCATCTTGGTGATCAAGAAAGCCTTAACATTTCCTTCTGCTTCACTAAACATCAGTCCACCTGGATTCAAATCCCTATGGGGCCACATACTAGCTGAGTTACCTTGGGGATAAGTTACAACTCTCTGTGGCTTAGTTTCCTCATCTGAGAAAATGATAATAGCACCCAAGTCATATAGTTGTGTTAATACGTGTAACACAGATTAATACATGTAAGGTGCTAAAACCATCTATTATTTTCATTGTCGTTCGCATTTTAAAGATGAGAAACTAAACTTCAAACAGGTAAAATAACTCATAAGTAGATCTAAGAACTGAGGGTAAGATTCAGGTCCTCACTACTAAGTCAGCATTCTTTCCCATACAATACACAGATTCCCTGCAAACAAAATATATTTGCAATCTGCAGGAGTTCACGCTGCTGATCAAATAAAAGCAGGCAAAACTTCTCACCAGTTAACAAATTGGCAAACCAAAACCTAGCAAATTTAATCTCTGTGCTTACTGGGAAGATCCTGTACCCAGCTGACAGAGACCTTGTCTAAGAATGATTGGAAACCCTAACTAGATTGGAACAAGGAGAGGGAAAAACAAGATTGGTGATTACAGACTACTGAAGTGAGCCTGGAGGTAGGCAAAACTGGTCCTTGACAGTTGATAAAGAGGGAGAGAGAGGTCACAAGTTAATTTAAGTGTATTGTCTTTCCTGGAAAGCAGAAGAGGCTTCCTTTCAATTTAACTTCTGTTTTTGGTAATAAAACTCACAGGCTGGCTCCCTCCATGCTGAAACTTCCCAGGATGCTATGTCACCAGAGCACATGATATGACCTGATACAGTCAGCACTGGAAAAAACAAACTAAAACCCACCTCTTTTTACCCCTCAAATTTATTTTGCCTCCAGATATTCAAAAACTCAAAATTAAAATAATCTGAGCCTCTGACTTGAATTTTAACTTCCTATGTGTCTATCAGCCTTTCCAAAGGAACTCAATCTGCTGTTTGGAGTACTAATGCTCTTTCAGGTGCCAGAGAAGAAACTGCGGATGAATAAATCATGTAACGTAGTTCTCTCATTGCACTTCCTTGAGCGGATTAGAGGCCTCACATCACCTCATTTGCCTTTCATGGGTCAAATTCTACACAAAAAAAGCAAGAGCCTTGAAATATTTAGCGTTGGAAGAAATACCTTCTAGCTCCCCCTGCACTCCAAAGCTGAAAACCACCTTCTTTCTCGATTCTTGCCTCTGGTGACCGGTGTGTGTTCCCCGTACTCAGTAAGTTTCCCACTGGGCATTCACGAGCCCTCCTCTCCCTGTCTCCCCTCTCAGTGCTCTCAATCTCCCACTCATTCATTTGTCTCTGAGAAAATGGGTTGTCAGCATTTACCAAGGTCGCTCTGGACCCACCTCTCGCCACACACTCTCACAATAATGCTAATTATAGGACTCCCACACACATGAGCCAGGCAGGTAGAGAATACTTCTGAGAATTCCTTTGTGGAAGACCTCTGGAATCCAGCATTTATTCTGTGGACAAAAAACAAAGTTGCCTGCCATTTCAGTAAACAAAGAATGTTGCCTACCATTCCAGTAAACAACATCTTATGCCCACCATCAAGCCATCAGCCACTGTAGCTGCCCCAAAATGGTGCACCCTGAGGGGAATTCAGGGCGGAGGAAAACAGGAGAATGGCCCTAGGTAGTTATGATGCAGATCAAAGGGATAATTTCAGTGAGACCAGATTCCTGCATCTTCCCATACATAGAAAAGCACTAAAATCGTTAACTTGAGATATCTTGTTTTTGTGATTAGCAGTAATCTTTTGATGTTCAACTACATGTTTGTTTGGGTTTTTTCCAGCAAAAATTCCTATAAATCCCGACTCCTCCCTTACCTCTTTGGAACAGTTCCTCAGAGCTTGCCTCTTTTTTTTTTTTTTGGAATTTTTGAATTTTATTTTATTTATTTTTTTTTTATACAGCAGGTTCTTATTAGTTGTCCATTTTATACATATTAGTGTATACATGTCAATCCCAATCTACCAATTCATCACACCACCACCACCACCACACCCGCCGCCACTCTCCCCCCTTGGTGTCCATACGTTTGTTCCCCCAGAGCTTTCTGAGAGGCTGATTTCCTAGGCTACAGTCCTCAGTAACATCCCCAGATAAAATATAATTCTCAGCTTTTAGGATGTGCATTGTTTTTTCCTTTTATTCAGTCGACAATTTCATTGGCTAAGAGCTTGTATCTAACTTGATTAAGGGCAAAAATTCATGGCAAATATTCCAACTGAACTTGAATGCTCAGTTTAATGTAACTGCCCCATATGTTGGGGCAGTTTGAGAATCCATGGGATGGTAGACTCAGAACATCTGCTTTTCATTTTTAGTAGCCATACCCAGTTAGCCAATATGATAAAACCCCCATCTCAAAAACAAAAGGATCAGAAATGAAATGCACAGAAAAAAGAGGATAAAAGACAATCCATCAGATGTGTTTCCCATGAAAAGAGGAATCAACTCTTTTTGACAAAGGAGTTACTTCAAGAGAATGAATTAGTGAATAACAATATTTCACAAAGCCTTTTTATTTCTTTGAAGCACGTTTACCAATACCTCATTCTTCCTCATAAAGCAGGTAAAACAGCACTGTTAACTCATTTGTCGGATGAAAACACAGCACCAGAGGGGTTCATTAACTTGCCCGAGTTCACACAAAAACAGAACTGGCACTCAGGGTCTCTTAGCTCACAGGAAAATAACCTAAACTAAGACATCTTTTCCTCTTCAAGAAAATTCTCTTTAGATACTAAAGGCCAACAGATTGGAACTCTGCCGATCTTGGACCTGAATTTCATCTCAACATGAGTTTCAAGCCTCTGAGCTTCCCGAGAGACTCTGGCACTTGCTCCATGTCCTGAGGCTCAGTTTCCACTGTCCTCTCTGGAAGAGGAGGAAGGTCTTGTGGGGGAGCGATTTCATTCTGATTTCTTCTCAAAGCTTCTGCTCCTTTGAATTATACAACTGGTGAATTCAAAAGCGTACTAATGGGCCAGGAGTAGGTCTATTCTTCCTTTCTGGAGTAGTTAGAACAGGTATTTTACTTTCTCATCAAATAAACTAAGGCAGGACCCGCCTTTCCTCTCCCCATCAGCTTTTTTTAATTAGAAAAATAATAATTTAAGATATTTATATCAAGTTTAGAGGCTTTCTCATCAATCCTGATGAAACCAAGAGTTTATGGGAATATTTCAAATCCACTCATGATGCTCGTTAGTGACTTGGTTCAGAAAAGGGAATGAAAGTAAGATCTTAAAGAAATCTAAATAAGGAAATAGGAGTTTAAAATCACTGCATTTATTTCTGTCACCTTCCAAAAATAATTTAAACAATATTACAAAAATACACATAAAAAGCTAAAATAAGAATCAGAAGATGCAATCAAGAACTGAAACTACTGGATTGTTTAAAACAGAAACTGTCATCTGCCATGCCAACGACTAGACCATTGCTCTTTAAAAAAAGAAGAAAAAGAAAAACAGGCATTAAAGTAGAGTTAGGCTTAAATTCAGCTTTTAAAAAATTCCCCAGACATTTTATCATAAGTTAAAAAGATTTGAAAAGTAAGAAAAGAACCAAGTTTCTCCTTTTGCCTTTTCTTCATTTCTGCTTAACCTAAAGGAATTTTTCTTTCCCTCAACTGTCTGATTTTTTACTTTTCCAAATAATGTGGCGCTTTTTAATATTTAAGGCAATTTTTTGTTGCCTTTCCCAAAAGGGCTTTTCCTGACAGAAGTATGGGGAAATGGAAGGGTGCTGGAGTAGGATGCAGGAGAGCTGGGTTTAGGCCCAGAATGTGTCCTTAAACTCACATTTGATCTGAGAGAAGTCACTTCACCTGCCTGATTCCAATTTCCTCATTTGTAAAATAAAGAGAAAGAAGCAGATGAACTGTCAGATCTTTTCCAGCACCAGCATTCTGTGTTAACTAAAGCAAACTTCTGCCCTGCTCTTTTCTGGAAAGCTATGGCAAGTGTGTGCTCAGTGTAGTCATGAAAATTTTCTCAGTGCCCTGGAATTTGAAATAACTTTCCAAGTGACACACATAGGTTAGGCTACCATTTGCAACTATGACCATGATACTAGGAAAAACTGCTCTCAGGTAATTAAGTTGTCCCAACATTATCACTGCACTACAAATAAGAGATACTTCTTGTTTCCTCTCATCTCTATTCCTTCTTTTCCATCAACTACAATTGATCCTGATTCCGGACAAGCCAGGATTAGAGAAGAAACATATACAACACTGTGGAAATAGATAACTGGGGTGGGGTGGGGGGAGACAGAAAGAGAGATCTCTGCAAGGCAACTAACTGATACTATTGTTATATATCCTAGAAGGGTGTCACATAGCTTCTGGCAATGCAAACAGTTTTCCAGAGTTCCAGCACCTTCTGATTATGTCCTATGTGATTTACATATATGAATTCACAAGAGGTATCAGCATTTATTGCTTTAAACCACGCTGGTCACAGTTTTTTATAACATACCAAATTTTTATCCTTAGTATGCCATTAAAGTCCATTTCTGATCCCTGAAGACAATTTTCACACCCATTATTCTTTTCAGCAATCAACTAAAATTCTCCTTCTAATGACCCTATTTCTGCAAAATAAACAATCTAAATTTATTTGCTTGGAACCACTGCCTATTGGAGAGTTTTATGGATTTTTATTAAATATCCACATGTGATATGTGTAATGTGTGTCATGGGACAAAGTCCTGAGTATGGTGCCTGCTGCCGCCATACATCTTTTGAGGGCTTCACATAGTTCTGCTTCAATCCAGAGACTTGTGCTGTGGTGTCAATGGCCCAAAACAGATGAACGCAGTTATTGGTGAACCAGTAACTTCCTAATACCATGAACACTCTTTTAAAATAAAGGAAATTTGAGACTTCTTGATTTAAAAGGCAGATAAAATCTTTGTTTCTTCCTTCATCCATTTATTAAACTATTCATAGAAGCCTGAGGGATGCAAAACAGAGCAACACAGGTAATATTAAACAGCTGCTTGCAATACACCCAGAGGAATTTTGACTAAGAAAAGGGAGAGAACGTATCTGAATTACAAGAGTTAGAAAAAGACATGGAAAATTTCTACCCAACAGCATGGCAGACCCTTACTTCAGACACAGGATTTTTCTGATCTAAAGGAGTGACCTAACTACTGCCCAAATCAGCTTGAGTCAGACGAAAGCATTTCTTGTCCCTACTACCCTCATCAGTGCTTCTTTCACTGCACCTACTTGATGAACATCCAACTTGATAAATGTAATGCCTATTTGGCTGTGGAAGGAGCAGGCAGACCCCACATCCTGAGGAATAGCTTGGTGGTAGGAAGGGGCAGAAGTAGAGATCTGTGAAAACGCTGCCTTCTTAGAGCCTGGTGTGTGCTGGTAATGAGACAGGAGATAGCTGGGCCCCAGGCTGAGCAACTGGAGCTTGTCTCCTGTTACTTCAAGATAAAGATAACAGCAGGAGCAGAGCTCTGCTTGAGTAAAAGATAAGGAAGCCACATTTTTCTTGGGATCAAGGAGACCTCCCAGACCACACATGCGCAGAAAAGATCCTCAGGAGCCAGGGAAGGGAAGGGGTGCCAGTCCGTACTATGTCCTGCCAACATCCCAGTAACCCTCGTGCTTAGAATCCACCTTGGCTAAAAGATGAGTATGCACATTGAGAAAGGCCCTGAGTCAGACCAGATTTGAACAACGAGCAAGATGATTGGCCAGAAGAAACCCAGAAAACTGCCTCCAAATAAGCAATTTAAGCTACCCCAAAAGCGCAGCTCACTCTGAGCCCACCAGTGTCCTTTCACACGTACTTAGCTTCTATTAATGCTTTACAAGCTTCACTACCTTCTTTCTCTTTGCTGAAATCTTTCCTCAAAAAAGATAAGGAGGGCCTCCCTGGTGGCGCAGTGGTTGAGAGTCCGCCTGCCGATGCAGGGGATACGGGTTCGTGCCCCGGTCCGGGAGGATCCCATATGCCGCGGAGCGGCTGGGCCCGTGAGCCATGGCCGCTGAGCCTGCGCATCCGGAGCCTGTGCTCCACAATGGGAGAGGCCGCAACAGTGAGAGGCCCGCAAAAGATAAGGACTGTGGTCCTGTTTTTTTTTTTTGTTTTTTGTTGTTTTTTTTTTGTGGTTCACGGGCCTCTCATTGTTGTGGCCTGTCCCATTGCGGAGCCCAGGCTCTGGACGCACAGTCTCAGCAGCCATGGCTCACGGGCCCAGCCACTCCACGGCATGTGGGATCCTCCCGGACCGGGGCACGAACCCGAGTGCCCTGCATTGGCAGGCAGACTCTCAACCACTGCGCCACCAGGGAAGCCCTGGTCCTGTTTTAAGCCCACTGGTCCTCGTGGTCTAGAGGTTAAGATTCGGCACTCTCATTGCCACAGCCCGGGTTCAATTCCCAGTCAGGGAACTAAGACCTCACTTCAAGCCACCACACCCCATGGCCCCCAGAGATCATTCATGACCAGGAGAAAAGGATCAAGTGTGTCTTCTTATGAATAGTCTAATAGCAATAGAAAAGTAGAAAGCAGGAGGAAGATAATATCCCTCCTCAGTCTAGCAGAATCACCCCAGGAAAAGGGCCAGGAATTTGGCATGGAGCTATGAACACCAATCTGTTCTTCAGGTTAACACCTTAGTGGGGCTGTGTTAATTCACAGATGAAAAAGCAGGAAGGGTAAGGCAAACCTAACCATTTGGTCTGTTAACAAATACTTACCTCTTTACATAGGCCTGGATAGGATAGGAACAAGGATTTCAGGAACAGTCAATGTGGAGTTATATAGAGATTCTACAACTTAAATGAGGACACAACACCCAATAAAGAGAAGAAAAGCTTTCTTCTGAAAATATATTCTGGGAAAGATGATAAAAAAAAAAAAATTCAAGAGAACTTACTTTATAGAAAAGCTAACTAGAACCAAGATAGAGGCAGAAATGAAAAGGAAGTTGGATAGGATTAAGAATGACTATAAAATCTAAATGCAACATTAGAATTAAGATCAGCAGGCAAAGCAATAAAAAGTGTATTTTACATTGCTGAAAATACAATCAGTTATATGGAAGAGAAACTTTAAACCTCTCAGAATGCAGACACAGTGACAACTGAAATTATGAGAGAAAAACAACTTAAATGAAGAGTCAGCCTAGATCTTACTGATATTTTTTTCAAAAATATAGCTGCAAAGCATTACATGCCACATATTCCTTTTGTTAATAATCTTATTTTGACTCTTTTTTAATGTTTTTCAGATGTCCCTTTTTTCAAAAGCTAATGGATTTAGCACTTACTGTAAAGCCGTTATGTTCTTCTAACTACTATTAAAGGTATCTGCATGATAAGAAAATATATCCTATTCTTTTGCTGCAGCAGAAAAAGTAAATTATTCCACATCATCAACTCTCCTTGCAAAAAGAGTTTTATGAAACACCTAGAATTCAGATATAATTGCTATCTAGAGAGAGCAACTACCTTAAACCTCTGAAGTGTCTATAATTATGATTAATCATATTATTTACCAATGACTGTGCCTAGGTAATAATATTAACATCTCTGCTACCTCAAATGTAAACTACAAATATGTTATATGAATGGTAAGGTAAAATACACCAACTCTGGTAGATTTCTCAAAGTTTTCTAGAGTTTTATTACCATTTCTGTTAAGAGATAACATCTGGGGGAAAAAAGAACAAAAGTAATAGTCAAAGTTTACAACACTTGCTTGAGCTAAAAAGGACAAACAATAATTTGGAAGAGTTCTATCAGTGCCATACAATATTGTTTATTAAAATTAATCAAGATGTAAACATACCTACATACAATTTTGATATGTCAAGCACCAAGAAAAAAAGGAGCAAAGATGAAAAAAATGTATTTTCAATGGAAGGAGTTTCTCAAGAAACTGTGCTTTCTTATATACTATGAAGGACAGAGACAATAAAGAAATATTTATCTAAAGGTAATTCTTTTTTTTTTTTTTTTTTTTTTTCACGGTATGCAGGCCTCTCACTGTTGTGGCCTCTCCCATTGCAGAGCACAGGCTCTGGACGTGCAGGCTCAGCAGCCACGGCTCACGGGCCCAGCCGCTCCACAGCATGTGGGATCTTCCCGGACCGGGGCACGAACCCGTGTCCCCTGCATCGGCAGGTGGACTCTCAACCACTGCACCACCAGGGAAGCCCTAAAGGTAATTCTTACACCTAATAATTCTGAGTAGTTAAGCTATACTCAATGTAAGAAAGCAGTAGTAAATCTTCCTCAGCTAATCAAATACTCAAAACATTACATTAATTTATCCTTACACACACACACACACACACACACACACAGGGATACCCAATTACATGATATGAGAATAAGAACTTTAAATAAAAACCTGAAGAAGTGATGTTTTAAATACCACTTTATAACAGCACTGAACACAGTTATTTCTTTATGGTCAGATTAGCAAAGAATGTATACAAAATAATTAAAAGGTGTCTACAATAAGATAGGTTGAAAACAATAATTTAAGTCAAAGTTAGATTATAATAAGATAAATGGGATTAAATCAAAATGGAGAAAATTGCTTCAACCTGTAATATGGTAATATTGTTTTGTTAGCTATTACTTCATTGTTAATACTAACAAACGGAGACATTATATTTTAGTCTATTTTTTGAAACCAAAATTTACATTTTAGAGTAGGGTCACAGCTTTCAAATTACTAGAAAAAAGAACAGTAGAGTTTAAACCAAGTTTGTAAATGTACACATAGAAAAAGACCCAATATTAGCTTTGACAGTAAGTGTAACAGTTTAAACTAGTATCTTCTTACTCTTCCTACTGCTCTCTCCAAGCAAAGAGCCCCATTTCTAATTACCAATTTCTGTCAATGACACCACTATTCTTTTAATAAGCAATTTCATTAGAAACATTAGGATAGTTTATGATCCACCCCTAAATCTGGTAAGGTACCAAAGCATGTGTTTTTTTCCTTAGAGATAGCTCTTGAATTTGTCTTTTCCATTCCACCTATGATTAAGGTTACTAAATTTCTCACCCTGTTTGATTCTAAGCTTCCTCTGTTTCATCCTACGTATTAGATAACTCTAAAATTCTGCTTCAGTCAGACTATAACCCTGCTGAAGAATTTATAATGTCAAAAACATTCTACTCCAGGCTTCCCTGGTGGCGCAGTGGTTGAGAATCTGCCTGCTAATGCAGGGGACACGGGTTTGAGTCCTGGTCCGGGAAGACCCCACATGCCGCGGAGCAACTAGGCCCATGAGCCACACCTACTGAGCCTGCGCGTCTGGAGTCTGTGCTCCACAACAAGAGAGGCCGCGACAGTGAGAGGCCCGCGCACCGCGTTGAAGAGTGGCCCCCGCTTGCCACAAATAGAGAAAGCCCTCGCACAGAAACAAAGACCCAACACAGCAAAAATAAATAAATTAAAACTCCTACCTCCGACATCTTCTTTAAAATAAAAACCAAAACATTCTACTCCAAAAGAACTGACTGTCTTACTGTCCCTAAATGTCACTCTCTTTATAACGTCCACCCATTGGTATATGGCATTTATTTTGCCAAGGCTGCCTTCCCACCTATCCCCCTTCCAATGATCCAAGTTTTATCTTTTTGCCAAGACTTACTCAGATACCACCTCCTCCATGAATTCTCCACTCAATCCAGTACATCTTTGAATTTATATAGGATTTGTACCATCCATACTGCTTATTGACACCTTTAACATAATGTCATGCATGGGTTTTATTTCTTAAAGCACATACATCTCTATTCACTTGCTAGGAGGTATTATAAGGTCCTTGTGAACTACTGAGACACATTTCTGTTTTCCAGTATTTTGCACTTAGTAGTTTCTCAACAAATCATATGGAACTGATAAAACGAGAGGATGAAAGCATTACCTATGCTTATTGCCTTGTGCTTCGTTTTTCAAGTCACTGGAGTGGTTCTCAACATAGTGTGAACTCTCTAAAACCTTCACTTGGAAATACAGTTTGGGATTTAATCCTGGATCTTGTGGTGGTTCTCAACTATGTTAATTTTCTCACTTAAGGTCTATGTCATACCTATATGAAAAAAATTAAATTCATGCAGCTGCAAGAAACAGTAAACCCAACCAACTACAGCCAAGTGAGGAAGAGGATTATTCCTATTATGCAAAACATCCAGAAATTGGCCCTCAGTGGCTGGCATAATGACTCCCCAACTCCACTAGGGACTCAAGCTCCTTCTATATCTGTCACTTCATCTTCAGCCTGAGCATTTCCTCCTTGTGGAGATAAGGTGGCTGCTGCCTCCTGGCAGGAAGGTATTGAAGGGCAAAAGGCCTGAGGCTATTATCAGCCAGGCCTGCCCCTTTTTGGAATTTTTCCCAGAAGCCCTACCCTTTCAAGTTTATCTCAGGGGACAGAGTTGCATTACAAGGTATTTAACCTCAGACCTCCCTAAAAAGTAATTTGGAAGAATGGAAAACTAGGCATTGGGTAGATAGCTAGAAATATCTGTCCTAGGTCATAATAAAGAAAAGAAGCATTAGTAACCTCATTCTACACATTTTAAAATATTTTATTTTGACATAATTTCAGACTTTGAGAAAATTTACAAGGCTAGTCAAAAGAATTCCCAGATACCTTCACCCAGATTCCCTACTACAGTTGTTTCTCTCAGATGTTACTGGAAATGCTGCTAGTGCTTCCCGGTTAAGGAGGATGCTAGCTTCAGGAGTAGGATATGTATATATATTTTTTATTTGAATCTGTAACAGCAAAAAAAAGTATACATCAATTCTTATTTGCTTGAGTGCATTTTATCAGTAATATGTTTTGAAGTCTTAACAGTTTAACAATTTGAAATTTCTAGTATCAGTGGAGACAATCCTTTGTTTTTTCCTTAGACATATTATTTAGGTATATTATTTAGCTATATATTAATGGGCTTCCAAATATTAAACTAACCTCACATTCCTAAAATAAGCTCAGGTCATTGTGTATTGTTTCCTTATAGTAGCACTGGATTCTGTTCACCATGTATTATTTTGAACTTTTGCATCAATATTCATTGATGATATTGATTCATAAATTTTTTGTACTATCTTTATCAAATTTATATGTCAATGTTATACTTGCTTCATTAAAACATTAGTAAGTCTTCCTTCATTTTCAATGCTCTGGAATAATGCATAAAGCATTGGGACCATCTACTCTTTGAACTTTGCTGTGAATTCTCACCTGAATATGGTACTTCTTGTGAGGTAGTATCTTGATAACTTTCTCAGTTTCTTCTAGGGCAAGTTGTTTGAGTAAACATTCTATCTTTAATAGGGTCAGTTTGGTAAACTTTTATCTCCCTAGGAAATTATCTACGTCATCTCCATTTTCAAATGTATTACTTAGGGCTTTGCAAAACAGTTTGATGATATTTTAAAATTTTGTCCAACTCACTCGGGCCATTTCTCCCTTTCCATTTCTTATTTTGTATATTTGTGATTTGTCCCTTTGTTTCTTGATCATGGTATCTATAGGTTTGACTATTTTGTTAATGTTTTCAAATTGCCAGGAGTTTGTTTAACTAGATCTGTTTTTCTATTGTCCTCTTTAATTTTTGCTTTCATCATTATTAGCCCTTTCCTTGTGCTCTCTCCTGGTTTACGTTGAGGTTTTTTCTAACTTTTGTGCTTGTAATTTCATTTTTCTATTCTTTCACTTTTATGATAAAGGTATTTTGAGCTGCTGATTTTCCTATTATCACTGCTTTAAACATGTCACTGTTTGAATGTTTTCATTTTTTAAAAACTACATATTTTTTAATTACATAAAATGACAAATTTTATAATTATGTAATTTTTTAGAAGTTATAAAATTTTATATTTCCCTTTCAAGAGCTGTATAACAAAAAGTTAAGTATCCAGGTGCAAGTACTTTGGGTTTTTTTTTAAATAATAATTTCTAGTTTTTGTCCATTGTAATCCAATAGTGTTATTTGTAATATTTAATATTTCTACTGTTGCTTTCTTTGTTATCTAATGTTTTAGCATTTCACCTGTGCTTCAGAGAAACATATCATCTATATTGAGGTATAAAATTCAATATATCATAAAATCTATCTTTTAGTTATGTTTAGGTTTTCCATCCTTGCTTTTGTCAATTTGATCGGTTTTGTGTGTCTTAAAATCCCATATTAGCATGCTTTCTCTACATCTCCTTACATTTCTAGTTAGGTTTTTTGTTTATTTGTTTTTATAAAGAGGATTGCTGTGGGTTTTTTTGGTGCATAATGTTCATAATTGTTATACATCATGAATTAGGCCTTTTAACATTAAAAAGCATCCTTCATTTTTACGTTTAATGCTTTTTGGATTGAATTATACTTTGTATGATATTAGTTTGCTAAACCTGCTTTCTTATTGTTTCCATTTGCCTGATACACTTTGCCTATTTCTTTCTTGTTAGCCTTTTCAAATTATTTCATTTTAGGTGTGTCTCTTACATTTATAGCATATAGGTAAGCCTTCCTTTGAGAGCCAGTTGAACAGCTTTTTTTTTTTTAATAAGTGAGTTGAACCCACTTACATTTATTGTTAAGACTGCCACATTTGATATCAACTGTATAATTTTTTTCTCTATATGATGCTTTTACTTTTTTTGGCTTTTAAGGTTTGTATTTTTGTTTATACTGTTTTAAATGCCATTATTCCCTTGTTTTCTTAAATCATTACAATCATTTATGAGTTTTTAATGGTATTCTTAACCCCCATCTAGCACCTATATGATAATTAGTGAATTTACTCTATTTTCATCTTTCTAATCACATTATGTCTACTCTATCAGAACACAGAACACATAACATTAGCATATGTCATATAACATTTTATTATTCACTTTTTTTTTTTGGCTGCATGGCACTGCATAGGGGATCTTATTTCCCCAACCAGGGATCAAACCCATGGTGCGCCCCCTACATTGGAAGCATGGAGCCTTAATCCCTGGAACATCAGGGAAGTCCTTCTTCATCCTTCTTATTCACCTTTGTTTTAGTTTTAGATATAAGTTATTAAATGATGTCCATCGTTTCTTTTGCTAAAGTTTCCCTCGTTATCTCTTGGTTAAATGGAGTTCATTTTCTAGTAGATTCTTCAAAAAAGCCTCAAGGATACATAATTCCCTGAGCTCTTCTGGGTTTAAAGTTGTTTTTCTATAGCCTTGACACTTGAAGGACAGCTTGGCTGGAGGGAAAAATCTCTGGTTCACATTTTTTATGAAAATGATGTTCCATTGTTGCCTTGCTTTTTCTGTTGTATTTGAGAAGTTTCACATCAGTCTAGTTATCTTCTCTTGTAAGTTACTGTATCTTTTCCTCTGATGGTGCTAAGGAATCTTTATCTTTGTTTAGTAGCTTTATGAGAGTATGACTTTGAGTTGATTATTAAGGGTTAGTTTACAGTAGTGTCAGTGAGCCCTTTCAAAATGTAGACACAGGGGTTTCCCTGGTGGCGCTGTGGTTGAGAGTCCACTTGCCGATGCAAGGGACATGGGTTCGTGCCCTGGTCTGGGAAGATTCTTCATGCCGCAAAGCGGCTGGGCCCGTGAACCATGGCCACTGAGCCTGCACGTCCGGAGCATGTGCTCTGCAATGGGAGAGGCCACAACAGTGAGAGGCCCGCGTATCGCAAAAAAAAAAAAAAAAAAAAAAAATGTAGACACAAGTCCTTTACATCCAAAAAGGTTTTTTTTTGTTGTTGTTGTTGTTTTAATGGTAGTAACTACTAGTTCTGTTCCATTTTTTGTTTTTGTTCCTTGGGACTCCAACTATTTAAATGTTATTCCTTCTGTGGTTGCCTTCCAAATCAATTGCCATCCTTCTGAGTCTTTTTACTTCCTTTGTCACATTTTCTTGGTTGCTTTTCTACTTTTTTCCAATGTCCTTTATTATCTTTTTAAATCTACTCTTCTTTGGCTAACTTATAAGTTAGTCTACATTTCTAATATGATTTTAACTTATTTTATTTCTTCCCTCAGTTTAATAAAGTTGTTCCATTTGAGTTTATGTGCCTTTTGTTCTCAGATTTTGGACTTATAGTTCAAAGCATCCTCCAAAACCACAAAAGCTTGTTTGAGGATACTGAATTCAATTTGAAGTGTTGCATTTCATTTTCTTTCTTTTTTGCCATTGGTTTTGATGAGGATGATTTTTTTTTAATATCACAAAAACTTTTTTTATTATTATTTGACAACCTAATTTTTTAACATCTTTATTGGAGTATAATTGTTTTACAATGTTGTGTTAGTTTCTGCTGCATAACAAAGTGAATCAGCTATACATATACATATATCCCCATATCCCCTCCCTTTTGCATCTCCCTCCTTCCCTCCCACCCCTCTAGGTGGACACAAAGCACCAAACTGATCTCCCTGTGCTATGCAGCTGCTTCCCACTAGCTATCTATTTTACATTTGGTAGTGTATTATGTGTCCATGCCACTCTCTCACTTCGTCCCAGCTTACCCTTCCCCCTCCCCATGTCCTCAAGTCCATTCTCTATGTCTGCATCTTTATTCCTGTCCTGCCCCTAGGTTCATCAGAACCTTTTTTTTTAGATTCCATATATATATGTGTTAGCATATGGTATTTGTTTTTCTCTTTCTGACTTACTTCACTCTGTATGACAGACTCTAGGTCCATCCACCTCACTACAAATAACTCAATTTCGTTTCTTTTTATGCCTGAGTAATATTCCATTGTATATATGTGCCACATCTTCTTTAGAGGATGAGTCTTTAATCAGCTAAACATTTGGATTATTCTCATTCTGTATTTTTGTAATAACCTTAAAAACAAGCTGGAAACATGCTTCTGCATTTCTGTAGACAGAGCCAGCAGTTTGGGGTGCTTGTGAGAAAGAACAATTTCTTACCACAGTGTAACAAGGAGTAATTTTTTTTTTAACTAAGTATTGTATTTTGGGGGTTGGGGGGAGAGGTAAATGAGGGAGGGGTTTGGTGTGTCCTCTCATAGTTTGATTCTCTTCTGTCCAAACATCCCCATCTTGTTTCCTTTTCCCTCCTCCAGACACTTTCCAAGGATGGCTCTCCATTACCTTAACCTTCTTCTTTGCCTATAGTGTTACCACTCAGCTACTCTTTACTCATGTCTCACACATACTTTTAAGTCCCTCCCCTGTAGTCAGAGCTCTGGCCTGTCACCACTACACTTTTTCTGTATTTTCTCAGCCTTTTTCTTTCTGTTGGTGGTTTCTATTGGATTTATTTTCCCCCTACTGCTATCTCCCCATTTTACTTCTTCTGTGTAGTTTTTGCTGAACTACCCATACAGCCCCCCAAAGGCTTGCAGTGGGGAACACAAGAGAGAGCATGCTGGGATTTCATGTTTATTCTTCCACTTACTGGTAATTCGAGGTTTGGACCAGTCTGACTTATAGTTATGATGATGGAAAAGTTTGTGTGGTTGTGTTGTTTTTATTGCTCTTTATTATTTTGAGAAGTTGGGAGAGTCAAATTTACATATCCACCCTTGGCTCAGCTATTTTTTTATTTCCTGAGATACTGACACAAAAAAAAATGAGGAATAGGAATGACAATAAACAACACCATTCAAAACAGCTGACTAGAGAACCCAGCCTTTAGGTAGAAAAGTGTGTCAAGAAGATATCTTTTAGGAAGCTGAGGCTTTAAGGAATTTACTACTCTCATATTTTAGCAACTTTCCCTTGACTTCTAGGACATAGGAAGTGGGCAGAGTGAGGGAGTATTAAAGGATACAATGGCAAAATTGAGGAAATATGAGTCTTAAAGGACACCACTAAAAACATTATCAGATATTTAAAGATGCTACCTGAGCATGACACCTATAGTACTGTGTCAGTACAATATGGATAAAAGCAGTTGTAGACAAGGGGTATGTAGGACCTTCAGAATCTTTAGTTTCCACTGCAGACATAAACACTGAAATTATTAACACACTTCACAAACAAACACCAACTACCACATCCAAGATAGATGGCTTATTTTACTTTCACGGCAAATTATGCCATTACATTATGTTACGTTACAATAGAATCTCCTGCACCACCTCTTCAGTGTGAAAAATTGAACATCTGCTCATATCAGTCACTGTTTAATGATGTGTGCCAAACTTAATGTAACTTCCACCTGATACTTTGTCACTGATGCTTAGAGGACTGTTTTATACCACCAGCATTCCTTAGTATTCCAGCATGGTTCTAATCAACTGAGCACTGTAAAAAATTAATGCACTCATTAAATGTTATCATATGTTCTCCATTCTGTGATATATATGGAACCATAAATTAGAAATGCTTCCTCTCCACTTTCTGTGTAAATCAAGATAACAGGGTATCTTTCTCATATCATTACCCCTACTTTAATCTTTGCTTTTTCCCTTCAGGGATCAAATATTACTTAAGAAAGGAAAGGTTTTCTCTCTCCTGCTTGTTTTATTACTGAGCTGCTTCCTTTGGAAAATCAAGTGTTTTAGGGTAAACGGGTGGCAGCTTGATTGTCAAAATTCTTTAAAAACTTCAAGAGTTTCCTGGAAAGGGCTGAAAAAAAATAGGCTCCCTTGGCTTTTTCTCAAGGATTTATAGCAAAGCCACATAAAAAGAAGGCATTCTTTCTTCCACATTCATGACACTCATTATGCTTGTAATTACTTGATTATTAGTCTTCCTATATATTTTTTGACCCATAGACACAGAGTTCATCTTTTGGAGAGTTTTTTCTTTTAAACTGTATTTTCACTTTCAGGCTTATTGCTCTGTTAAAAGCAAGACAGTTATGCCTGCCCACATCACCAAGACTTAACACTTAATTACAGTTTCAGCATCTCCCAAGAATGGAATCTTAAACCAGTCAATCTGGAATCATCTGGTCAGCACTAGTGAGGTCATCTGCCTGATAGACCCCTGCCTCCCCTAAAGGAAGGTGACCTTACCACAGCCAATTTGCATTTTGCTAGTTAAACTTCCTTGTCCAGCTCCCTTCTGCGTATAAAAGGATTTCATCTTGTAAAATTCTTCGGAGCATCCTTCTATCTGCTAGATGGGACACTGCCTAATTCAAGAATGGCTGAATAAAGCCAATAAGAGGTTTTAAATTTACTCAATTCAATTTTGTTATGTAGCAGCTCTATTCAGATAAATTGCTTTTTGAGCCAAAGTTAGTATGTTTATTTTTAAGAAATTAACCCATTTCTTCTAGATTCTCAAGTTTATTAACAAAATGTTAGACATCTTTTACTTAAAATTTCCTAAAATCTTTAATTCTACCCCATTTTTAATTTTTGAAAAGGTTCTGGTTCATTTCTAACTAGATTTTTCCAGAAATCTTCTAGATTCTAGTTAAAGGTGAAAAACATCTTATAATTTAACTGATATGCTCTGTTTTTTTTTTTTTTTTTACTAATCTTTGATTTTATCTTTATACATTTCTTCTTTTTAAAAGTACTTTTACATTGAGATCCTAGGTGTCCAATAAATGTACTTAAAAGTATAATTTTTATCAGAATTCTTTCACTCCAATTAATTGATTACTTCTCATTTTAGTTTTGATTTTTTAATCCCAGTTCTATGAATATGTATATCTGAGAAGACTGTACTCTGTACTCTATAAATTTATATATATAATCATTTGGTCAAATCTGTGGATTATATCACTCTATATTCTAATTCATTTTATCTACTTGATCAATTTCTGAATGAGGTTTTGGATTCTTTTTTAAGTCTTCCATCTTGATTGTGAATTTGTTCACCTCTCCTTATGACATTTTAATGTTTTGCTTTAATGCATCATAAGTCTATGTTACTAGGTTTATGAAGGTTTGTCCTTCATGTTTTTTAACTGATTTATCTAATTAAAATGTTGTTTTTAGTGCTTCCTACCTTTAATGCCATTTTTGCTTGGTGTTTTGCTTTACCTGCACTCTGTTGAAAGGCAAATGCTAGGATATCTCTTTTTATGATTTGATTTCCAAAATTCTGGCTTCATTTTGTTTTTTAAGTTTCCTGAAATAGCTTGGAGTTTTTTTTTTTTTAACCCAATCTCAGAATTTCTACCCAGAGTTGGGGAATTTAATCTCTTCCCATTTATTAGGATTACCAGTATATTTGGACTTATGTTAGCCACCTTATTTTTCTATGTACTGTATTTTCTTATTTCTTTTCCTCTTTGGTATTTACTTAGAGTGAACAAATGTAGATTTTTTATTTTGTCCTTTGTGGTCTGGAATTCAAACATCCTATTTGTATATGAATATCTATATTTATTTTCCTACCACATATAGTTAGTTAATATCACATTATCTCATTGAGCAAGGAATACATGTTAGCTCATACTTCCTTTATTCTCTTCTAATTCCACATTTAGGAATATAAATTTTTGTCTAGAAATGAACAATTATTCAGACATAATAGCAGTATTATTTTCTTGGATTCTTCCTCACCCTGATTTCTTGTAATTATATGTTTTTTTGTTACATATATTGTTCATTTGCTAGCATACATACTGGTTATTCTCTAACTGGGGTTTGTAGGAAGTGGAATTTATCTTTTTTAAATCTGAAAAAAATTTAAGTTTGCTCTTACAGATGAATGAGAATTTGACCAAACATATAAATCAGGATTCAAATCTTTTGTCTTCCTGTATCTAATGTTGCCATTGAGAAATACAATGTCAGTCCAATTCTTTTTCCTTATATGTATCTTTGTGGGTTTGTTTCTTTCTTTGGAAGTGTCTGTTTACGCTTGGTGCTCTGAAAGTTCTCCCTGGTAAGTTAAGGAAGATATGTCATCATTTTCCTTCTGACAGGCCTCAACGTGCCTATTCAAATTCAGGTACCATTCAACCTCTAAGTTGTGGGGAATTACCTTCTAGTACTTTAATTATATCCTCTCTTCCATTTCCTCCTTTGGGAGTTCCCATTAGATAGATTTTGGGATTTCTAGGTCTTTTTGTTTCAGCTTTCTTCCATGCTTTTTTGCTTCCATGCCTTTTTGTGGTGGTTCTGGGATAATCTTCTGCTCAGTATCTTGGGTCAATATTTTGATGCATAGATTGTGTTCCTTTTGCTATTCAGGTTAACAGAGCTTTTGGTTTTCAATTTGGGTAATCTTATTTCCTAGTCCCAAGACCTCTAAGGATTTTACTGTATCATGAAACTGATGAATCTTGTTTTGTAAGTATGCTATCATCTCACCTCCTGGAAGGCAATAAATATACTTCTTTTAAACTCAACAGTAACCTCAGATCTTAGGTGTTCTGTTGAGTTCGTGGTGTTTGTTCTTCAAACATTTGGAGATCTGAGTTGCTTGTTTGTCTTTGTGCTTGATTCACTGCTAGCTTATTTGTTGACTTTATTTTTCCCTCATATTTTCTCTACTTATTGGGGTAAAATTATGATCTATAAGTAGCTAATCTTCTCAGTGAGAGAACCTCCCACTCCTCCCACTGGAGGCTAGTCCACTTGCTGATCCATAAACTAGTCCTCTGATGATTCTCTTGGGACCCCTTTCTGCACCTGATACCTAAAACTGATTTTAGAGAATCTTTAAATTTGTCTCCACAGGCAGCAGCCATCTTCTCCTCTGCCTGTTTTGAGCTATTTCCCCATCATTTAATCCCACCTGCCTCTGTCTTTCGAGTAGTCTTCAAATTCTGTTTCACTTATGGCTCCTCTCCCTATTTCTTAGTATTGCTGTGTATTTATTCATTGCCTTTTGTATCTGTGGTTCATAACCAAGAATCCAACAAAATGAAGTCACCCCCCTACCCAGAAAAATACATACACACTGAGACTTCAGGGCCCCCTGACTCTTACCAACCTGCTGGGGGAAGTGGACACAAGAAAATGTCACTGACTCACTGGCCTCCATTCAGTCCAGCTTTTCCCAGAAAATATATTTAAAACCCCACCTCACAGTTTCCCCCTGACCTTCTATCCATTTTTCAAGATCCTTCCTAGACTTTCCATCAGTGGCTCATCCCTTACCTGGCTAAACTGCCGAGACCACTACTTGAGTATGTCAGATGCTAACATAGATGTACCTTGGCTTTGCATTGCTTTTACAGCCACATGTCCATATTGAAAAAGATGAAAATGTTTTCAAGAAAGATCAAAAAGAAGGCAGAGCAGACATGATATTGCTGAGCAACAAAGCAGCTGGGTGGGAGAGGACCCTCAGGCCAACAGCCTCAGCTGCAAACAATCACAGGCAGTGATGAATGGTGTTACAAAGGGTCATCATTACCCTCAGGGATGGGGACAGCCTAAGATGATAATGAATATGTTTGGGAAGAATAATATAACCTCATCTGGTATGGATGGGTGGCATCAGCATCTAGGCTGCTGGATAGGAGAACATGTTGACATTATTTATAGCTACAATGCAGAACTATGACAGAGATCCATTGTAAACAATGCCTTCCAAGGCAGCTGCTTTCCATAAAAACCATATAACAGAAAAGAGTGTACAAAGGGTGCCTTAGGATGGTGGCATTAAAGAGGGCTGTCATCTTAACTAAATCTGGGACTCATTTGCGTTCCTATTTTTATTTCCATTTACATTTTTCTATATCTGAGCAAACTTTCTAATTTTTTTAACCAGTAAGGTTTTTTTTTAATGTATGTTTCTATTTTGAGTTCTCATTACTTGAAAATGGGCCAAACTACACATTTTTCCAAAAGTGAGGAAACTTAGCATACCAAACTCTCCCCAAACCCCCAGAAAAAATATTTTTCTCTATAAAGAGCTTTAATGCACAAGTCTATTAAGGAATTGCCATTCCCAGAGGAGAAGTCTTACTTTATATGAAAATAGGTTAAAAGGTCATTATCAGTTAAAAAAAATTTGATTATAAGTGAAAAGAAGCTATTAATGTCCTGAGGGTAGAATACATTAATCATGAAACATGACCTAGATAAGTCCCCATGTACCTACTGCCAATCTCTAGTTGTAAAACCACAGGATCTTGACATCAGAGGAAATGAGAGCCCCTAAAGTTAATAATATTGAAAAGTTCTGGTACAGAAAGAAGTTCAGGACTACGATTCTACTTCAAAATGATTTTGCAAGATTGACTTTAGAAGCCAAAGAAAAGTTTTTATAACAAAATACCTGGAAATCTCTTGTAAGCTCTGCTTTCCTGGTGGCTCCCTCCCGTCTGCTGGGAGAAGCCAATCCTGTTGCTTTGAGTTCACCACAGGGGCTCGCGCCTGCCTCATCTGTCGGGAATTCTCTGTCTCCTTTGATTTTGTCAAGATGTTTCCAGGAAGCCACAGCTTTTTCTCATTTCTATACCACTTGGTTGATCAACTTGTCCTTTCAGAACTCTCCCATTGTCTCCCCTTGCTTTCTCCCAGTCTAGGTTTCTTATCACTCCCCCATCACCTTTACAATCTACACCCACAGTTTATCTTGTTGTGCTCTTTGATAATGGCACTGGAGAGATAATCACTTCAGAATCAATTCTGTGGTATACAAATCCGTTTTGTCTCCTGTCCACCACCAGCCTAGTTCTCCCTCTTCCCCGAAACAGCTAAAGGCCTGGGGTCCATCACCTGCCACTTCCCTATTGCAATGGCTTCTCTTCCTGAGCAAAGCCTAGACAAAGACCTTGTTTCTCTTCATCTCTCCTCCCAGACTGGGCAGCTCAGCAGACGATCTACAAACATGGATTCAGGTTGGAGTGTTAGAATAGCACCAAGTGAAGTTCCTAGAGTTAGGCTTCCTTCAGTCAATGCTGGACTCTATCACCTACTGACCATGTCACTTTCATGAGTCACTAAGCCTAGCTGAGCTGCAGTTTATTTGCCTATGAAAGAGAGAGAATAATGTTGCCTACTTTACAGGGTTATTGTGAGGCAAATGAGTTAATCCATATGGTGACTTTATATGATAAATTCTCAGTAATTGTTAATGTACTACTCCCCCTAAATGATTTTCCCTTACACTTAATGGCAAAAAATCAAAGCACAAAGAAAAAGAGGAAAGAACTAAGTGAATTAAGACCTGTGAAATGAGACCCAACAAAACCAATTGAGAGACTTTTTCTTTAACTCCTCTTCACAGGGGCTTTTGATTTTCCTTGTTGAGCTATTAGTAGTTATGGCCATTAACATTACTCATATGCTGTTAAATACTGGGGAAAGCCAAGTCCCTCCTGGGACTCATCACATAGCAAGAGGTCTTGATTTTGTTTCCAAGCCTTATCCTCAGGACTCTCTCCAAAGAGTTCTCAACAGGACAAATAGTGGCTGATGCTGCCTGAGTAATCACTACTATCTCAGAACCTTCTAGAACCACACCAGCTGCAAATGATTCATCATCTACCACCCTCTTGCAGAAAACCAAGATTTGTCTTTGTGATATCTCAAACTGATTGTTTCCTCAAAACCATAAAAGCATTATCCCTGTTTTTGTTTTGTGTGTATCTATGGCCAATTATAAAGGAAAATAAAAGTTTATGGTAAAACACAATCATTTAAATTATTGATCATATCATTTTTCCCTTCACAGTAGACCAGACCTGCTTTAACAGGAATCTAGTTACTCATCCAGTAGGTGGGTTCTTCAGGTTTGGGAGGGGCAGGAGCTGCTTGCTCAGACAAAGGCAGTAGAGTGAGAACAAGTATTATAAGGTACTGCAGAGCCAGTAAGGAAGTGAAAAGATTCCAATGAAGTGGGATTAAGAGTGATTCTTATGCCCCAGGGGGTTAGAGGTCGGATTGTGGTTGCAGAGGCACTGCAAAGAGTTCAAATTTAGAGGAAAGAATTGGAGCACAAAGAGTGCAGGGACAAGTAAGCAGATGGATTCTGAGTGGCTGCTATAGGCCAAAGAATTTAAGTATCGCCTTTATCACATATCCACATATGTGGATCTGGCTGTTTTATAGGTAGACACATCATGGCCCCAAACATCTCAGCTGCTTATTTCAAAATTCACCTCCACTGATCATTCAACTTGAAATTCTCACTATATAATCATTCTGATTAAAAGGTCAACCCATTCATTTAGCCAAGAGTCCAGGGCACTCAGTATATACCAAGACCAACACAGGTACTGAAGGCATAGAAGTGAATCTCTGCTATCGAGTCTGTTCTTTAGTAAATTAGATTAATAAGAAAACAGACTACTGTGGGGTGATCAGGGGAATGTCTGCAGCATTTCACAGAGGAGACAGCATTTAGGATGTTTTGCAAGGAATGAGGAATCCAGCTGTACAAGTTTTGGGGAAGTTGAATTTCAAGCAGAGGGGCAACTTACAAGAGCAAATATGTGAAAATCATTTGAGCCATGAGAGAAAGTGTTCAGAGAATAAAATAGTTCAGCCTGACTGATCCTGGGGTTTGTGTTTATGGGTCAGGGCTGGAGTAATGCTGAGGAAGTTAAGCTTGAAAGAAGAAAGTGGGGAGAGCAAACTGTAAAGAACCCTGCCAGACACCATAAAAAGTTTGAAAGACGTTCATCTGGATTAGATCATAGAAAGTCAAGACTGCAATCAAGGAAAACCAGAGCTATTCCAATAATTATGTATGAAATTATAAGAATCTGATATAAGACAGAGGTTGCAGACAGAGAGGTAGGGAAGTATTTGAGAGTCTTCAAGTATCAAAACAGACTGGACATTTCACTCTTGGTATCTTGTAGGCTTTGCAAACGCTACATATGCAGAATGAAACTCATTACATTTCCAACCAAAACTATTCCTTCTCCTCTTTTCTTATCCTGGTTAGCAGTTCTTTCATCCATCCACTCTCCCAGCCTAGAAACAAGTGAAAACTCCAACTTTCTTCTTCGTTCCTGCCTCTCCTCTCCAGTTGGTCACCAAACACTATTGATTTTAATGGGTGGAGAGGTAAAGTGGGAAATAAAAGGGAAAATTGCTCAAGATCAATATGGAATCACAAGTGCTATATGATCTTTGATGTCGGAAGTCTGACTGACTACGAGGGATTGATGCTCCACTAAAGCCAAAAAGCCTCTGGTCACAAGAACAGTGGTGGCCCTTTAAGGCCCACCTCTCTCCCCTGCCTAGTGCTTGCATCATTTCCAAACACTTCACTGCAATCCAACAAGGCTGATGACCTTACCTCACTCTTCTGTTATTTTTTTCATCTAGCAAACTAAGCTATTTTAAAGATCCTGGATCCTTGACAAGAACAAAGTCAATATTTTGCAAAGACTTGGATAAAAACATTCTAATAAAAGCTGTATAGTAATATTTTTCAGATAGGTAGAACTTCAAGGTTAAGTCTAAGGGTAGAATTGGTTTGGGAAGGGGAGAGGGAAATACAAACCACTAATCAACCTCATTTAGAATCATGGGGGAGGAAGGAGGTGAAGAGCAAAGAAAAATATATAAACACAAATATGAGGTAGAGAAAAAAATAAAATACAAATTATAAGAGAATACTTTTCAAAGTCTATGCAAATAAAAATAAAAACCAAGAAAAATGGAAAGGAAAATACACATTACTAAAATTGACACTAAAAATGAGAAGGAGCAGGAAAAAACCCTGTTATCCAAAAACTTCCTCACAAAAAGCACCTGTACGAATAATGTCACAGGTGAGTTCTAAAAGAAACCATCAAGGAACAAACTCAATTGTTTAAAATATTCCAACACAGATAGAGAGAACACAAACTGCCAATTTTTTTTCAAAAGCCTGCATGATAGTGATACAGAAATCTGATAAATATAGCAAAAAAAAAAAAAAAACTATAGTCTAATCCAATTCATGAATATTAATAAAAAAATATTCTATATAAATATATAAGCAAATAGAAGCCAGACTCACCCTAAAAGAATGACTTATCACTAACCATGCCAAGGATGATTCAATATTAAGACACATATTAATATAACTCATTCTATCAACAAGTCAAAAGAAAAAAGCACCCTGTATTATCAGCTATCCAGATGCTGAAATAGCATTTCATCTTTATAACCTGGAATGGGTGAAGAATTTTAATTTTTAGCAAATGATAAATATATAGAAACTCCATTGCCTGATAAAATACATATATCTCATGTCAAATGCCAGCCATTCTGAACGCTAAATATATGCAAAATACTTAGAAGAGTTTTTTGGAAGATAATTAGTACCAAACATGTGTTCACTATTATTTATAATTCTCATAACCATTATTAGAAACATTTCCATATTATATGAAACACATTATCATCAATATTTAACACTGTTTTGAAAGTACTCAAATTAGCTAAGAGAAATAAAAGACAAAACTTGGAACAAAGTTAAACACTCACCATTTTAGAATATACAATTTCATACCTGTAAACCCCAAGAAAATTAGGTGAAAACTAAAAAAAATGGTAGTAGAATCCAGTAATGTATCCGATTATATTAATATATATTTCTTATTTAATATATCATATTTCTTATATGACAACAATGTGCAATTATAAAATAAGAAAAAACTCATTTACAGTATATACAAAAGGATAAAACATGTGGATGTGAAATTTGTAAGAGATGTCCCCTTTATAGATAAAGAAAACTTTGAAACATTGAAGATAAATATACAGAATGGTGAATAAATAAAAAGATACACCTTATTCTTGGGTTAAAAGACTCAAGTTGTAAAGTTGTAAAGATTTTCTCATTAGCTTTGAAGTTGAACAAGTTGACTCTTAAGATCATATATAATCAAAGTTTGCCATTAAAAAAAAGAGTCATGGGAGGGGACTAGCCTCACCAAATAATAAAACATTACAAACAGATCACAAATGGAATGGTTGGTACCAGTGCCTGCATAAAGAGTCTAAAAGAGCAGAGTAGAGCATTCAGAAATAGGCCTAAATACATAAGGAACTCATGGGATAATAAATTTGGCATTTCAAACGAATTCATGATATTGGGATAACTATCCACCATTCTGAGAAAAGCAAAAAAGATTTTCTTATAAGATTATATTATACTATATACCTTTTTACTAGTGAAAATTCCAAATAGATCAAAGATTTAAATCTGTATTTTTATAGTAAAAGTACAGTAAAACTGCAAAGTATTAGGCCCATTGTGTTGTATGATATCCAGATATATGTATACTTTGCAAGATAGAGGGCCAAGCTCTCAGCCACTAGCTGCTCCTAAGGAAAATCTCCCTGTGGTTGCTGCAGTGGTTGCATTGATTTGCAATGGTCCAAGTCTGCTTATTCCACTACTCAGAACCATGGCTTCCAGCAACAGTTTTTTCTTGTTCTTCTGAGTTACATTTCACTCAGAAGAGGAAGTAGTGTAAACAATAGAATAAGTTTCCTAAAAGCAGAGACAATGATCTTCCTAATTCTTGGAACGTAGAGGGTGTTCATTGTTCATAGGTCTGAGCTCCAATCCCACCCTCATGCTTCAGGACCCTCTCTAGACCTTTGCCCATCCATCCTCTCTTCCATACTTCCTCCCCATGCACTATCCTCATCTTCTTATCTTTGCTTGGAAAAGGTGACTTCACCGATTCAGATCCCTGTTTCTATTCTTGAAACGCCCCCTAGAAGCACATCTTGAATTGACAGTGTTCTATACAATGTGTTCTTTTTCCAAATAAATTTCAAGGCACTAAATGTTCTGAAAGTGTTTTTAACTACACAAGAAATCTGTAATCCTAAAACATCGGTTTGAGAAAGCAAACATTAGGAATTGACAAGTCTCTCTGTTTAGGGCCAGTTATAAAACGTTAAAATGTGATTGATCAGCACAGTTGTAAAACACATGCACACATAAGGACTAAAACTAGAAGAAAATATGAACATAGGGACACAGTTATGTTAGCACAGTAGAAGGATGGTTAAGTTTCTTCTTTTTAATTTTTTAGTATTTTGTAGCATAAATAGAAATATAAATGTTTCCATTTTAAAATATCCTCATAAACAAATAAAACATTCAAAGAAAAGTTAAGGAAATCAGTGGTCTCTTACACCAACCTCAAAAGGTGTTACTATTATATTTCCTTTCTGTCTTTTCTTTACCAGTTTATTTCCTGACATATACATTGCATAAAGCATAATGTTCTGTAAACTGCTTTGTTAATTTAGCTTTAGACATTAAGCATTCCACATCACTTAAAATCTTTAAGAATATTTTATTGGCTACACAATAATCCAAAGAAAGACTATATCATAATTCTGTTTACTTATTCCAGAGTTAGACATTAGAGGTTATAACAGCACAAGGTTTTAAACAAATGGAATAGCAATAATAGCATTTCCGACCATTTACTTAGATAATTCTACGTGCAAAAATCTTCTCGTTCAAATTTTTAAGAGTTTCTACCTGGATATTTAT
The DNA here is from genome assembly GCF_025265405.1 of Mesoplodon densirostris. Taxonomy (NCBI): domain Eukaryota; kingdom Metazoa; phylum Chordata; class Mammalia; order Artiodactyla; family Ziphiidae; genus Mesoplodon; species Mesoplodon densirostris. The sequence continues at coordinate 95,912,115 of NC_082663.1, forward strand.
TAGAAAGTCAGTTGATCAACATTAACCATCCACAATCAAACACAATTCTCACCTTTGGTATTCCTTCTTTCACAGGCATGATAGAAGTAGACCATTTTAGTTAAGTCTTCAAAGACTGATAGATGAGAGTTTCAAGAGACTAATTCACTGGCTTATTCCTAAAAACTTTGATTCTCACATTTTCTGACTCAATCTCTGAGACCTTAGGTGAAAACCTAAATTAAAAAATCTACACTTGAGAAGAACATACAAAAATCCCACATAAGGCCCTCAATTCTCCTAAAGTTATCAAACCCTTTCTAAACTTAATGTAGACCAGAATCACCTGGGGGACTTGTTAAACACAGACAGCTGGGCACCACCTCCAGCGTTTCAATAGGTCGGGTAGGATTCCTACAACTTACATGACTACCAACTCCCCAGCGGCTGATCTGGGGCCTGCACTTTAACAATCATTGCACTGAATTATTATGTTAAGTGCCTGTTATGTCCCAAGTACTGACCCAGGTGCACAGAGACGGCAGTAAACAGACAGGCAAGGTTTCTGCTCTCATGAAGCTTATCATCTAATAAACGGACAGCAGGCAACAAGCAACTTTGCAAATGAGAAGAATTTTCTGGCAGTGTTGTGTTAAATCCACTTAGAAATTCTCTGGAGTGAGAAAGGGCATCTCCAAAGACAGAGTGCTGGTACCTACTCTTCACCTGTGTCCTTTTTCTCTGGCTGCTATAGGGTTGAATCCAGAAAAACCGATCAAACTCCCTGTTTATGTTTTAGCAAATCCCTTCTCAAACTAGGCAAAAAGACCCACCCTAGTCAGGCCGTTAGAGAACAAAGGGAAGAATATATTTGCTGTTCACAGTTCTGGAAAGCGCTTTTGTATCAAAAAAAACTGAATTCTCACTGCCACTCCTACTCAAGGCCTAATTAAAATGACTATATCGATGAATAAAATGAAGTTACACATGGAAGTTATATATACAAACCAACTGACTTAGCAGAATCAATGGAAATGCTACCAATAACTCTTGGGCTAAATCTGCTTCCAACAAAATAGAAATAAAATACTTAAATGTAATTAAATGCCATGTTATCTATTTGACATTTACAAAATGCCTTCTTCTCTAATCCCTTTGCTGTTAGATATTAAAAGACATTAGATAACAGAGATCACCCGCATCCCACTTATCCTGCCCCCATAGATCACTACAGGATTGCCTTAAAGATCTCCTCTTAGAGAGGCCAAATGCCCAGTTCCCTTCTTCATCTACAGGCAACATTAAAGTAAGACTTGATAAATGGACTTTGGTATAAATAACTAAATGAGCTTCTTCACATTTACTTGCGGCTTGCCATTGCTTTAGGCCCTAAGACCCTAAGAGCTTGCCATTTCACAGTTTTTCAACTTCAGAGCTGGCTTTCAAACATGCTTTAAACACCATTCAGAGTCAAATACACATTTTTACACAGTGAACCAGTATACCCAAATATGTACAACCTCTCAAACAAAATTTTTCAGAATAATAGTCACTCCCACTACACACAAAGCATGATGATATTTTCATTCCATTTCCTTTAACGCCAGTACAAGCCACTAAATTTATTTCACAACCTAATGGGTCATGGCCCATAGTTTGAAAATCTCTGTTATAGGATATCTATAAAGTCCTACAAATCCATGCAAAACAATCCCTCAAAACAAATAAGTTAGGTTATTCTTACCTCAAGTTTTCAGAGATAGAAGGGGAAGAGAAAAACTGCACCATCTTGGTGATGCAGCTCAAGGTCTAAGAACCACCCCTTCTTCCCCGCTCCAGGAAGTGCGTTTAAGTACCTAATCTGCACCAGGTGCATAATTTCCACCTGTGTCTGTCCTTCCTTTAGTGGAAACAGAAAAACGTCAGCCAATTTCATGATCCAGATCAAGTCTGACCAAGAGAACTTTCAGCAAGGATAGAAATGTTCCATTTCTGTGCTGTTGAAGAGAGTAGCCATTAGCCTCCAGTGACTACTGATTACTTAAAATGTGCCTAGTATGACTGAGAAGCTGGGTTTTTTATTTTATTTAATTTAATTTACTTTTACATAGATACCTGAGTCTAGTGGCTCCCATAGCGGACGGAACAGATACAGATTCTCCTTAAAATATGCGCCACGTCTCTGTAGTGAAGATTTTTGCCAGACAAATTAATATTGAACTTTCTGCCCTCCTAGAAACCTAGTAACCTGAAAATGTTGTTTCCCTAGGATCCTAATTCATTTCACTTAGGACTGCTCCAACAGGCAGGAATTGTAGAGATTTCTCTGTGATCAAAGGACATGCCTTTTGTACCAATTTGTTCTACACAGTGTGCAGATTTAGCTAAATCATGGGAAGGTCTTGCCCCTTTTGGTATGTGTCCCTGCCCACGGAGGTTCACATTCTCTCCCTGACGCTCACACTAGCTGATTGCCTGGGGCATTTAATTTATCTCCACCTGTGACCCTGCTACCAGCGAGAGGCCAAAGAAACCAGCCCTGCTGTGAGAGCTGATCCACAAGCATTACCATTCACCTTGTTTGCTCCTTTTAGCAACTTGAACAGGACACACAAGCTACAGCATGGTAATGTTCAACAAAGACATGTCCTCCCTGGAATTTCTACCAGGGAAATTTCCCTTTGATCTCTTAATAGTGACATGTGCTCTGGTGCCAGCTTTTATAAATGGCTTTGACAGCTGCAGCTCTGATCTGAAGGTGGCCAGGCATGTTTGCACCATGACTTAACCCTCTGCTAGCTGGCACAGCATTGGACGTCCAGTAGCCTTTTGCATTTCATGGCAAGTGCAGGAACTATGCTTTTCAACTGAGTGTCCCAACCTCCTCTACTCCCTAGGTTTCCACTGGGAGCCATGATCTAAGAGGACAAGACAAGGTATGATTTAATTTACCTCGAGAGCAAGCCATGCATGTTGATCAAGTCTGGTTAAGACAAAGTTCTAAGCAAGCGAAGCTCATCTACCACTACATTCATCTCCTCTGCTGTCACCCCCAGTCCCATTAAATGTTGGTCTCCAAGTCCCCAGTCATTTCCTACCACCCACATTCTCATCTGAGATACAACAGCCCAGGCATAACACCCTAGCTTAGATGGGCAGCTCACCATTTAGAAACTATCCCCAATTTCTTGTTCTCAAAACTTACCTACTCCAGGGCTTCCCTGGTGGCGCAGTGGTTGAGAGTCCGCCTGCCGATGCAGGGGACACGGGTTCGTGCCCCGGTCTGGGAGGATCCCACATGCCGCGGAGCGGCTGGGCCCGTGAGCCATGGCTGCTGAGCCTGCGCATCCGGAGCCTGCGCTCCACAACGGGAGAGGCCACAACAGTGAGAGGCCCGCGTGCTGCAAAAAAAAAAAAAAAAAAAAAAAAAAAACTTACCTACTCCAGGTGCAATATTTAGGACCTTGATAGATAAGGTATTCTAATAAAGAGCATGCCCAAGCGTGAGTCTAAAAAATTAAGTGTGAACTGAGCTACAATGGCCTTATAGAAAAAATGCCTTAACTCATTTTATTGTTAAAATTTCATGCCTTATAGCAGAAGATATTTTTTGACTTGCAAATATTTTGGAGCTCTTCGATCATATAAAAAGAGACTTCCTATGTCTATAGCTACAGGGATATCAGTAATACATCAAAATTCACCGCCTCAAAAATCCAAATAATTGATATATCTCTGCTATGGAGTAAATAGTAACTCTGCAGGGTAACGTTGCATGAACTCTCTTGGGTTTCCAAAGTGTTGTTAAATTTATCTGATCTGGGCTTCCCTGGTGGTGCAGTGGTTGAGAGTCTGCCTGCTGATGCAGGGGACACGGGTTCGTGCCCCGGTCCGGGAAGATCCCACATGCCGTGGAGTGGCTGGGCCCGTGAGTCATGGCCGCTGGGCCTGCGTGTCCGGAGCCCGTGCTCTGCAACGGGAGAGACCACAACAGTGAGAGGCCCGTGCACCACAAAAAAAAAAAAAAAAAGAGAAATTTATCTGACCCAAGTCAGAAGGATGTTTTAGGTAAGAAGTTTCCAAAACTCTGTCTTGTTGCATCCTGTACCCCTTTACCATTAATCCAGTCAGACTCAGTGTCCTCAAAATACTATGCAAAGTATAGCACCAAATCATTCAGTTCACCTTTTGAGAAGGTGACAACCTATTTAAAGGTAGAAAGGAGAGTAAACAGTAAAACCAGTTCTATCAGAAGTCTTAACACACAGACCATCTCAACCTGAGCAACATGCATAATAGACTATGACTGAACTTGGACTTTCAGATGGTGAAAATCAAGAATGTTCTCTAAAGTGTATTAACTGGTTGCAAGCTTCAGAAGGGTTACCTGTACCACAGAGAAAGGAGAGGAAAGACTGTCCACATACGTAATACTGAAATTTCTTTGTTTAGATCTGTAAGTCCCAGGCATCACTTCTCAAAAGCACATTTCTGGGGATACACCCTACTCGCCACTCTGCTAAGGGACTTCCCTGCAAAAGAACTTCCCCACCATGAATTCATCAAAACCAGAACTTGTAAGCAACATCAGTGACATGAAGATGCAAGAATTTGCTTTGTCTGTCACCTCGAAGAATTTTCAATACATTTTTTACTTTCTTTAACTTGATTCAGTTCAGCATACTCTACAGTCTCTTCAGGTCCTGGGCACACATGAGCACATATCAACACTTGGATGTCTAACAGGCTCCCAAGTTAACATGTTCAAGCCTGAGCCCTGATCCTACACGCTACAAACCTGCTCTTCCCAGGAATTCCCATTGCAGGCTATGGCAAGACCACTCTCTCAAAGGCTCAAGACAAAGACAGAATTCATCCTAGACTCCTTTTCAGCCCATAGCCCACATCCAATCCAGCAGAAAAACCTGTTTTCTCTACCTTCAAATTATATGCCAAATCTGACCACAACTCACCACCTCCACCGCTATCACGTTAGCCCAATCCACCATCACCTCTCACCTGATTATTGTATAGCCTGTGTAACCCAACTGCTTCCTCTCTTGACCCCCTATTTTCAATGCAGCAGCCAGAGTGATTCTATTACAACGTAGATCAGATGATGCTCTCTCAAGGTCTTGCATTAACTTCCATCACTCAGAACAAAAGGAAAGATTCTTCCAGTCATCGCTGTGCCCCTACTTCTCAGACCTCCTCCCCTGTGATCCTGCCCCCAGGCCACCACAATGGCCTCTTTGCCATTCCTGGAGCGTTTACACTTGAGCATCTACACTCGCTGTTCTCTACCTCTCATCCTCTCCCCCCAAGTCTGCGGCTCATCTCTCACCTTCTTCACCTGAGAATGTGTGCAAATGTCACATTTTTAGTGAGGCCTTCCCTGGACTTCCAGTTTAAAATTGCAGCCAACCCCCCACCCCCCGACCTCACACACACACACAGAGTCACAGAAACACACACACACACACACACACACACACACACACTCTCACATCCTTTCTCCCATTCCTGCTTTCTCTCTATGTGGAGCACACTTACATATATTGTATTTTACTAATCTATCTTCTTTACTGTATTTCTTCCCTATGTGAATATTAGTTCTGTGAAGATAGGAGTTTTTGTGTGAGCTCTTCCATTGTTGAATCCCCAGCTTCTAAAACAACACCGGGCACATAACAGGTGCTCGATAAGTACTTGGTGAGCTGGAAACACACTGATATGTGTGCAGCTTTTGTGAGCTTGGGGCCCCCTCCTATATTCTTTTAGGGCCTCCCCTTCCCTCTCCTTCTGTCCGGGGGTCCCGGCAGGTATATGACATGAGCACGTCCTTGCCACAGCTGCCCGCCTCCCCTCCTCTGCTCCAGTGTCTCCTCCATCGCCACAAGAGGGCCAATGCCTCTGCCACCGCCGCCACCTTCATGCTCCTCACTGTGCCAGCTCCAGGGCCCGCCTCCAGCTGACGTCCACAGCCTCTGGTCACTACTGTGGGCCTGGCCCACTGCTGCCAGCATCCCCCCTGGCATGAAGGCCCTGCCCTCCCCTTAATTCTCCTGACCCAAGCATGACCACAAGCCTTTTCCCCAATTCCTTGGGGCAAACTTGCTAGTGGAATCCTGAGCGAATGATTGAGCTTATCTACTCCTCAGTGTTCTCACCTGTAAATGCAAATAACACCCATCTCATTGCATGGCTAGAAGCCTGGAACTAATATAGTCAAAGCACTGAACAGCACTGTCTGCTGGAGAAGCGCTCGATAAGTATTAGCTGTTATCACGATGATGAACTTGATTGGCCCAAAGGTGGCGATCACAATTATTATCGTTCTTTAGAACAGCTCTTCTGGGAACCCACAGGCCCTAACCCGTGATCCAGGTTCCTCTTAGGGCCGACTTCCTGATGGACTCCCACGCTGCCCTGGGTAGCAGCCCCACCCTCTCCTATGCAGGAGCACCCTGAGTTGTATCTGGGCATGGATGAGTCCAACCACAAAAGAGTGACCCATGGGAAGCAGCTGCATAGCACAGGGAGATCAGCTCGGTGCTTTGTGACCGCCTAGATGGGTGGGATTGGGAAGGTGGGAGGGAGACCCAAGAGGGAGGGGATATGGGGATATATGTATGCATATAGCTGATTCACTTTGTTATACAGCAGAAACTAACACAACACTGTAAAGCAATTATACTCCAATAAAGATGTTTAAAAAAAAAAGGAGTGACCCATGGAAAGGCAGGAATGTCCCTTCCTCTGAATCTAAGCTCTGCCTCCCTTCGGGACATTGACACCTCCCCAAATGAGCACCAGGGTAAATATCCACGCCTTTTAAGGGAAGCCCTGTGCCCAAACCACAACAGAGTTATCTATCTAATCACAACACATTAACCAATATCAGCAGCAGGGACTCATTTCCCTCAGCCACCCTTTCCTTAAAAAACTGGACAAATTGCTTAAATTCTGGGTACCTGATTTTCTCAACTATAAAAGTAGACACACTGTATCTGCCTTATAAGGTCGTTGTGTGGATTAAATGAGTTAAAACATATCAAGTGCTTAGAACAGTGCCTGGCACATGGTAAAAACTTTAAAAGATTAGCTATTACTACTCTCCCACAGCAATAGTATAAAGACAGTCTTTCTCTTCAAGCATTCAGTCCATCATAAGCGTTGCCTGGTTTATCTCTTCAGTGCCTCTTTAAAACTGGAAATCCTGAGGGCTAGAACTAATTTTTCTTCACATTTCTATTTTCAGTGCATAGTAGAAGGGCTAGCACAAAGTAGACTTTCAATGCATTTTTATTGAGTAAATAAATGAATGGATACATGCATTCACGAATGAATGATTTCCTTATTCAGGGTCACACTAAAGCCCAGGTTACTGAAGAAAGATAATCCTTGCAAGCAAGAAATAGTAAAGAAAGTAAGGAGAGAAAAAAGCATCTCAAAGAATCAGGCTCTTCCTTGAGGAGGTGGCGGAGTATTCCGACTAATAATGGATTGGGGTCCCTGGGAGGCATCCATCACTTCTAATCCTGGACTGTGCTGGAGGAAATGAGCCCTGCATGCATAAATTAGTGAAAGGCATAATAGTGATTCGTGTTCCATTTGCAATTTCCTCTTCTGCACAGCCGCTTATTCAGATTGAACAAGATGTCACTGTTACTTCAGGAACCAAGTGACATGCGGAGATTGATCAAAAGAAAGCCTTATTCTGGATTTGGTCAGTTTCTAACTAAAGTCTTCCCTCAAGGAAAAGACTCCATGAAAGAGGGAATTGTTCTTTAAATTCTGGAATTACAAAAGCTATCCTGAGGTTGTTAAATATATATATACATATATATATATATATATACATATATACATATATATATATATATATATGTATATATGTATATATATATATATGTCCCTTCCTCTGAATCTAAGTTGTGCCTTCCTTATTATCATTCTTTAGAACAGCTCTTCCAGGAACCCACAGGCCATAGCCCGTGATCCAGGCTCCTCTTAGGGCCAACTTCCTGATGAACTCCAGGCTGCCCTGGGTAGCAGCCCCACCCTCTCCTATGCTGGAGCACCCTGAGTTGCATATACATATGATGTGTGTATATATATATATATATATATATATAATAATTTAAAAACCAGGAGAAAGAAAAGAAAATAGAGAGACAGAGAGAACCTAAGCAGAATTCCTACAATTTAAATGAATATCTGAGCAATGATGGAGGTATTAGAGACCACAGCCTTGGGAGCAGGAAACCCAAATCCTTTGGGTAGAAATTTTTTCTTGCTGCTGTGAGGAAGTATTGAGTTAAGCAACGGGCACTTTGGGTTACTAGACAGATCACTAGCAAAGATCACTAAGAAACTGAGCCCAATGTAGCCAAACAAATACAAGCAGTTTCATATAAGGATTTTAACTTAATACTCTCAACTAATCCACAGTATGGAAGCTAAAATTATTTTCACTTTACAGATAAAACTGAGACACACAAAGTGACTTTCTCAAGATCAGGCCACGAATAGACAGTGGGGGTTGGCCTTGGCACTCAGGCCTTCTTCCCTAAGGCTTCAGTCTCTCTTCTCTGTCATGTGTCCTGCACGTATAAACCATGTTTAAAGTGACAGAAACTCATATATGAAATGTACTTCAATCTTCAATCAGTAAACATAAAAGAGGGAAAATACAGAATTAAAGGTAACTGACGGAAAACAGAAAACATCTGCTGGCACCAGGAACCACACTAAACTCCTTTAGTTATTATTATTTTTGGAAAGGACAGAGAATACTATCTCAACAACTTTGGAGACAGTGATTCTAACCACCTTGGCTGCCGTGAACTGAAGCAACACTAACTCAAGAAGCTGTGAGAACAAGATTTTAGAAAAACAACCACATGTGATGTCCTGAAAGCCTGCGTTATGATAAATATATCAATCTAATATGGGAAAAGTGGAGAAAATAGTCATTGTATTGACGATTTGAAGAAAACCACATATTCAGGGAACTGAACACATATTTATGTAAATTTAACTTTATAGTTTTAAGTAGATAGTTGAAATTAAAAGACTCAAGTAAAATGTGAATATGGATTATTATCATATTCATAGAATTTAATATTCTGTAAAATATTTCACAATAGTGCTGATGGTCTGCTTTAAAACTTTCCCCAGATTGGCTGGTATTTCCTACTGTTGTCTGAGAAAACCAATGTTTACACTAGGTTAAAACACGGATTAGGAATTTGTTTTTTCTGAGCTGGCTCAACTTTGAGAAGAGAAAATGGAAAAGCAAACAAAATCTTTAAAAGCCTGACACAGAAGGCCTCGACTCAGACAGCCAGAGTGGGAACACACTTTTGCTCCGCCTGGAATCCCAGTTCTATCGACCTCATCAAACAAGTGGGCAAATTGTCCACACCTTTGTTTACTTCCTGAGCTGGACTGCCCAGGAAATACTTTGCATTTTTTTCTCTGTTTAGAAAATCCCATGTTCCCAGGAGGCCAATAAAGAAAAGTCAGGCTGGGATGCATACAGAGCAAGAACAAGAAAGCATAACCCCCAGAGCATGGTTTCCGGCCCTCCCTGCCCTGTTGCCATAGGATGGTCCCTGTACCTCTTTCTAACATCTCAGTCACTTTCCCTTCCTTTGCACTTTACATGGATGGACTCTTTTCATTGTACCTCCATGAGGTAGGTGCTATTATCACACCCATTTTGAAGTTAAATAAATAGAGGCTCGGAGAGCTTGATCAACTTGACCAAAGTCATAAAGCTAGTGAATAACAGAGCAGAGATTTTGAACCCAAAAAGCTGAGCTCACTGTGTTCCCCACATCTTAATTGCATCTTACTACAAATGTCCTTGCACTGAGAGGAAAGGGGCATGGAGGTGGACTTGCCACCTTCTGTATGTTTGGAATTTTTCTGTTTCTGTTAAATTAAAGGCAACACTCCTGAAAGCTCTTACTTCTATAAACAAACTATTTTTATAATCAACCCTGAGGTTTCCTTTCCTAGAATTCATCCCAGTAACAAAATCATTTACCCAACTACCGATTTGTCACTACGTGAGAAAAGTGCCTCCCTCACTCAGAATTCCCCAGGATCCTGGATGGATTAACAACAAATGGGTCATGAATATGATAACTCCTGGATAGCTGCAGGAAGGGTGCCCCAAACCTGCAATTACATGGGGTGACATGACTCCCCCAATTGCTAGGTGTTTTGGGGAAATGAATCTCTAGCAGGCACCCACATATTTTCACAGCATGAACACATTCAGTACAGAAAGAATGCATTTGCAGAAGTAACAGAAGTGTGTTCACTAGCCAAGGGAAGAAGAACTATAACTCTAGGTTTAAAAGGGGGAGGGGCTCTCTTTCTTCTGCTTCATAACATCATAATTCAACCTTTCAGCCATGTGAGGCCATGCTTGATCTTTCCCCATTTAATTTATTATTTGTAAGGCTGCCATTGGGAAGCTTTGATGTCAGGGACCTGAGGGAGGCAAGGATGTCATCTTGGAGGAGCGGGGATGTCGCTGCAGCACCATGATCTCTCTGCCTCACCTGGTTGCCTTCCAGCTTACCCAAGTTGCATCATGCAACAGCTGTAAGGAGAACGAATCTCATCTCAAGGGTGTGCAAGGCCCTGGGGCAAAGAGGTGAGAATGTGGAAACAACTCCCTATAAAACTTAGGTCTGTCTGTAGAGGTGCTCATTCACCCTCCTCTTGCATATGTCACTCACCATTCATCCAGCTGGTGTTTACTGAGCACTGAATAACTACAGGGACTGTGGAAGAGACAGTATGTGACAGATACTGATGATTGCTTACCCAACAGCCATTCCTTCCAACTTCCTAGCCTAGAGAACACTAATTTTGTTTAACTATCCAACCCCCAAGGAAGGTAGCCCTGTCTCCACTCCAGCTGATTAGTTTAAGTCAAGAGCCAGCAAACAATGGCTCTTAAGCCAAATCCAGCTCATTGGCTGTTTCTGTATATAAAAATGTACTACAACCATGTTATCATTTACGTATCATCTATCAATGTTTTTGTGCTACAACTGCAGAACTGAGTAGTTGCAACAGAAACCATATGGCCTGCAAAACTATAATATTTGCCATCTGACCCTTTACAGAAAAATTTTGCTAAATGCTGGTCTAAGCCAATTACTAATACCGTTCCCTTTGCCAGAGTTTGGTTTAGTTTACAGGTACACAAGTGTTGACCCAGTGTTGATAAATGACAGTTAAGGAAAAGTCTGCTGAGGGCAATTGGGAAAAAAAGAGTTTCCTTTTCTTCCTCTGGATGCAACTCCTAGAATGATGGCAGCCATCTTGCCTTTATGAGGGAGGCCAGTCTAAGGACCAAGTTGACATTCTGGGAATAGCAGAGCAAAAATGCAGAAATAACCTGAGTCTTTGATGTCTTTGAGCTGGTGAACTAGCCAACCCTGGAACCAGATACCTCAGCATTCCCTGTCATGTGAGATCATGTGTCCTCATTATTTAAGCCAGATAAGTTAGGATCTCCCCTTGATGAGTCAACCTCTAAGTTTAAGAAATGATCTTCTTTTACTCTGGTAACATTCTTTGCTCTAATATCTACTTTGTCTGATATTAATATAACCACTCCAGCTTTCTTTTGGTTAGTGTTAGAACAGAAATCTTTTTCCATTATTTACTTTAAGCTATTTGTGTCCATATATTGCAATGTGCTTCTTGCAGGCAGGATATAAAAGTAAGTTCCATCTTACTTTTTTATACAATATGGCAATATTTTCTTCTTCATTATGTTATTTAGACCATTTACACTTAATGTGATCACTGATATGGTTAAGTTTGAATCTATCATCTTGCTATTTGTTTTTCATTTGTTTCATCTGTGCTTTGTTTTCTTTTCCTCTTTTTCTGATTCTTGTAATTAATTATTTTATGATTCTATAATAGCTCCTTTACTTGGCTAATTTTAGTGGTTGCTTTAGGGTTTGTAGAATGTACCTTCCAGTGATGTTATACAACTTCATGTAAGGTATATGAACCTTTTAACAATATACTTGTATTGTCCTCCTGACAATAAGATATGCAGTCATTTTTAAATGTTATGGAGAGATATTTAATGATGTAGAAATACGCTGTCTATATATTAAGAAAAAAATGACAGAATGTATATAATGTAATCCCTATTTTATTTTTTAAATGTAATGAATATACTGATAACATCTAGATACCAGATAGATAAAGAAAAGATTATACACTTTACTGTTAACTGGTTATTTCCATGTGATCAAACAACAGATTTTCTTCTTCCATTTGCTTATTTGTATTGGTTTGATGTTCTATAATAAATATGTATTATTTCCACAACTTGCAAAACTCTTAGCTATTATTTAAGGGTCAACTTTCAAGCAGTCTCCTTTTTGGATATCAGAGCAATCATTTATCATTTATGTCACCTAGGAGCTCATATCATACACATCTCTGTGTGTGTCTCTATTTCTTCTTCATGAGCCTCAGCTACTTGATGTCATGGAGCATGTCCTAAAGAGCCATGAGCCCTCCAGAATCACACGGGCTGGGTGCTCACTAACATGAACCCTAACAGAATGGATGTTAGGCAGCAGTAAAGAGCACAAAGTCTGCAGATAAAAAAGACAAAGCTAATGGCTGATGCAAGTGTTATATTTAGTTTACTCTTTGGTTTTCAAACCTACTTCTTTAGTTCTCCCACTACCTCTGGGAAATTTTTTCTATTTATTCTATCTTTTAAATTTTAATTTACTCTACCTTTTTAAACTTAAAATATTATTCCTACTGTAGGAAAATATCATGACCAACATTTCAGTTCTCCTTTTCCAAAGGAAAAAAATCATGGAATATTTAAGAATCATTTGGTATGTTAAAACGTTGCTGACCTACAACATTGGCGACATATTTTGTAGCTGATATCACGGTAAACTCTCTCACAGGAAGGTGGTTTCCACTCCTTCAAAAACACACTTACAGCCCCACTGCTTGGCAGATTAAAGGGACATGAAGAGCTGAATCATCCTGATAGACTTTCCCTGGGAAAATAATTACTAACTGACACGCAGCCTACAGAAAGAACAACAGGGGTGGAAACTATTATTTGCATGGGACCTAATCTCAGGAGAAACAGAATTAAACATGGTGTTCTAGAGTTCTGCTCCTGACGGGATCCAGAACTAACACCTGCCAAGACATATACAAACTCAAATCAAAATCTGAGGATAAAGTTGCCCATCATGGAGCTTTCTACCTGAAGGACCTGCTGTCCAGAATTGTTTTTTCCAAAATACTTGAATATGTTACAAGTTACATCTTCCCTACTTCTCTTCATCCTTTTCCATGACATACCTCAAAAATGAGAAAGAGAACTCTTATTTCCACTTCAGATGGACACAGTTTACTTCTAACAAGATTGTTTACAATGATGAAAGGTGTACCTCCCTGCCTCTGCCTGGAACTCTATCTGCATAACCAGTAAAGTCTTCAGCCAGGGTTCTCAAATTTTACTGAAGATGAGATTTACCTGGGGAGCTGTATTAGTTATTTAATGCTGTGAAACAAATCACCTCAAAACTCAGTGGCTTAAGGGACAAGAATTCAGAAGAAGTTCAGCTGGCAGTTCTGACTCAGAGTCTCTCAAAGGGTTGTAGGCAGATGTCCACTGGGGCTGCTGTCATTGGAAGGCCAGACTGGGGACAGAGGTGCTGCTTCCAAGGTGGCTCACTCACAAGGCTGGCAAATTAGAGCTGGCTGTTGTTGGAAAGACTTGGTTTCTCTCCATGTGGGCCTCTCCATAGGGCTGTTGGGTATCCTCACAGCATGGGGGCTAGCCTCCCCAAGATCGAGCAACAGGAGACCAAGCAGAAGCTGCAATGCCTTTTTTTTTTTTTTTTTGCGGTACGCGGGCCTCTCACTGTTGTGGCCTCTCCCGTTGCGGAGCACAGGCTCCAGACACGCAGGCCCAGCGGCCATGGCTCACGGGCCCAGCCGCTCCGCGGCATGTGGGATCCTCCCGGACCGGGGTACGAACCCGTGTCCCCTGCATCGGCAGGCGGACTCTCAACCAATGCGCCACCAGGGAAGCCCTGCAATGCCTTTTACAACCTGCCCTTAGAAGTCACACACCGTCCATTCTGCTGTATTCTTTCCATCATGTGGGTCAGCCAGACCCAATGTGGGAGATCTCACAAAGGCATGAATACCGGGTGACATGAGGCTCATGAGGACAGACAATCTTGGAAGCCACCTACCACAGTCCACCCTCTAGTCCCCAATCCTGAGCCAGATGCTGTAATGGGATGAGGCTTGGGGGGTCTCAGGGGAGGGGATGCATGTATTCTACACATGGAGAAATATGAATTGTTGTGGCCATCGAGTGCCCTGAACAGAGTAGTCTCCAAAGATTGGCCATCTTTGGCCATTATCCCACCCCACAGGCTCTTTTTACTGAGTGAACTCCCCCCACCAGGAGGTGAGGTCTACGTTTTGTTCCTTGAATTGAGGGAAGAGAGAGGGGAGGAAGTCACTGCCCCAAACAGTGGGGAAGTATACATGGTCAAAGTAATACTATGTAAATTTCTGAGGCTAGGACATACTAAGGATACAGCTTCTGCTGTATTTCCTCTCCCTTTCTCTGAGGATAATAGTCCTTGAGACAGAGACACCATATTGTGAGGAAGCCCAGGCCACACAGAGAGGTCATGTGTGGGTGTTCTTGCTGACAGTTCCTTTTAGGTGCTCAGCTGACAACCAGCATCAACTACCTGTGAGTGAACAGCCTTCAGTGCTTCCTGTCCCAAACTGAGTCTTCCAGCTGAGTCCCCAGACATCATGAAGAAGAGACTAGCCACCTGCACTGTGCCCCATCTGAGAAACTGACCCACAAAAATCATAAGAGATAATATCTGATGATGGTTGTTTTAAGCCATGAAGTTGTGAGGGATTTTGAGGTAATAGTTAACTAATGTAGTAAATTTAAATATACTTGTTACAGCTACAAATCTCCAGCCCCGACTCCAGACCCGCTGAATGAGATTTCCTAAGCTAGGAGAAGCCTGGGAAACTGTTGATTTATGAATTGTCTCAGTTGATTCTTATCATCAGGGATAGTGGGGAAATTCTGATGGAGTATCTTCCATCACAAGTCTCAATGGAAAATCTACTCTTTTTTTTTTTAACATCTTTATTGGAGTATAATTGCTTTACAATGGTGTGTTAGTTTCTGCTTTATAACAAAATGAATCAGTTATACATATACATATGTTCCCATATCTCTTCCCTCTTGCATCTCCCTCCCTCCCACCCTCCCTATCCCACCCCTCTAGGTGGTCACAAACCACCTAGCTGATCTCCCTGTGCTATGCGGCTACTTCCCACTAGCTATCTATTTTACGTTTGGTAGTGTATATATGTCCACGCCACTCTCTCACTTTGTCACAGCTTACCCTTCCCCCTCCCCATATCCTCAAGTCCATGCTCTAGTAGGTCTGTGTCTTTATTCCCATCTTACCCTTAGGTTCTTCATGACCTTTTTTTTTATTTTTATTTTTTTCTTAGATTCCATATATATGTGTTAGCATACAGTATTTGTTTTTCTCTTTCTGAGTTACTTCACTCTGTATGACAGACTCTAGGTCCATCCACCTCACTACAAATAACTCAATTTCACTTCTTTTTATGGCTGAGTAATATTCCATTGTATATATGTGCCACATCTTCTTTATCCATTCATTTGATGATGGACACTTAGGTTGCTTCCATGTCCTGGCTATTGTAAATCAAGCTGCAATGAACATTTTGGTACATGACTCTTTTTGAATTATGGTTTTCTCAGGGTATATGCCCAGTAGTGGGATTGCTAGGTCGTATGGTAGTTCTATTTTTAGTTTTTTAAGGAACCTCCATACTGTTCTCCATAGTAGCTGTATCAATTTTCTACTCGGTTTTTATCTTTGATTGTCTATGCATTTCATCTACTTAGTGAAAACCACAACTAGAAATTGAATCTAAATCTGGCTCTGGATGAGATGCTCTTGAATTTCTAACTCTCAAATTTTATATTAAATCTTCAGAAGGTAGTGCTTGGAGAAGAAATACGGAAAATATGAGGCAAAAGTTTTATAGATTTTTGGGCAGATTGTAAAATCCTCTTTCTTAAATCTTTACAGCTATTCAACTATCAGGAAAAACAGAGGACAGAAGACAAAAATATCATTTTCTGTGGCAACTCTAAATGTACCAATATGGTATGGAATCTCGAAGTTATCTAAGTGGGGAAAAGACAAGATGCATAACAATATCTATATCTATCTATCTATCTATACACACATATATGTATACTTAAGTGGTAAATGCATAAAACCACCTCTATAAAGATACACAGGGACTTCCCTTGTGATCCAGTGCTAAAGAATCTGCCTTCCAATGCAGGGGATGCAGGTTCAATCCCTGGTCGAGGAACTAAGATCCCACATGCTGTGGGGCAACTAAGCCCATGCGCCACAACTACTGAGCTCATGCACCTCAACTAGAGCCCATGTGCCACAAACTACAGAGCCCACGCGCTCTGGAACCTGTGCACCACAACTAGAGAACGCATGCGCCCTGGAGCCCCTGCAGCACAACCAGAGAGAGAAAACCCACACGCCGCAACTAGAGAGAAACCCAAGCAGACCGCGTGCCGTAACAAAGAAGATCCCACATGCCTCAAAAAAGATCCCATGTGCCGCAACTAAGACCCAACGCAGCCAAAGATAATAATAATAATGATAAAGAAAATAAATAAATATTTTTTAAAAAGTTACACACAAAACTGGTAACGATGGCTGCCTTTGGAAATAACTGGATGGCTGGGCTAGGAGTATAAGAAAGACATTTTTCACTGAATATTTTTTGTAACTTTTCAGTTTTGTACTGGGATCATGTAACACTTTACAAAAATAGATAAATAAAATGTGTTTACAACACCTTTTCTCCTTGAGGACCCTCTTGGGAGTTATTCCAGAACATGAAAGTGTGACCCCATATTATTATTGGTTAGAGTTAATTACCTTTTTTGTTTGTTTGTTTCACAGTGAAAGGAAACTCAAGATCCATCAGGACCAGGGATCCTCATAGATTAAAATCTAGCCACTGTAGAGTTGATAGCTCCATCCTCATATCTTACTGGATCTCTTGGGTGTCACTGCCCAGCCTCCACCTCTGACACAGGACAGCCCTTGAACTCTGCACAGGTGGACATTTGCCCTGGGCGTCGCTCAGAGAACGCTGCTCTGGCCCTTCCCTGGCCTTGCCCATCCCACCCACTAAAGAGCTGCGGCCAAGGGGACGTGTCCACCAGGGTCCACAAACTATGGGTTTAAGAAAATCTAACATTTGTTTTTGTGAAAGAATATGCTAGGAGGTGTTTTTATTTTAAAAATAAATGATAGCCATCTTGTCCTCAGAAATAATAGTGACTTCTGTATTGTCCTCCTGCATATTCTACTTATTGAAACACGTTGTTAGTCTTAACTCTAGAAAAAAATCAATATTATACATTAATAAGGATTTTGATGTCTTTTTCAAAATGATATGAACATATTACTTAAAAACAAATTTTTTAAAATGTTAGGCATGGACATATATACACTACCAAATGTAAAACCAATAGCTAGAGAGAAGCAGCCGCATAGTACAGGGAGATCAGCTCGGTGCTTTGTGACCACCTAGAGGGGTGGGATAGGGAGGGTGGGAGGGAGGGAGACACAAGAGGGAGGGGATATGGGGATGTATGTATATGTATAACTGATTCACTTTGTTATAAAGCAGAAACTAACACACCATTGTAAAGCAATTATACTCCAATAAAGATGTTTAAAAAATTTTTTTAAACAAATTTTAGAATATTTTTTCAGAAGCAAATTTATCAGTGGGAGTTACTCTGAAGGTCTCTTGTGTTCAAAGATCATTCATATTAAAGGCCAAATATCCTGATGCTGCTGCTGATTGTTGAATAGGAATCTAATGGAAAGAAAATTAGAACCAAGGGGTCAAAAGAAAAAAGAAGCCAATAATTTGTCAGCACATTGCTTTTTAAGCTTTGTATGAGGAATTCGATGTTTAAAACATAGAAGAGCATAGATAAAACATAAATAGCCAATATTTTATTTGGCTATTTATTTAAATATTAGAAGCCCAATATTTAAAACACAGATAGCCAATCAAAGAGAAACACATTATAGCTGGAAGTGAAAGGAAGATAAAAAAGCAGTTATATATTAAAACTATATATAGTTTATACTTTTAAGGCATTTTAGTTTGTATGCTAGAATGAAAAGCTTTTTTTTTACTAGGAAAAATATCTGTAAGGATGCATGAGCTAATATGGAATTTCTCACTATTTTTCATAGCAGCAGAGCTTACAAACCACTAGAGATGTCATTTAAGTGGAGAACTGGATTGGATCATGAATGGACTGCAAAGGAGGAAGGAGAGGCTTAGCTTTATCCGGAGATTTGGAAAGGCTGACATTTGGCAGTGACTCTTAAAACCCAAGGAGGGTTGTCCAAAATGTGCTGGAAGATATAAAGGAGTAACTGGTGTGGAATGCCAACCTCCCCCATCCCCTGCAAGAAAATACATAAACTAGAAAGATCTGAAACTGTTATACTGAACGTGGTATGACTTTGTATTACAATCTCTGAGAACTCTGAGATGTAAAATAATTTGCTTCTGGACTATATACATGATAATAGAAGGAGGGTAATTGTGATCTCTGGGAGGAAAATGCCGATGGGGTTGTAAGATCCCTCGAGACACGATGATTCACTGCAGAACAGTCACCAGAACAGAACCCCTCTCAAAGCAGTGACAGAATCCATCAGCCTGTCCTAACAATGGACAGTGAGTTCTCAATGTCTTCCTCACCTGAGTTTCTGTCTGATGAGGTCCCCGAGAAAACTGGCCACGGTATAGAATTCTGTCAAAGAAATTATTTTTATTTTAGTGTTTAAAAGGTCTCTTTCTCCACATTAAATTGGTGAACAAATGAAATCTCTAAGGAACCGGGACTTCTCTTAACTGGCACCCGCACGGGCACAGAGCACCTGAGGGGCGATCCCCAGCTGTGGGTTCCTCTCCACATCAACCCAGCCAGCAGATCCAGTTCATTTCCTTTGTCTTGCACACAGCTCGCACACGCTTACCAGGGCTGTCGGGTAAGTTGCAGACGTTATTGAAAGTTGAGAAAAAGGAGGGGGACTACAACACACCAAGAAAAACAAATTAAAATTAAATACGAGATACGTTTCCAGTGTCTCCTGGGCCCTATTTAACAAGACAGGCATTTGGTGCCCAAGATGTGGTTCGAAGCCCTATTTCTGTCCTGCCCCCTCTGTCCCAGCTCATATTTCTTCTCTCCTACCATCCCCTAATTTATGTCCATTGATGTAAAATAGTACAGTTGTCTGTCTCTTTAAAATGCATTCCCTTGGGGCCTTGTCTCCTGTCCCTAAACCCTTGACAAAGCATTTAATACATACATACAATTCCTTTTGTAAAAGAAACTCATGTCCGTTAGTAAAATGATCAGATATTTTATGCCTCAACATGAAGCTCTTTGCAAAGCGTCAGGCAAATAGAAGGCACCGTTACTGGTCACTGCTGTTACTCTTCACACCTCCATGGCCAACAGGAGCTCTCTGTTTGTTCAGGGCCCCCTGGACCCTGCAGGGCTCCCTGATACTGGCACACCTGCCCCACCAACCAGGCCTGGCACCACCCATCATCGTCCCAATGGTCTAAGTCTCTGGAGACTGTAGCCAAATGTAGGAGGAATTCACTTCTAGTCATCTCTTAGAATGTCAGGACCTTGGCCTTGGGTTTCCCCAATAAGTGAAGCCGTCTACTTCCTAGCCATTACTGAAGCCCACTATTTCCACTGCCACAAGCACTTCATGTGGACTCTGTCTCTTGCCTCTGTGCCATTGAAGCTGGGCCATTTCCTAAACCTCTCCCAAACATCCAAATACTTTTGTTCCTATTGGTACTTAGACCCAGAAATCCCCACCCTTGAAGCTCATGGTGATTTAATGTTGGGGACCAGTTAACTCCAGGGTTCAGATCCTTGCAAAACACACACAGACCCCATTCTTCTGGGGGTGAGGGGAGGTTGTGCTGAGCTCATCTCTTACTTCCATGTTCTTTCTTCCTTCTGAAATTCATGGATACTTGAGCCAGTGGGTTTCCTTTAGGCCCAGGGAAGTTTTTCCTACTATATCCTGAGAGGCCAGATGGCTTGCTGGTTGAAGATGCAGAGCACGCCAGGACTGAGAATTCCAAAGCACTCTTCAAACTACAGTCCAGACCCTTCATTCATCAGGAGTCACAATAGTAACACCTGACACTGAAGGAATGCCTCCCATAAGCTAGGCACAAGGTTAAGCACCTCATATACAGTATCTCATTTAATCATCCTTAAAACCCAATTTTACAGGTATTTTTATTATGCCCATTTTACAGATGATGAAACTGCAGTTCAGTGAGGTAAAACAACTTGCCCAAGATCATAGAACTAAGGTGTCAGAGTCAAGCCTGAATGCTCTTAACCACTGGGCTATACTATCATTGAAATCATTTCATTAGTAAGCCCTCTGAAACCAACCCTAATGTGCTCCCTGAGCCTCCTACACATAACTGAGCTGTGCACTTATAAGCCAGTCTCAGATAAAGCATGGGGGCCCAGCCTAGAGAAGCTGGTTGAGAACTGCTAAGCAGAGCTGGAAGCTCCCCTCAGCAACAGCTCACAGGGAAAGTTTTATGTGAGGCCCTAGGAGACGCTCTGCAACTCTGTAGACACCGACTGCCCAACGTCATCCCTGAAGAGTCAAGGTCAACCCTTGGAGTCACTGCCTATTAACTATAGTTAGCATCCCCATTTCCCCCTGAGAAGACCTCCAACTCTCAAAGTAACCAGGCTTGGCTTCTGACCAGCACAAGGAATTAACTAAGGCCCCAGAGTCTTCTTTGGTATTACCTGATGGCTCAGTGAGACTCCCCAAGTTCACCAGGCTGATTTCTAAATCTCCAGTCAGAGTAACCAAGGCAACAGATACATCTGACCTAACACTCTAACATATTGGCCAGACTTGGCGGGTCTGGGGTGGGAGAGGCCTCAAGGGACCATTTTAAGATTCTTAGGTATGTTACAGCTACATGGAGCACCTTCAGTATTAGCCCCCATACCTGTACCCCTGCCCCAAATCCTGAGCTCCACCTCACACTTAAGGTCCCCAGGAACTCCCAAACACCTAAGAACTGCAGTTGCACAGCCTCACAATTGGAGTTTTGGCTTATTGTCCTTTCAAATGTCCTTTCCATCATATATTCCATCTTATACACTTGGTTCTAAAGCATCTATTCCTGGACGGTGCTTCATACTCAAACCATTGGTGTCCAGCTTATACATGCAATCCTGGCTTCTATTTTGGCCTGTAACATGGGTGCCCCCAAAATTAGTATATGCTTCTCTCTCATTTATTTTTCCATGAGGCATTGACAAAGCACTTTGGGATAAAACACAAACTAAGAAGCACGGGTAGTAGTCCCAGGTGTCTCACTAACTGGCCAACTCATTGACCTTTGCTGTTCTCCAGTCTCCTCTCTGGGATGAGCGTTCTGAATGATTACTAAGCTTCCTTCAGCTCTAACTTTCTGGATTTTCCCTTCCAATGTTTTACTACCATTTATAATTAGTAACAGCTTGTTCCCTTATTATCCATCTTCTGATCTTATCCCTAATAACTGGCATTTCCAGTTTGTTCCCTAATGTCTTAACCTTGGAGATGATCTTGATTATTTTGCCTGCAGAACTAGCCTAACCAATGCCAAGTTCTGCTGAATGATAGCACTTAAATGTGTCCCTCTATTTCCCTTTGTTTCAGCCTCCATCCGTGTCATTTTTACTTGTGCATAAATTTTTCCAGTATAAACTTCTCCATTCTTGCTAATGTAGTCTCCTTACCCTTTTTTCCTTTCCCATCCTCTCTATATAATTATACAACAACAATCAAGTCTTTTATGTGTTATTTGATATTTTTACTTCTCATGAGAGGCTCCCAACTGCCTCCTGCATTGATTTTATACTCTTGATTTTATACTCTTTCAACTAGTCTCCAAGCATACGTATCCCAGGTTACCTCCAGGCGCATGTCATTTTAAACTTATAGAGAGAAAACAATAATAGTAAGCAACCTTTCAAATAATGGCTGCTGTTTCTTTCAGGCACCTAAACTTAGAAAAGGTCGTAGAAAGTTATTTGCTTCTTATTAACATCTAATAGCTGTGTTATTCCCATAGGCAGAACGAACAAAAAAATAGCAATTGCAATTTGACAGTGACATAAACACCTGTCTAGCTAATGAATTCCTTGCCAAATGCATGTTCCAAAAGAGGAAGCAATGTCACCTTTAACATAAGTGACTTTTCCCAAAATGCTGGAATTATACCAAGGGAAAGTAAGATCTGGGAAGAGCATAAATTTAAAAATATTGGAGCTATGTCTCTGGGAACATTAAAATGAAAACTACCACATGGTTTTGATTCACCATACTGTATTTCCCATCTTTCTCATGAACAAACATGCTGACGATTCCCATTAAAATTTCACAAGAACTCTCAGGTCCACTAATTCAGGTATGTCCCTCGATGCCCAATAAAGCACCCTCTTTTCTAATCCTAGGAGCAAACTACCCAGATAATACAAAAGTGCATCTTTAAGACTAAAATTACTAGGCTATCAAAGTTGTTAAATATAATCACTAAGAAAACAGGCTTCCCAAAAGCTGATCTATGCCAAGTACCTTGTAAGTTGAGACTCTTCCATGATATATCATACATGGAAAAAGGAAGCAGATATAGAAAGTTATTGAAAATTTCAATTGAACCTTGACTGCATTCGGGATGTCTTTTGCCATGCAAAGGACAGCCTCCATGTGTAAGTCCAACTTTGAAGGAAACGCTGTAGGTGATCTGTAGCAGCAGAGACAAAAAATAGACATGCCTTCCGAAAATGAGATCTCCGTAGGTGAGGTCAAGATGATAACATCACTCTAGCATCATATTTGGCCCTCTAAAAGCTTACATTAGAGCAACACTTCAGAAATTTGAGACACCTGACCTAATTTTAGGTAGCTGCATTTGGAAGAGCTATTTTCCCAAACATGTTTCAAGGTAGGTAGACCAGCCATTGGAATTTTGCTGCACATTTTAGACAGACACTATTGATGGTAACCTCTGGAGAAGATATACATTTCTTTTCACTTTGCACAAATATTCTGACCCAACTCTAAATGTTCCTCTCTCAGTAAGCAGCCTGTCACCTTTAGACTCCCTGTAAGCATGCTATTAAAGGGGAAGAACAGAGCCACTGCAAGATTTCTCTAATCACCCAGCCTCATTACAAAGAGGAGTAAATCACTAAACACTGCATCTTAAACATAACAAAAAGAATAATTTAGCAAACCAACAGGAAGCTTCATCCTCAGCAGGGTAACATATCAGTTTAGGTTCAGTAAACACACCTCAGTGTATCATCATTATGCTGACCATTATTTATTATTTATAGGTCATGTTAAACACTTTTGGAGAGTTTCACAGGACGTACACACCGTTGAGTTGCCCGTGCGGGTCCTACGCACAGGTATTACCAGCCAAAGAATCACAGGACTTTAGAAAAATGTCGATCATATTCAGTTGAGCCAGGTACATTTGTCACTCTCAAGATAGGCTGTTGCTCAGAACCCAAAAACATTTTCAAACTGACTGACGTCTCCCCTCAGAAATTCAAGGGTAAAATTCTTGTTACTTCAGGTTCCGTGTTACCTCCCAGTGAAGTCCTGCTATTTACACAACACTGATGGGTGGCTCAGCCTGCCCCTGAGCCCAGCCCCCTTCCTGAGCCCTCCCCTCCCCAGTGACAGCAGAGCCATGCACACTGCCTCTGCCTCTTCAGAGCTACAGCCCTTGTCACAACTACCCCTACCAAGTGGAGACTTCGGCTCAACTGCTGAAAGCCTGAGGTTAACGAGGCCAAGGCCAAAAGTACTGTTTGAACCCATTACTTGTGCTATATGTCATGCTGACTGACTGCTTTCAACTCTAGCCACCTGCCCAGCAAACCCATGAAAATGATCATGGGAGGGGTGGGGAGAAACGGTGAGGTGCCCTGCGAACCAATCAGATTTTCCTCTTCGTCTAAGACAGTGTGAAAAGGGTAAAAGATGGTCATTCCAAAGAGGAAAACTTTCTCTGTTTTGTAACAGAGTTGTACCAAACTGAGCACCTGCAAACGATATTTAAGGGAGCCACGTTATCCCCAAAACTCAGCCTCTATCTTCTCTACGTCCTTTAGAGGCAGCTCTCGCAGTATCCATCCTTCAGACTCAGGCAGCCTCAGTCCCTGATCCCATCACCAGATAGGTGGGGCCAGCCAAGAGGGGTTTGAACTGTGATGAGAAGTCCCATCAAGACAGCTGGGCTTTTGTTTGGCCAGCCGAGTAGACCCCCAGCCCAGGCAAAGAGGGCCAAGCCTGGACTTTCAAGTGGCCCCTAAGCCAGCTCTGTTAGCCCTTGGATCCTGACAGGCCACAGGGACCGTTCCTCCTTTGTACAGCCTGCTGCCCTGTGTAATGCCCAAGCTCAACCCAGGACACAGTCCATTTGGCTGGGTCTGGACACCTGGCCTCTATTACTGTCTTCCGGAACCTTCTCGTAAGATGAGATGCCACCCTCCAAGCTGAAGGCAGGTTGCTCCTGTTGCCTGGGAACAGCAACCACAGCCTGCCTGATCCCTTGGTTTGCAACCATCCCTGCATCCCCTGCATCCCCCTCTGCTAGGCCCATTCCCCATTGTGTATCTAGGGCTAAAGGCTTCCAGACCCTGTGACTGGGTCCACCCCCACCCTCCTCCTACACACACCCTCACACCCTGAGTTGCCAAGGACCCAGCAGGCCTCACACCTGAGCTATGACATAAGGGTTAATACTACCAACTTAACTTTGCCAAACTGCAGAATTGGAGAGCAGCTGAATAAGCACATGTCTTAAAATGGTAATGAGGGGATGTTCAAAAAAAAAGTATATGGGAACAGTTGGCAGAATATTCCTTTCCATGAGGGTAAACTGTTGTCATCCTGATGCCTGATTTTACTTTCTAATCCACCCCACTTTTCTGTACTGTGTGTTCTGGGCCTAATGATTTCTTTTCAAGTTGTCTTCAAGCAAATGGCACTGTGAACCATTTAATTTAGAGATGATAAAACACAGATCCATGAGAAACCTTTCTCCAAGGATATGGGGTGAAAAGCAGTCCTGACAGTTCTTGTGTCTGTTCAGTGTAGGTCAGAATCAATGAAATGATGTTCTCCAACCCTGTGCTCAGGTCATGCCATGGCCCCACGGCTGGCTGGACCTTACCTCTTGCCATAGCTTCTCCATGACCTTCCTGACATTCCCCCAGCCTGGACCCCTCTCTCCTCAAGACCACCAGGCAGGGCAGCAAATGCTCCATCGCCCACTTCCCATTCTGGATGGAGGCGAGAACAACCACCAAACACCTCTCTGTTTCACAGCCCTCTTCAGTAAGCCCTGAATTTGTTTAATTCCTACCCCTTGGGGAAGCTTATGAAGGGCTCTTTTTATTTCGAAAGACCAGCTTTTGGTCTTGTAATGCTTTGTTTATAGGAGGCCCTAAGTTAGTCCAGACCACTTTAAGGGAAAGATTCAAGAGATGATCAATAGGTAATTTTTCACAGTCAAAGGGGGAAAATGGCTTTATTCATTCTCAAATGATACCACTCCACTTTTACGTAGCATTTTATCACCATAAAAGCATGGGGGCAGGTACTGTTGGGTCATTTTGTTTTCAATGGCCTCAACCTCATAACTAGGTCAGTCAATATGGCGCCATCTACTCAAAAGATGAAATTGAGACCCAGGGGAGCCAAATGACTTGATCATGTTCACACAGCTGATGAATGAGAGTTAGGTCTATGAACAGGTCTCCACTCAAGGGGTGAGAGATGAAAGTCTCAGAAACAAACCATGTGACAGGCATCAAAGGGTGAAAGGTGACAATCACACAAACATTTAAGGATAAACTTAGGCAGGCCTATTCGGAGATCTAGTGAGGCCTGGGCCACCTCCATACCTGTATTTTAATGATTCGGTTGATTATATACATGTACATATATACATATACATACCCATACTATACACATGTACATACATATACATATATACACATATGTAATATATACATATATACATAAATATATGCATGCATATATACACATCTTTACATATATACATGTGCATACATACAAATATGTATATAGATGCTTACATATATACATACATATGCATGCATATACATATATATTACTTACAGACATATGTATAATTTTCATACACTCACATGAACTACAACTGAACATTGAGGCTCATTTGGTTCTAAATTTGAGGTGTGCATGAAAGCTACACAAGAAAGTTGCTCCCCCTCCGCCCATCACCATGCCTCCCACTTCTTGATCAGCTCTGACCTTGAGATTTTCCTACTGTCATTTTCACTAAGAACTAAACATTAGTTCTCTGTCCACCTCCACTTTTAAAAGGTGGCTGTCAGTGAAGGAGGGAAGGCATTGCTTCATTTTAACCATTTGTTTTTCTGCTCAAGGAACACCAAACCAGGAGAGCAGACGTGTGGGGATCCACAGAGCCTCGTGGAGCCTCTGCAGCTCCAGCAGGATCATCCATCACAGAGCTGCCTGGCCAGGATGCGCCCTCGCTAGGCCACGTGACTCGAGCGCAGCTGGACCCTCGCAGCCGGCCAGGCACTGCTGGGCCTGGGCCGGGAGATGCCCAGCCACCTGCGGGCTCCTGGCCGGCCCTTGCAACTGTTTCATTTACCGTTTGGGACAATTCTCCGCAGGGCTCAGGAAAGCACACGCTGCTGCCACACTCGGCTCCACTTCCCCTTCCAAGCCCTAATGAGGTGAGATAATGGATGCAGGAAAGTGTGCACATGCAAATCAGTACGGAACATATGCTCCTGCTCCCTCTCTTCCCTCCAAGCCAGGCTGGGGGAGCGGAGGAAATGCTTTAGAAATAGCTAGGCCTGGACTCCTTACTCTCCCCTCAAGAGGACAAAAACTGTAAGGTTACAGTTCCCTGGCCCCGTGCAGCCCCGACCCAGGAGCAAACTGCCAATTTTGATTGCTTCTCAGGAATGCCTTTACTACCCGGTTGGCTTTACCTCACACCACAAAATAAAACCGGCAAGATAGAATGAGGAGAAATGTGGCACCAGTTCCCCCATTTTGCAAATGTCCCATGCATCCCTCTGAGTCCGGAGAGGCAGACTCTGGGCTGAAGAGAAAGAACAGCAGGAGGCCCTGGACCTCCCCAGCCAGGCCTCCCGGCTCCTGCATTTTGGCTCAAGCAGCCCAGGCAAAGGGCCAGGCAGAGCTGGGCCTTCTGCCCGAGCCACTGCGTCAGCGGGCTCAGCAGGCCACACTGCTGGCCAGGGAGGTCTCCGCTTTCCGGAGTCCAGGGGACGAATACGCTGGCATGACACCCTCCCCACCAGCCAGATCCCCAGTATAGGGAGCTTTCTACAGGTCCTTTCAGAGCTCATGTGAGGCTCTGAATGAAGAAAGGGGAAGGAAACCAGCACGCGTATGGGCTGCCTGCTCTATGCCCTGCCCTCACCTCCACCCACACGGTCAGTACCAACATCCCTGTTCTACTCAGGAGAAAACAATGAGACTCCAAGCAGATCAAGTAAACAATGAAGGTAGAACCCAAACTCAGGTCTGCCACCCTCCAAAACCTGGGCCCTTTCACTGTAGAATGAAGCATTCCACTCCATAGGTCCTGGTTCTCATCAAGCCATATGTCAACTGAGCACTCAGACACCAGTCTCCAAAGTCACGAGAGAGGAAGGGCCATCATCTCCCTCCAACGCCCATCTTTCCTCCTCGCAGATCTCAAGTGCTTTGCAAAGCTATCACAGGGCCTCCTCCAGACCACCTGTAGACCTTTATCCTACAGTCATTAGAGAGAATGGAAATGACACAGTGACCAGATATCAACTATTGTCAGTCTTTCAATATGCAGCAAAGTCCTGTGGATCCAGAACTCTCAGAAAAGGGGCGGGGGAGCTCCACAGTCCAGCTGATTTAGTAGACAGGGCTCAAGCTCCAACACCTTTCACCAGCTATGCAAACGTAGCCAGGGAAGCTGGAGAAACTAGAGGGCTTAGCATCATAGTCTCTGTGAAATGGATGATAATAATGTCTGCCCTAAGAGGGTTAAATATATTAGAACTGGACCCTGAAAGCAGGCTGCCCCAGGGCATGCCCCTAATCCACCACCTACCAGTTTACAACCTTGGGCACTTTACCTAACCGCTCTGTGCCTCAGTTTCCTCAACTATAAAATGAAGTTAACATTGTGCTTACCATATAAGGTTGTTATCAGGATCGTATGAATTGATATTTGAAAATGCTTAGGTCAGTGCGGGCTCAGAGTCGGGTTATGTGAATTTAAATTAAAATAAGTAAACAACAACGATGACGCACTTAGTGGCACGGAGGTAGCTCTCCACAATGGCAACTATATTTATGACTGACTTGCAAAGATTTCGAATGTCCTATCTTTAACTCCTCACAGTAGCCACAGTTTGGATTGTGAATTGAGCCATCTGCCGTGAAGATGGTGAGTCAACAGGCATTTCTCCAATGTATGGTTTGCACCCAGACGTTGTCATGATTGAGAAGCTCTGGTTCCATGCATCACTCCTCTGGGTCTGATAGTCTCTGAATTAACAGGCTTGGCTTCCCTACAAGCTATAGATATGGCAGTGGCTCTGCCCTGGGGCTGCCATATCTCTGGACTAACGTATGGGAAGATTCCAGCAACAACGCAGACAAACACTCTGGATATTCCCAAAAGGATGACCACTCTGTGTCCACCAACTCAAAACATGGGCACTGGCCCAGTTGAGTCACACTCAGGGAGGGGTTTAGTGACCCCACAATAACTTTAATGACTTGTAAAATTCTTTGATATAATGCCTAGACACAAACACCTTTATTTTGCTAAGAACTCACAATGTGAGTTTAAGTTTCTAGATAAGAAATGACTAAAGACAGAGACCATGGCTCACCAGGAATATTCCAGTGCTAAAGGTCAGCCAGCACGTCTACAAACAGTTTTGGACAAACCTGCCCCTAATATCCATGGGTCCTCAGACAAGAGAACAAATGGAGCCTCACTATTTTAAAAAAATATATGTTCTGTCTTTTAACCCTGACAACAATGAGGGGATGAACTAGAGAAGGTCAGGTTCGAACTTAGCATTCTTAGATTCCTCAGAGTTTGGTGTAGGAATAATGTCACATGAGGACAGTCACCCAGGGCTCTTGACTCTGTCTGCACCACAAGGAACCTCATGTCTTTGAGCATGGACACCACAGACCACGTGTCCAAGCTCCATTCACACCCCCTTCAAATAGTCAACCCTTTAGCCACCCCTCAGACTTAGGGTCACACATTGGTGCCTGGCCTACCCTCAAGATAGGCTCAGCCTGGATACAGGATGGGGTTGTTTGTGCAAAGAATTCCAGGAGCCTTGAACCCAGAATGTGAACCCAGAATGTGGCCAACAAGTGAACAGCATGGGCTGAGTGTGTGAAAGTCCCCTTGGCCCTGCAGATTCACCCCTGTATGCGGGGAGCTACATGGCTAGAGCAGGCTAGCTTGTGGGCCTCTAAAACACAGGGCTCCTCTTACCCATGTCTATGTTCTGAGACCTTGATCTCTGTTGTTTAAAATGCTAGTAACTCTGGGTGAAGAGTCACCCTCTTCTCTGCCACCTCCTCAGAACCCTTCTGCTTCTATTCCCCAGCAGCTCCCAACAGTTCTGCATGACTTGAAGCTTACCACCACTGGTCCTTGAAAGGTTTTGATTGGCTGAGCCTTCTTGTGTCTTTGACAAGGACGTGGCCTGCAGGAAACATGTTTTAAAGCATCCTGTGCTCCTCAATCACATCTGTCTCAGAACATGGTTGCAGAAGGTCTTGTTTCTGTAGTCACCTGGACTGACAACCAGGACCTCGGACTTCTGGCTGCAGGGTAACCATTCACCAGCTCTAATTACCATCATCTGCCCATTTTTCTATGGCTATTACTCCTTCTTTGTTGCTGTTGTTTTCTTTCGTACTTTTCTAAAAAGACAGGGACTGAGATGTACAGTTAAGGGTTTTAAATTTAGAATAATAACGTAAATCACTTGTTTCTGGTAGGTCGCACCATGTCATACATTATTCAAGCTTAGAATCTCCATTGATGACAACTGCACTGCCAGGTCATAAAAAAAACTCAACTGAAACACTTCTACCAAAGAATTGTTTGTGTGTTTGTTTTCTGTCTGAAAGTGCTTTCTTCTACAAAAGAAGCATTTATCATCTATATTTTGGCAACTTACTCTAGTGATGTTTAATGCCCCATCTTTTAATGTAGTTCTTGCTTCAGTTTCCCCATGAGAACAATGAGGCGATGGGCTGGAGCAGCGGTCCTCAGCCTTTTTTGGTCTTAGGATCCTTTTCACTCTTAAGAATTATTGAGGAGTCCAAAAATCTTTCGTTTAGGTAGACTATATCCATCAATATTTAATATATTAGGAATTAAAACTGGAAAGTGTTTTAAGTCAGTAGCAGTAAACCCATTACAATGTTAACCTACAAAACATATTTTTGAAAAGTAACTATTTTTCAAAACAAAAAATGAGAAGAATAGTATTGTTTTACAATTTTGCAAATCTATTCAATATCTGGCTTGAGAGGAGACAACTAGATTCTCGCGTCCGCTTCTGAATTCAATCAATTGTGAAATGTGGTTTAGGTTGAATTATATGAAGTAGATCCAGCCTCACACAAAAATATAGTTGGAAAAAAGGAGGGGCATTTTAATAGCCTTTTCAGATAATTCTCATTCGTCATCCATGATTCGATACTGAACTTCATAAGTTATAGTTTCTTAGATCATTTGCAAAGCAAAAGGCATATCAGTAAACTTTTTGTATTCTGTTACATCCATTGGCTCATCTTGCACTTTGAATGTATCTTTTACTGGTACATGATTTTGTAAAAGCATGCATTCGTCACTTGGAAATTTTGGTTCACTTCCTTATTTCAGATCTTTCAAATACTGACACATTACTTTGTATGACAATTAAAAATCATATTCATTAACATTACCACAATCTCATAGGAGAATATTTCAGTATTAGGAAGGTATTAAATATTGTAATAGATTGAGCATTGTTGGACTGGATTGATACCTGCATCCCTACCAAGTCTAACATTTTATGATGTGCTTATTCATGCTTCTAATGATGTTGTGGATCTCATTCTTCTCTCCTGTACCCTCTTCCACTTCAAACCTAACTTGCCAGAAGCCTTCTTGCTTTATATGCTTTGAGTCAACTGTTTCCTCATTTCTCTTCACTCCTATTTCTCCTCTTTGGAAGAACTACTCTGTACAGGTGTTTCCATAATCTCCTTGTGATAAAATCATTCACTCATTCCTTCATCAATAATATTTAATAAAAGCCCACTATGTGACTGCCACTCTTCCAGTCAATGGGACACAATAATAGGACACAGAGCTTGTCTTCCCAAGAAGGTTCCTTTTTCTCCTTGCAGAAATGTACATGTAAGTAGAGGATTGCAGTGGAGAGATTTGAAGACTGTGTGTACCAGCATGGCCCAGAAAGAAATCAGTCCCATTAAAATGGTGTTCTATAAAGGCAATTGGGGGGTGAGAGGTTGTATACCTGAATACCACACTACACACCAGAATCTTAACTAATAACCAGAGAATGTTTACCCTGCCTGGTATCTGTACATGACAAAGGAAACAATACCTAGAGGGGTTTATCAGCTCAGTACTTTAGGAATATGAGAAAAGATGTCCCTAAAAATTACTGAACCCACAACCAATAAGAGTAGTTCTCAACCCCAGAAACATTAGAATTACATGTTGTGCTCTGTTTAAATACCCTGTTTAAATGCCGCAACCTCCTCCCAGTGATTCAGATTTAATTGTCCTGGGCCAGGTTTAGCCTTTTTTGAAAGTTTCCATGGTGTTTGTAACATGCAGCCAAGGTTGAGAATCACTTTATAATGAGATTCATATAAAATTTCATTTGTCAAGGAGTTGCTAGCTGATGTTACAAACAAACCCAAAATCTCAGTAACAAAATAGTAGATGGGGGCTTCCCTGGTGGCGCAGTGGTTGAGAGTCCGCCTGCCGATGCAGGGGACGGGGGTTCGTGCCCCGGTCCGGGAAGATCCCACATGCCGCGGAGCGGCTGGGCCCGTGAGCCATGGCTGCTGAGCCTGGGTGTCCGGAGCCTGTGCTCTGCAACGGGAGAGGCCACAACAGTGAGAGGCCCGCGTACCACCAAAAATTAAAAAAAAAAAAATAAAATAAAATAATAGGTGCTCCCAGGCAGCCAGGAACTATCCTCCAAGTGCTGATTCAGCAATGTACACTCTTTGCATCCCGTGGCTCCACCATCTTTAATGCATGGCTTCCTTTTCACTAGGGAAGAGGAAAGAGCATGGAGAGGGCACATGGCAAGTCTTTATGGGGCAAGAATTAGTGGCTCCCATCCCTTCCACTCACGTTCCATTGGCCAAAACTCAGTCATCTGGTCACATCTGACTGCAAAAAAAGGGTGGGAACACTGGTTTAGCTGTGTGCTTAGAAGGAAAAGGAAGCAGGATTGGTGAATGTCTAACCAGTCTCTGCCACACAGAGTCTTACATCCAAACAACTTATATGTAATAATATAGTTATCTCCCACAAATTCATTGCAAGGAATAAACAAAAAAAAGGGAGTGAAGGGGTCCTGTAGAATTTAAAAGGCCAAAAGATACATAAGCCAATCACAATGAGTACACATTATTTAGATCCTGGCTTAAACAAAAAATTATAACAATTATGAGATACTTAGAAGTTTGAATGCTGATTATGTATGTGTATTGAAATATTTACAGATAAATTAATACACTGTCTGGGTTATGCTTCAAAAATAATATGGAAGCAAAAAGGATACAGTTGAAGCAAAATTGGCCATGAGCTGATCATTGTTGAAGCTGAATTATGGGTATACTAGTCTATTTTTATAGATGATTGAAATTTTCCATAATATACATGTATGAAAAAATACACCTGTAATTCTAGTTACAGTGCTCAGCCCCTCCTCCCTGTGGAACTACTGCCAGGCCTGTGCTCCACCTAAGGAAACAGTTCCTGTGCTGTTCTATCTGCATATTTTCTGAAAAGTTCAATTTCTCCAGGGTAATTCCTTACTGTTTCAAAGCCTTTGTAACTAAATCGTGGCCTTTGCTCATATTTGCCCAGCATATAGAAGAGTGACTGATTTCTGCTGGAGGCTTTGTTTACTCAACACTGTCAAGGTGCCAGCCATGCCGCGGATGCTGCAGCTCCCTGCCTGTCTCCTCTGAGTCCTCTGTGTGAGCATAGATAGGCAAGCATCCTTCAGTGAGGGATGTTTACCAAAAGTCCCTTTTGGTAAAAAGAATCATTTCCTGATAGAAAAATAGAAACAAGAAGCTGAATTCATACCAGTATTTACTTTGTGTTATGTGTAAACAGGTCCCGAGAAGCACAGCTTGAAGATATAACTGTGTATCACTTTACAGGTAATGTTGGAGAGTAGAGGATAGGCTTTAAACTTGCAGTGATAAAATTTAAGAACTGTTTATCCTTATTCATACTTCTCCTCTCCTTCTTACTAAAAATCACATCAATAGTCAATACATTCTCCTGGACCAGGCCCCCTCAGTTCTCCTGATTCCAGGATGCACCATTAACAACTCTTCCTGGGGGATTTTTTCCAAAACATCTCCCACTGCCAAGGGACATGTGTCTCTACTTATCTATTATCTCCTCCTCTCTATTTACACAAAGACTCAAAACTAGAAGCCAAGCTTAGTTCTTCACATCCATTTACTCTGCATAGCCAGATTCTCACCAAATCCCAGCTTTCTTCTCCATCCCCAAGACTTTCCCTTCTTCCTCATCTTAACAGCCATATCCCTTGGGTCCCAGCCATTTCTTGTCTCTCTTGCAGGAAGCTTCCACTTAGCCTCCTATCTTCTTCTTGTCCTTTTTAACTTTCATGTTTAGGGCTTGAAATGAATTTTCTATACTGCTTTTTAGTTCCCCATGTGCCCCACACTTTGAACATGATTCCTCTGGATTCCTTCAACCTAAACCTATCTTCCCATGTACTCCCCAGAGGGACACATTCTACCACCTCGATTTCTCTAATTTAGCAGCTCCCAGGTTCTGGAGCCCTCTGTCCAGCTGCAGCAACTGGAAAAGAACCAGGGTAGATTGGCTCTGTGAACTGCAGACACTTTTAGTTATTCTTCTACCTTTGAAAATTTAAGTACAGTCTTCAGCCTTAACTCCACTGTGCTACGGGGTATTACAAGGAAAGTATGGTGCTTGCTCACAATAGTGTTAAAGGGGAAACAGTGCCACCTAGAGGTAGTGGCAGAAATAATTAACTGAAGATCTTTAGGAGGATGACTAATCTCAGGACATAAATTAGGGTTTCTCCAAATCTCTCTGCAATCTTAATTGCTAACTCTGGAGGATCTGTGATTACCTTAAAGTGAATGACTGTCTACAGTTATTACTTTTTCTCCAAACTTCTCACATAGAATTATCATAAAAGGAGCATCTTTGGAGGCAGATGGAGGTGACCTAGCATATATGAGAGAGAAAGAGAAAAATACAGGTGGTCTAGGAATTGAGAAATTCAGTTCCAGTGCTGTTTCTGCTACCAACAGGTTGTGTGGAGTCACTTAACCCTCTGAAGCTGCTTCCTGAAAAAAGATGATCTCTGAGCTCCCTTACAATACCAAGATTCCATAGTTTTAGATGTCTATGTGAGTGATAATGTGTGTTTGTGTTTGTCATATGGATATACACAGCCACCCAGACATACAAAAAACACACCACAAAAAAAATAGGATACCTTCCTAATTTGTTACCCATATTTCTCCCTCTGGGGAATATGCATAACAGCATCCGTCAATATCAGACCCTAGAGAAAGAGATTAACTTGAGCTTAAAAGCCAAGAAATTCAGCTTGCTTTTATTAAAGCTAAACATTCAACATGAGAAAACAATCCTAATTCTTATGGTATTTTCTTCTATTCTGTGTAATCTAGTGATTGAAAGCATCTATTCTGAAAGTAGACTTTCAGGGTTCAAATCTTAACTTTTACTTTTACCATCCTTATATATTTTTATATGTGACATATAAAAATACGACAGATATTTAGCCTCCTAGTACCTCAGTTTCCCTATTTGTAAAATAGAAGGTGTAAGAGAACCTACTTAACATGGTTACAGAGAGGATTGAGGAAATATTTGTAAAGTTCTTCAAACAGTGACTGGCACATCGTGATAGCTATGTGAACGTTCACTGTGATTCTTATCACTACAATTGAAGAGAAAATTTCAGGGATGAGAAAAGTTTATAATATACCTCTTTCTGTTTGTCATGACTTTCTTCCATGCCTGAATGGAATCACATCTTGCTAAAGGAGATGGAAATCTTTGAGAACCTAACGCAGGTATTCAATCAGGACAGCTTTGTGGAAGATGACACACATATAAGTAACCAACATATTTCTTCCCACTTGTCGGGAGAAACCTATAGATCAGATTTCTCAAAATGGTGGTCCAGGAATTTCCCCTTTCCCCATAATACATATAGGCCCCAATTTTTCCACACCCAGCATCTCCCATTCCTGTCCTTCCTGACCACAAATGATCCTAAATGGCAACACCCATTTGCCTAAGGCAGGACCCAGAAGTCACGCTTGAGTCTTTCCTTGCCCTCATCCTCCACATCCAATCATCCAGCAACTGCAGTCATTTCAATGTCTGGAATATATCTGGACTCTGTCCACCTCTCTCCACCTCCACTGTGTGATTTAAGCTGCCATCATCACTCGGAACACTCCAACAGCTTCTGCCTGCACTCTTAACCTCTCTTGCTCTCCAACAATTCAATCAACCTGATAGTCACAGACCCTCAGAAAACGCAATCAGATCACCAGGTACTTTATATTTGTCATCCTCTATAATTCTCACAACAGTCTAGAGCACCTGGTATTTGCCCAATAGTAATTTCTTGCCCATCCCTACTCTAATCCTATTTCTGATGAGGCTACCATTTTCCACATGTTCAGATCTTGACGTCCTATATATTTCTCCAACTCCTTTCTTTGTTCAAGGATTTTATCAGCCCTGTGTGCTGAAGCAGTGGGGTGAGGTAGCGTGTTGTATTAACCAAAGTTAGCTTGTTAGAAAGAGTTTGCCACTTTTTGAAAGAATATTTGACAGACATTAGAGAATTAGCAGCAGGAGACCCATGAAAGCATAGCTGCTTTTCCTTCCCTAAACAATCTTGAATCAGAATTCTTAGAAGGTACCTGGAATTGCAGTTTTTCAATAAACATGGGTTGGATTCATGCATGAACTAATGAATGATTGAACAAACCTACTGCTGGCTGCCCTACCTAAAGGCAGAGAACTAGACTGTCCAACTCTAAGTCTATGGGTCCTCACAGGTATTAGCCATAAAAAACACACTGGAGATACTGAATGTCCCCAAGCAGAGCAGAAGCCATGTAGCAGGTTCAAGTCTTCCAAGAATGTCACCAGTGACAAATGTCTCCTCCAAACTATTCAGAGTCCAGAAAGCTATCATGAAGGCTCACCATGACTGTGTGTCCTGTCACTGCACCTAAGTCTCAAAATAAGAAGCAGCCTGTTTAAAAACAAACAAGACAAAAACCCACTTCTCCTGCAGAACTGGAATCATCAGAGAAGAGAAGCACAGTAATAATAACTTATTTCATACAGAGTAATTAATAGTCGCAAAGCATTATACACATGGCAAAATGCCCATCTCAAAGGGAGAGGAGCATATGGTATCACTAAACACATTCATAACAAAGAAGCAAAGAATAGTTAAACAGAAGGCTTCGGTTCCTAAAGCCTGTATATATGGACCGTCCCCCACGGTAGTCTAATTTTAAGCCAGGACAGGTTTTTTAAGATGGGCCCATATTTGAGCAAGGTCAAACACTGCCAATGACTATTGTTAGAACACGAGGTCTCCCTTCTTCCCCAGGTCCCTTCCTTTTCTTCCTCTCTTCCTTCCACTCTCCCTCCCTCCCATCCTGCCCATGGCTGGAATGTGTCCAGTAAACTCAGTATTCACTGAACTAATATTTACCAATATATAGTGGCATTTTTTAAATGATAGATACAAATGACAAATATATTACAAAATGTATTATGATACTAGTTATGAAAGACATGAAAATGGAAAATTAATAGGCACCATTGTCTATCTACTAAGATCACAAAACAAATTTAAATAATAGTAACACCAAATTCCAGCATCATCGTTGTGAAACTGTTGTTACATGTTGGAATATACCTGACAAACTGTTTCAAGAGCTATAAAAATAGTAATGTCCTTCAATATAATAATCTCACTCTTGGGAATGTCTTCTGATTAAATAGAACAGAAAGTAGAAAAGCATCAGGTACACAAGAAAAAATTTAAAATATTCATCACTGAGGAACGGTTAAAAGGAGTGTAATACATTAGCTCAATGGATTTTGTCATAGTCATTAAAATTTGAAAGTCTTTTTATATAACTGTCAGTAAGAAAGAAGAAGACAAAATAGTGAATTGCCAGAAGAAAACCTAGTTGTTTAAGAACGATTGATGTTCAGGTATCATAAGGCCAGGACACTTAACCATAATTAGAGGGCTTAGGATCAAGGCAGTAAGGGAGGAATCTGTCAGAAGCAGAGAAAATAATCTTTCTCAACAGGAGTAGCAGCTATAGTTCTCTAATATGAGAGAAGTGGATTAAGGACAATTAGGGCATTTGGGTAACAAACCCACACAGTGACACTGGCACTTATTTTTGGTTTTCTTCTGAGAAAGGGCATTGCAAAGAAATGACCAAAATTAGGTAGAGAGCAAACATTTGCATGGAAAAACAACTTAAATAAAATAAGTTTCAAAGACAGCCTCAAATACCTCCAAAATAGCAGACTACAAAAGAAGCAGCATTCATTTCCCGATTTTTTCCTTCTTGGGGTGAGAAAAGCACAACTGGAAACTGAGTGACGTAATTCAAGAAAACAGGAGAAAGGAGTTGGGGGTGGGCATAGGCACAGGAGGCTGAGCGGTGGACAGAGTCAAGAGCACAGCACTACTCAACTTTCTGCAAGTTTCTCAACTTTCCCACGTCAAAGCACCATGTCATTTTCTGCATGAAAATCAGATCTTTTCAGTTCTCAAAGAAGTCTGCTCTTTTCTGGTAAATTTTGCAAGTAAATGTCCTAAGATTTCCCAAACTGTTTATCAAATTTAATCACGCAAGCTGTCAAGAGGTCTTTTTATGCAGCTTCATTTTATTCCAGTAATTAAAAAATACTTGTTTGGGATTCTCCTTTTTCTGTTTACCTGAATGCATTCCTCCTCTCTAAGTTTTCAGTGAAAGTAATAAATCACAAATCAGCATGGACAATTATCTCTGGAGCTGTAGGGAAAACAACATACTGCTTCCTTCCCCTCAATGGTTTTTATGCTGTAAATGTTTGGCGGGGCCCCTGCAAATTAAGTCAAGGAGAAGTTGCAGTTTAAAAGGTGATTTCCTCACTTCAGCCTTTGGTTCCTTTGATCAATTAGTCATTCTTTCAGGGTATGCGTCTTAGTTATGCTGTCAGGATCTCACACCTTCTCATCAGCAAATGGCCACTGAAAAGGGGAACGAAACCATGTAAACAGAGTTCTGCCTGTGACTTTTAGTCTTCCTTGAACTCAGGGAAAGGGAGATCAGAGAAACTGGGGCCATTAGTAAGGAGCCAGGTTTACAAATGAACCTGGTATGAAGGACCCAGAAGACTAAAAAAAACAACAGAAGTGCTATAGACACTCGAGTTGGGATAAAAACCAGCATCATCCACTGTGTAGAATAATGATGTTATTGTTTAAGTATTACACTATTGTGCAGTTGTCATATTTCAGAAGACTGGATTTCATCCATTATATAACCAAATTTATGCATCGTAACAAATTGTAGAATCTACATTTGTTTACAAGGGAAAATAAATCAGCAACAGATGGACGAACTGGTAGACATCCTTAGTTCTTTCTTTATAAATTATGTTTTGCTGAAAACTAAATACCTTTAAAAAGCACGGCCACGTTCAAATATTCGGGTTTGTTGTGTCCTGAGCCTGCTGGAACGTGGAGGACCAGCTAGCTTTAGGTAAGTGCATGAATGCAGCAGCGCTCCTGGGGTGTGGCCGGCCTCAGGCCTTACTGCCTGAGCATCACCCAGAGCCCAGGGAGAAATGAGAATTCTCGGGCCACACCCAGACTGCCTGAATCAGAATCTCTGGGCTCAGGGCCCAGGCATTTGAGTATTTACAGGCCCTCTGGATTCACATGTGAGCTAGTTTGAGGATCACCAGCAAACAAAGCGTTATTCACAAACAAAACTCACACAAGATTGGAATTATATCCAGTTTTGCAAAACATCTTATAACTCTGCTCATGCGGCCTGATGTTCCTCCTCCTTAGAGTATACGTAGCCACAGCTTTTAGAGTCATCCCAGCTCTGCACCCTGTCTGGGGAATAGCCACATTTTCCTAGATTGTGGAGGCAAATTCCTAAGCACCAGCAGAGTTCTTACAGAGAGAGACAACTCTCCATCACTTACTCCCCTGCCTTCCTTAGAGGGATGGGAAGCTCCAGGCATCAGTCTGCCCAGCACAGTTAATCACACAGAGGTGAGTTCTGACAGGGGAGCTGTCCAGGAGAGCAGAGGGGAGACTGTTTGAACTGGAACACTGGAGCCACTGGTGGGGCGGGAGACGGAGTGGGGAGTGGGGGAAAAGTGGGGAGAGGAAGAGGGAGGGAGGAGGGAGGGGTAAGGGAAGGGAGAGAGAGAAGAGGGAGAGAGAGGGGAGAATACTGGCTTCCCAGCCTCAATCAGCGGGCCTTAAGCTCAAGCCAGCTTCTCCAAACCTCGAGTGCATCACTCAGAAAATGAGCAAGTGGAGCTTCATAGCCTCCAATACCCTTTCCAGATCTCACATCCTGTCAGTGAGCCTTGGCCAAGTCACTTGTTGAATCTCGTGTTCTCCCCCCACGAGAAAAGTGCAGCTGCTTTCCAGGGTGGTGAGAGTGTGGCCATCCACACCAAGCCTATCTGGTTCAGCTCATCCCTATGTCACCTATGATCTGTGAGGACTTGGAAAAAGTCATTTCATTTCTCTGAGCATTGGGAACTTACCTACAAATAGGGGTGAAGTACCTCCCTCACAGGGCTGTTGGGCAGATGCAGTGAAATCCTCTTTGTCATCTTCCCAGATCAGGTCTGATAGCTGGTGGCTAAAGAATAAATATTAGTGTCAATCCTTTCTACCTTTCTGTGGTGTAACAATCACAGGAGATGTACACAAAGCATTATATAAATGTGGTGTGAAGGCCCTGCAATAGGACAACGAGCTAAATGACCTCTGAGGTTTCCTCCATCCTCTAATTCTACCACCACAGACAACAGCTTTTTGACATGATGCTCTAATTGCAACCTGTGTTAGCACTTGTTTTTACATCTGCATGCATTGTAATTAAATAGATTGCAATTAGCAGCCAGCTAAATTACCTTCACATGGTTTAAAAGAAAAAACTGAGAAACTGATTGATCTCTGTAAGCTGCCGGGTTGGTTCTAATTCCCAGGGGGTATTACTTAAAATAATATTGTTAATTTTTGATATAATGACAAAAGAACCGAAAATACCCTTTGGGGGTGGGAGCTTTTTCAAGGAAAGGGTGTGGAAATGATGAAGAATCTTTCTACTCTGTTAGGAAGAAGAGAGTTAGGTTCGCCCTAGAGAGGCCAAGGTCTGCATAGGGTCCTATTAGACACTTAGTAAATATTTGCTGAGGTTGTTGAGGTCTTAGCACTTTGCCATGACTTCTGACTGATGCCCAGGTGAGAAGGGCTGACTCTTTTGTGTGGTGTGCCAAGTACAGTGGTTCTCCTTGGATATAGAAAAATTAAGAAATTCGGATTTATTTAGTCTATACTAAATTTAATGTAAATAGAAAGCAGCAATCCTAATTTGAGTCTAAGCTACAAACATTGCTGAGGTTCAAAGATGGCTAAGTGCTCAGGCCTCTGAGGAACCCCTCAGAAAGGGATGCAGGCTAAGGGAGCTGTGAGGATGGTCAACTGTCCCAGTTCACCGGGGACTGCCCCGGTCTTAGCAGTGTGGGTCCTCAGTCTAGGAAACTCCTCCATCTCAGGAGACCAGGAAAGCTGGTCATCTGTGGAGCCCAGCATGCTTGACCCAAGAACAAAGCCTCAGCCTGGATCTGAGTATATGGAGGTGTTTCTCATTCGGCTTAGCCTCCCTACCTCTTTCCCAACATACAGAGTTGGATTACTATTTGGGAACAAGAAACAATAAGGAAAAATCCAGAGTACTGTTTCGCTGTCCAGAACCAGCAGCCCCATATAGGAGCCTCTGGAGGTATGTAGTACCACAAAGGATTCTGCCTCACTTTGTCTAAAAGCAAAGGCAGGGCGGCATTGGGACCAGGGGCTGGGGCACCTCCTGACACAGCAATACCATCTAAGTGATAGCAGTGACCGCTAGACAGTGAAGGTGGGCAGCTGCTCAGCTGCAGGGTGATGGAACAGGAAAAGGGCAAACACCAGCACTCCTACAGGCAGCTGCCTGGGAGACCTTGCAGGCTGGAAGCCTGCCTTAGTAGATGCAAGCGAGAGCCAGGAAAATGTTTATTTAAAAAAAATTATTTTGGGGCCTCCCTGGTGGCGCAAGTGGTTGAGAGTCCGCCTGCCGATGCAGGGGATACGGGTTCGTGCCCCGGTCTGGGAGGATCCCATATGCCGCGGAGCGGCTGGGCCCGTGAGCCATGGCCGCTGAGCCTGCGCGTCCGGAGCCTGTGCTCCGCGACGGGGGAGGCCACAACAGTGAGAGGCCCGCATACCGCAAAAGGAAAAAACAAAAAAAAAAATTATTTTAATTGACTTCTAATTTTAAATACCATGCAATGCTATAAAGAACCAGAAGGAGAGGGGGAGAAATCACCTTTTTAAGTACAAAGGTATATTATCATTTTTCAGCTCAGAATGATGAAAACCTGGTTCCAACCAATTATTTTGTTCATCGGTGTGTTACAGAGTGCCTCAGGCTTTTTCACAGGTTTGGCAATGTCTGTCCAAGTTTACTTTTCCGTTATAAAATCAAAACTTAGAACATGGAGCCCAGAGGGGCCCTCAAGGATCCAGTCTCCCTGCCTTGAGGCAGATTCTACGTTATTATTATTGATATTGATATTGATAGTCAACAAATCATTATTTTATGAGTAACTCAGGCCCTAAGATGTTTGTGAAGTCATTTGCTCCACGCCACCCAGCTAGCCTTTGGAGCAAAGCCTGGAATGTGGTTTGGGTGGTAGTCGCAATGGTTACTCTTATCCTGCTGCCTTCACGAATGAAATTCCAGCTATTAAACACCTCGCCTCGCTTACATCCCTCTTTCTTACAGAAGCAAACATCCCCAGCACTTGCTTAGGTTCCCCAAGCCTGAGTGTTCCCCATCTCCCAGAGTGAAGAGCCGCAGTACAGCTCTCACCGTCCATCCCTCTCTTGCCTCTTCCTTGTTGTGTTCTGAGATAAAAGTACAATCTGATTGTCTGCACTTATGTTTTGGAGGACTTCTTATTACTTCTTACAAGAAGAATCATGAGGACAAATCATGAGGACACAGTAGAGAAGCCCAACCCTAAAGATGTATTCAGCGTTTTAGCCACTAACTGTGCAACCTTAAGAAGATCACTTAACCCTTCTGATCCTCCATTTCCCTATTATAAAATAATGGGCCCTAAGAAACAGAGAAACAAAATAAAGGTAAAGGCGGGTGCTTGAGGAAAATGAAGAAAAGGAGGAGAGAGGGATGAGGAGAAACAGAGGAAGGGAGTGAAGAAGGGAGAAAGGAAAGCAGGGTGGGAGGGAGGGAGGGAGGAAGGAGGGAAAAATAAGCTTGGGGCTTCCCTGGTGGCGCAGTGGTTGAGAGTCCGCCTGCTAATGCAGGCGACACGGGTTTGTGCCCCGGTCCGGGAAGATCCCACATGCCATGCCGCGGAGCGGCTGGGCCCGTGAGCCATGGCCGCTGAGCCTGAGCGTCCGGAGCCTGTGCTCCGCAGCGGGAGAGGCCACAACAGTGAGAGGCCCGCATACCGCCAAAAAGAAAA
This sequence comes from Mesoplodon densirostris, assembly GCF_025265405.1. NCBI lineage: Eukaryota > Metazoa > Chordata > Mammalia > Artiodactyla > Ziphiidae > Mesoplodon > Mesoplodon densirostris. The sequence continues at coordinate 95,955,612 of NC_082663.1, forward strand.
AATTAAAATAATAAAATGCCAGTGAACAATAGGTAAAACCTATGTAGTGCAGTAAAGTTATTTATGTCTTGGATTTTTAGAATGATCCCTTAGTGTCTTGTGTTTCTCCCAGTACTGCTCATAGGACTATTTCCTGCAATGTTTGCTAGTGAGAAACACATTCACTGAGCATTCACTGACCTTTGCACAGAACTGGTACCCTAATTTCCCAAGAGACTACATAATATTTTCTCATTCCTATATAATTCTTTCCTCATAATTTTATCCTCATTCTTCCCTTGAACGATATGTTTTTTTCCTGAAATAATCCCACCATAGTTAATAGAAGCCATTCTGTACACAAACATTTAATCCTCAAAGTTATAGGAAAATCAGCCTTCTGTCATTTCAAGAAGCGCTTTCCCCCAGCCTAACAGTACATGTCTGTTATCATGCAAAGCAGTTTCACCAGGCTACAGCAAATATGTAAGAAAATAAATCCTAGATTTCCAGAATGAATTCTTGCGTTTTATCTGGAATTAGCATATGCAACAAATACAAGTGTGGATTTCAAGTTAATATTCGCCCTGAGCGACAGAGGAAAGAAAAAGGTCTGGAAAGGCATTCATATCAAGGAAGTATTTCCAAGTTTAGCAATGCTTTCTGTCATAGAAAGATCATACCAAATCATCATCTAAAACTGTTCTATAGAGAAGTGTGGATTCCACCTTAATTTGCTAACTGACCTGGTGGGAGTTTGCCTCTACTGGGGTTCCTACTCTGCTTTCCCTTTAATATTCTCTCCAGCCCTCTGAGAGGACACAAAGAGGGAAACCATGCCCTGTGGACCAATAGTATTCTACAAAATAGTTGAAAGCAATACTTCAGATGGTCAGTTCAAAAGACAGACGTAGAAGCTTTTCATTTCTCATTATACATGATGTACTCCTATCAGCCACAAACTTTGACATTATTTTCCCTAACTCAGCTAAAATAAGGTCTCCCCCCACTGTCTGTCCGGCCCTGCAGCCCTGTCAGATAAAGTCTCAAGTTGGGCTGCTGCCCAAGGAGTCCTTAGTTAATTGCGTGTAATTATGCTGCATCCTACTTTCCAATGCTAGAGCTGTTTACTGTATCTTTGTAACACAATATGACTGGGCGCTCTGACTGTGGCTCAGGCTCTGTGAGTGACCCCCCTCGGCCTGAGCATTTTATAATCCCATAGCACTTGGCTGAGTCATGGTGATCTTTAAATACAATGCAAGATGCCAACTAAATTAGTAATAGCTGCTGCTGACAGTGCTCCCTGGGGCCCTGGTCAGCTCTGTCAAGGGACTACATTGCTAAGCCAGGAACACTTCTCATTCAGACATTAAAGATAAATGATCAGGTCAGTCAACTGGCAACCGTCATGTTCATCCTACCTAGTAGGAAGGCTTTTATTGCAACAGAAACATCAAAAATAAAAAATCGGAAGTCAGCTGGGGCCAGAGACTATGTTTTGGAATTTCTTGAATGGTGGTGTAATGCTTTTAGAGTGTTCTCTTGTTTTAAGAGGTATAGTGCTTTCTAGCAGGTTGGAAAGTCTCTTCAGTTAATTCAAACCTTATAATACTGGCGATAGACTCCTTGAGCACATCTTGGTACTTACTGGTATTCATCATACCAAGCAAAGCAATCTCTAGATATTTTGAAGGATTTTGAATTGTATCTGTATTTTGGGCTAGGAAGCAAAGGGAAATCTATTTCTCTTTGAGCACTTTGAATATTTTTAACCTAAGCAAAAAATTAATAATCCTAAATCATTCTGGCAAATGGCTTGCAGAATCCTGAGGTCAGAAGAGACACGTTACATCATACTCATCACGACAACTCACTAGCGTGCTATTGAGACATTATTACCCCTTTGGAGGTCAAGATTGACAGCCCAGTCCTCGGCTAGACATTTAGTTTCTCCTGACAACTTCCTGTTGGCCTACAATTAGAGGACACCGCCGGTAGGTAGTGGTGTTATTAGGCCCAGATGTGAACAGTCACACAGAGCAGTTCAAGAGCCAGACAGGGCCAGGATCCCAGGGTTGAATCCTGGCTTCACGTGGATGACTTGTGTGACTCTGGGCAAGTGGTGTACCGTGTATGAGCCTTGACTTCCTCACCCACATTGTAGAGTTAAAAACAGGGCCTACTTGATAGGATTAAATGAGATATTATCTACAAAGTCCTTAGCACTCAATGATTATAGCTCGTTTTATCATCATGGATAGGCTTTTCAACTTTTAGGTCAAAAGTCCTTTTCTGCAAGGGTCAACAGCCTATGGTCAGTTGTTCTGCTGCTATAGCCAGAACCTTTAACTCCTTTACCAAAGAAAGCTTAAGTGCCTATTACAACTGAGTCCAAGAGCAGGGGACAGCCCACTCTTTTTGGGGCTCCTCTGCTATCATGTTGCTGCTGACTACTGGTTCATCTTTTCTACTGGATGCTGACTCACGTAGCATTGATTAAAGGAGTCAGATTAAGTACATTTCCATGTTGGTCCTGTTAGCCTCTGGGAGCACTTCTTCAGAAGCTTACGTATGATCACGGTACCAAAAAGCAAGTTGAAATGTTTTCTCATCTCTCTGTATTAACTCTACCAGCACCTCCAAAGCCACTCCAAATAAACGCAATAAAAACAAAAAACTGAGTGCATTTTATGTGAAGAGAGTTTTTAGACCTGTCCTGAAGCCCTCCCTTCCAACCAGAATGTCTTCTCCAAATCCCTCCTATGTAGACACTCCAGAGCCTCCAATGTCTGTAAGGAATCTGTGTTTGCTATTGATCAATTAGCAGAGACGCTCCCTAGCATTGGATACATTGTCCCGCGTCAGTATTCTGATGTGTGAAAAAGGACACATTCATTCAAGTGTTCATCAAATTAATGGAGTGCTATGGTATGCTAGGCATGGATTCAAAGATGAGTAATATATAGTGCTAGCCCTTCTAGAATCATACATTTCAGTGATGCAGAGGTATCTTAGAAATTCAATGGAGCAAACTTTGTGATACTCTTTACAGACAGCCCAAAGCAGGAGCTTAACAAACATTACTTTCTTTACTGTTCAAAAAACACACTCCTTTCAGAAGAATCTGTTTCACTGGTATTCATACCATAGACTCATCAGGGTTTGAACGGATCTGAAATGGTTTTAACCACACTATAACAGAAATTTCAAATCTCCAAAAACATGCCACCTATTTCTAAAACTTCTGCCTGAGTATTTTAAGAATCCAAACACCCAAGAAAGAGGTCAATGACCCCCTACTAAAGCTGGAGAACAAAAAATCTGAGTTAGAGAAACTGAGGAAAATCGACTCCAGAGGCCTTTAGTTCTAAGTGGTGTCTTAGCATCCACATACATCAGTAGTGACCACTGGCTTTGAAAAGACTCCTGAGAAATGCTCTGTGTCATTCTCATTTCCTTTTAAACCCAATCTCACAGCCCCATTGGAGAAACCAGATGCCAGGAGGTGACTCATTGGCTCCAAGTCATCCAGAATAATCAAAGGCCTGGTGTGAGGGCTGGAGAGCAGGTGAAGATAGAAGAACAGGGTTACTTCTCCTCTTTGCATGATTGTGTGGGCTCAGCAGCTAGACAGCTCTGCCTAGTCTAGCTGTGTGACACTGAGTAAGTTATCTAAATGTCTAATTCTCAGTTTTCTCATTTCTAAAGTGGGGATAGTAACTGTGTCTTCTTCAAGGTGTTACTGGAAGGAGAGAAAGGCTGAGTATCTGCCTGCCATACACCCACTTATTCAGAGCTCTCATAAAATCCCTATAGGCTTGTCTGTCATTCTGTGTTCCCTATAATGGTACCCTTACATCATCATCATCATCACTACCATCATCATCTACATGCTCCAGACTCAAGATTCATTGAATGACTTTTTGAGAGAAAGGAGAACCAAGCATAAAGAAAAAGGGAACTAAGTCTGAGCCTTTCTGAAGCAGATTAAAAAGCGTAATAGAATAGAACTAATAAAAGTGATCATTAATTGGGTATTTATTGTGTGACAGTCACAGAGCAAAACAATTCATCCACAAGTTTTCATTCGGACCTCTCACCAATGATGGCATGAGGAAGACGCTATTTGACTCCCATTCTAGGGATGTGGAGACTGAGGCACGAAAAATGGAGTCACCTATTTAATGTCACACAGCCAGAAGTGGCAGAGTTCTGAGTGCCAGCCACAACCTCCGCAAAGGGAAAGTAACAGCATACCTCCCTCCTTCACCCAAACAAGACCCTTCACATGCAGGACAGGCTAGGAAACTTGCCAAAAGTCTGCTAAGTCAAGGAAACCTCATTTTCTGATTTTTTTTTTATAGACTTTGTAGTTCTCCTCTCTCCTTTTCCTCACAAAGCATCCTCACCATTTTCTCAGAAGATAAAGATAGTAACTACTAAAAAAAAAAAAAAAGTTAGATAAGTAAACTGTAAAAGAATGTGGCATTATTTTAATTATTTTCCTTTGTGTTTATGGGCACAATCTTGACCTGGGAATAACCCTACATAACTAAAATACCCTTGCCCGTTTTTTTTTTTTTTTTTCATTGTATCAAAGACTGTAGATGATGATCTTTTTCAACAAAAGAAAGACACTTAGAAGGAGCCAGCTGCCTGTGTGTCAGCAGCCTGACGGAATTGCAGAAGCCCAGTTACAGACAGTGAGTGTGGTAGACCATGAAGACAATATCTTGCCTCATTGATGTGAGGCCACAGGCAGAGGAGTTCCACGGGGGGAAAAGGTGAGAGCCAGGTTTGCCTTACATAGACAAAAAAATCTGATGAATAGCCGAAGGTGCCTAACCCTGGCAGAGGACATGCCACAAAGAGGCCTCTGTCACAGCGTAGCTGCGCACCTCACAGAAGGCTGCCTCTTTCAGAAGAGACAAGCTTATGTTCCTGGCAACTGCCAAAGGGAGAAAGGATGTTTGTCCTTAAGCTGAAATTGAGACAAATGTCCATTCTCTGCTCTGAGGTTCACTCAGGAAAGACACTGGGATCTTCTTTACACACATGTGGAGAAGAAAGGGGAGCACAGAGACGGTAGGATGTTTGTCCCAAGCTCACACAGCAGTCAGAGTCAGTGAGACAATAAAAATACAGCTGTCTCTGACTCCCAGAATCCTGAAATGTTTGCAAGATAACTAGGCAGAGTTTGCCACCTATTTCATTTCTATGAGTTTAAAATAGAAAAGTCCTCACCTAAAACATTGTAAATCAACTATACTTCAATAAAAACATTAAAATTGTTTAAAAATGGCTTTCCCAAGGAGAAAAAAAATCCAAATTGTGACATGGACTCCATCCCAATAGTATAAACACCAAATCTATTTTTCATATTTAAATTAAAAATTAAATAAGTTTTAATTTAAATATTTAAATCCCCTATATGGATTACCATGTGAAAGATAGATTTAGAGGTACTAATGCATGATATAAGTAATTGTAATAATTATCTCAATATGATACTTTCTTATTTATTTTATGATCCGATCCTTCTGGTGGCTGTCTAGCCTACTATGTATCTTCAGTGTAACAGTTTTAATAAGCCCATTTATTATCATATAATCACTCATAATAAATATTCACTGAGTACTTAATATGCACCAGATACTGCAATGGATACCAATCTACTCTCACTCCGCTCTGAAATTTCTTGAAATCAAAAGTCTTCAAGGTGATTTAAATTGTTTGATAGAAAAATCTAAAAATTATATGATTATATATATATATATATATATATATTATGATTCCTACAGAGGCCCAAATGGCTAGTCACTGTCCTTCAAAAGTGGTGTTGTGCCTTTGAGGTGAAAAGGAATCCCATAGTTATAGCCACTAGAGTGAATGAGAAACCTGAAGCATCCCTTAAAGGGTCTTGTTCCAGGCCCTGAATTTTGAGTTCCAATGGCTAAGAGCCATCAAACTTTCAAATTGGAGATCAAGTGGCAATGCCTTCAAAGAACAAAACAAAGAAGAGGAGAATTTCAACATTTTTAACAGTTCTCTAAGAGCTAATTCGATCATAAAATAAATATATCAAAAAGGCATGTTCCTTCTTAGGCATTGAATCTACTCAAACAGCCTGAGGTTTTACAACTTGACTGAAAGATTATACAAATAGAAAGTAGAGTGGTTAGTGCCACAGGCTGGGGGGAGAGAGAAATGGGTAGTTGTTGTTTAATGGGTGTAGACTTTCAGTTTTCCAAGATGGAAAGTTCAAAGATCGGTTTGAACTTGCACAACAATGTGAATATACTTAATGTTACTGAATTATACTCTTGCAAATGGTTAAGATGTGTAAAGTTTATGTTATGTGTATTTTACCACAATTTTTTTTTAATGTTAAGTAAAATTTTTCTTTAGTTTTTATTGGGGTATAGTTGATTTACAACACTGTGTTAGTTTCAGGTGTACAGCAAAGTGACTCTGTTGTACATATTCATATATACACTCTTTTTTAGATTCTTTTCCCATAAAGCCCATTACAGAGTGTTGAGTAGAGTTCCCCTTGCTATACAGTAGGTTATTTTACCACAATTTAGTTTTTAAAAACTGGCTGACAGAGAAAAAGTATTAATTCCAGATGAAGGTCAGAAATTACATTCGAATGCCTGTTTTATTTTTTTTCCAAAAATAGATATTCAATTGGGTTTTTAAAGTTTATAGTATTTTCCAGAAACTAGTCCCTTCAAGCTTCCTAGAAAATGAGATATTTGTTATAATACCTTGAATAGTAACACTACTGAGTATATTACTATTGGAATAACACAGTTTCTATTTTTCACTTAGTTCTACTGGACCAGAGCCTTCCTAGACATTGTCCTGCTGACCAAGTTCCTCTCCCTTCTATAACTCTGATGTACTCTAGGGAAAGGCACCAGGGTTAGAGTTACCATCATAATCCTTTGTTTTGTTATATCACTTCACCCTTTACAATGTAACTTTACATACAATTTCTTTACATCATAACACATGTGCAACAGGAAGACAGAGGGAAGGGTAACTCTTTTTAAACCTGCTGCATGCTAGCTATTGTTGTAACCACTCTACACATGCTCTTTCATCCTCACAAGAGGCCTGTGAAGTAGATATTGCTACAGATGATTAAAACTAAGGCACTGGGGTTAAGAAACTTGCTAAAGTCTTAGAGTTAGAAAAGTGTGGCCCCAGAATTCAAACCCAGAAGTCTGACTCACATATATTCTAACTCCTCTACATGATACCACTGCTGATGAGAGTAAATGAAAAGCTAGGTAGAAAAGAATTTCATAGACCTGGCAATTATATTAGACCAAACTGCACGCAAAATAAAACAAAAAACAAGAAATGACCTCAACTTCTGGTAGTGATTAAAAATGAGGCTTATGAAGATCTCATCCTAGGTGCAGGAGCATAAACTCTGCCTTTCTCTTGCTGTTTCCATGTGCTTGCACAGGTAACGTTGTCTCAGTCCCTGGTTTTTCGCAGGAATCTTTTTAAGCCATGTGTGGCGGTTAATTTAAACTAGACAATGTAAACATCAATCCATACAACCACATGCATGTAAACCTGCATACTCTACAAAACACTGAAAGCGACAAAATAGACGAGAACACCATTGTCAACCCCACTCTCCCATGTAGTGGAACCCCCTCCCATCCCTTGCAGTACCTCATGATTATATGACATCTGGCCATCTGACATGTGGACCTGGTAATCATTCCAGCAACAGTCTGGATATTAAATAGGAAAAAAATCTGATTTCTTTCTAGTTGATTTAATATATAAAGGTATGCTAGATAGAGTAAAAAAGTAAAATCCCTTCCAATACAAAAATCAAAAACCAAAGAAATGCTGAATAAAATATAATTGTCCCCCATTGAAATGCAGAACTTGGCTTGAAAGAAAATAAGAAAAAGGTCAGGAGCAAAAGGGAAGAAGATGCTGGAAACTAGGTGATAAGTGGCTGCTACAGCCAATGTGTGTATCTTTGCCAATCTTGGTAACAAAGAGCATTGCTTTTGACCACCACACAGGAGCCAGGAGGAGAAAGTCGAAGTTGGAACTGAGACCCTGACATAAAGTCCAGGTTGTATCAGGGCTATGCATCAGTGGAGGACTGGAATAGAAAAAAAATGAAAATAAAATTTGCTTGCTGACAAATAGAGATGATAAGAAAATTTGTCCGTCTTAGTCTGGACTCGGGAAGTGGGGGGGAAATATCTCTATAAGCACATGTAACCCCATGCTTGCCCTCACAAGGGTTTAAGATTTGAACTTGTACCACCAAAGTGGTTTAGGAAAAAAATAGGCAAAACATTAACGTAAAGTACTCCAAGATTCGTAGCCACCTAGGGCACCAGTTAGAAGCAAACCTGAATCAACTCTGGAGAGAAATGTCATCAATCTAAGCTCAAGAGATTCCCAAAGATAAAGCACCACAGAACATGGTTTCAAAAGTACATAATTATTTAAACTGTCATGAATGAGAATCAGCAGAGACAACTGCCAGCAGAATTAGAGCCCTAGGAATTATCAGATATGTACGTAACACAAAATAATGTTTAAATAAACTAAAATGGAATAAAAATATTAACAAGGAAAAATAACCATTGAAAATTTTCAGAGGAAAAAAAAACTAAAAAAGAATTAAAAAGAAATTCTGTGGGTGGGTTAAACCACAGATTAGGCATAGCTGAAAAGAGAATTACTAAACTAGAAGTTACAACTGAAGAAGTTACCTATAATGCATAATAGAGAGACAAAGGAACAGAAAGTATGAGAGGTTAAGAGATACAGAGTTGAACCAGGCCATACATTTCAGGGGGTGGATAAGACTGATTGTTCAGTTTTGTTTCAAGATTGCTTTTACATCGGTCTGCTCCTGAAGCAGTAAATAAGGAAATAAAGGTGATACAGTTAAAGGGAAAAGAAGTGATTGTCACTGTTGCCTCCCTCGTAAGTTTCAGAAGCACACCCAGAATGTGGTGCGCTTAATAGCACAGGGGAATGAGACGCCCAACAGTTTGCAGAAGCCTAGAACTGATCCTAAAAGATCAAACTATTTCCAAGTAACAACTTATATCCAAGAACAAAGCTCAACTGCCCTTTCCGGGATATTTACATTTCTCAAGAGACAGGACTCATTTGTTGACCTTCAGGAATGAATCTCTTGGTGGAAATATTTCATGTCTGGATGGAGCTAGAGAGATGCACGTGGCTCCCCTCAAATTACACCATATAATCCACAACTCACCTCACCTCCTCGTGATCCCAGACCCTTTACCCAGACCCACAAATGGATCCTGGTCGAACTTCACGAAGAGTCATGAAGAAAGAGGACAGCACAGGTGTGGTCAGAGCTGGGTTTGATGTATGGAGGGTATCTGTGTTGTTTATTCTCCAAAATCAAAGAAAAATCATATTAATTACTTTTAAAAAAAGAACAAAGCTCAAGAACATTTATAGAGATATATAGAACTCTACAATGTAAAATTGAAAACGCAGCATGCACAGTGGAAAGGGAGACATAAAATTGTCTTTGTTCACAGACATATGATTATCTGTGTAGAAAATCCAATGATAGCTACAAAATTTTCTAGTAGAGGGCTTCCCTGGTGGCGCAGTGGTTGAGAGTCTGCCTGCCGATGCAGGGGATACGGGTTCGTGCCCCGGTGCGGGAAGATCCCACATGCTGCGGAGCGGCTAGGCCTGTGAGCCATGGCTGCTGAGCCTGCGAATCCGGAGCCTGTGCTCCGCAACGGGAGAGGCCACAGCAGTGAGAGGCCCACATACCGCAAAAAAAAAAAAAAAAAAAAATTATCTAGTAGAACTTGTGAGTTTAGCATAGTGGAAAGATACAAGTTTATTATTTTTTTTAAAGTTGCATTTTAATGTACTAGCAATGAATAACTGAAAAGTAAAATGTTTTAAAATACCATTTACAATTGTATCAAAAAACATTAAATTCTTAGGAAGTAATCTGACAAAGTACATGCAAGACCTATACTTTGAAAACTATAAAACATTGCTAAGGGAAATTAAAGGAGACCTAAATAAGTGGAGAAATAGACATTTATGAATCAAAAGACTCCATAATATTAAGATGTCAATTTTCCCCAAATTAATATACAGATTCAACACAATCCCAACAAAATCCCAAAGGGCTTTTTTGTTGAGGTTAACAAGATGATTCTAAAACTCATATGGAAATGCAAAGGACTTACAAGAGGCAGAATAACTTTGAGAAACAACAAAAATGAAGGACTTTCACCACCTTACTTCTCAACTTATTATGAAACAACAGAGAGCAAGAGAGTACAGTATTGGTGCCAAGACAGACAAACAGATCAATGGAACATAATAGAGATTCCAGAAATAGGACCACACATATATGGTCAAGTGATTTTAGACAAAGATGCAAAGGTAAATTCAATGGAGAAAGGATAATCTTTTCAACAAATGGTGCTTGAATGATTTGATATCCATATATCCAAAAAAAGCCTGAACTTTGACACATACCTTGTACTATATATAAAAATTAACTCCAAATGTATCATAGACTTAAATATAAACAAGATAAGAAAACTTCTAGAAGAAAACATAGGAGAAAATCTCTGTGACATTGGTTAGGCAAAAATTCCTCAGAAACACCTAAAGAACATTCCATTAAAAAAATAAAAAGGTAAACTGGACTGCATCAAGTTAAGAACTTCTGCTCTTTGAAAGACATAGAGAACAAAACAATAAGCCACAGACAGGGAGAAAATACTGGAAAATCACATATCTGATAAAATCCTTGCATCCAGAATAGATCAAGAACTCACAAAACTCAATAACAAGAAAGCAAATAACCCACTTTTTTTTTATAGGCAAAAATGATTTAAACACACGTCACCAAGGAAGATGACAAATAGCCACCTGAAAAAATGCTCACCATCATCAGCAATTAGGAAAACTGCAAATTAAAACCATAATTTGGTGGCACCGTTCACATATTAGGATTTTTAAAATTAAAAAGAATGACCATCCCAAGTGCTGAGGAAGATGTAGAGAAAGTGGAACCCTCATACACAACTAGTGGGAATGTTAAATGACAAATCCACTTTCAAAAAGGGTTTAGCAATTTCTTAAAACTGTTTTCTTTTTAAATTTAAACATACAGCTATCCTTCCATTCCAGTCCTAGGTATGTAACTAAGAGAAATAAAAGTTTATGTCTATACAAAGACTTGTACATAAATATTCACAGCAGTTTTTGTTTGTAATAACCAAAACGCAGAAACAACCCACAACCCCAATAACAGGTAAATGGACAAACTGTATGACATTCAGCTATAAGAAGGAATAACTGGGCTTCCCTGGTGGCGCAGTGGTTGAGAGTCCGCCTGCCGATGCAGGGCAGGGGACGCGGGTTCGTGTTCGTGCCCCGGTCCGGGAAGATCCCACATGCTGCGGAGCGGCTAGGCCCGTGAGCCATGGCCGCTGAGCCTGTGCGTCTGGAGCCTGTGCTCCGCAACGGGAGAGGCCACAACAGTGAGAGGCCTGCGTACCGCAAAAAAAAAAAAAAAAAAAAAGAAAGAATAACTATTATGGGTACACAACAACATGGCTGAATCTCAAAATAATTTTGCTGATGAAAGCAGACAGACAAAAAGAGTTCAAACTGTTAGATTCCATTTACATAAAAGTATACAAAATACAAACTAATGTATGTGAGAGAAAGTAGACCAGGGCTTCCCTGGTGGCGCAGTGGTTGAGAATCTGCCTGCTAATGCAGGGGACATGAGTTTCAGCCCTGGTCTGGGAGGATCCCACATGCCATGGAGCAACTAGGCCTGTGAGCCACAACTACTGAGCCTGCACGTCTGTAGCCTGTGCTCCTCAACAAAAGAGGCCGCAATAGTGAGAGGCCTGCGCACCGCAATGAAGAGTGGCCCCCGCTTGCCACAGCTGGAGAAAGCCCTCGCACAGAAACAAAGACCCAACACAGCAAAAATAAATAAATAAATAAACTCCTACCCCCAACATCTTCTTAAAAAAAAAAAAAGAAAGAAAGAAATTAGACCAGCGATGGCCTTGATGTGGGGAGAAGTCGGAGGGAGGAGGTACAATAGAGCATGAGGAAACTTTGAGGGTGACAGATATTATCTTTGTAAAAGGATTTTTTAAATCATGACAGCAAGACCCCAGATTCCCTTGGCTTTGACCCTTAATGCCTTTCCTTTCCCTCCCCCTCACTTTTATTTGCTACTCCTCCCTTCCCCCAAACATTGACTAACAAAGCATAAGGATTACAAAAAAATAGCTCTGAGGAGAACTGTTCTGACAGTTATCTGGATAAGATTGCACTGTCCTGAGCAAGAAGCACCGGGAAGGGAATAATCTCTGATGATTCCAGCTGTGAGATTCACAACAGTTAAAAACTAAGACTTCTATCTGAGCCACAGCACAAGGACATGTATCCCTCTCTTCTGCTCACTCCATAAATCCCAGCCCTGCTTTGAGCAGGACTTACCTGGTCTTCAGAGGCTCCCTGATGCATATCAGCTTAGCCTTTAATATTTATTTCAGTCACTTAAACATCTAACATCTTGACTGTGGTGAGGCTGTATACATATGTGAAACGTATTAAATGATGTAGTTTAAATATGTGTGACTTACTATACATTAATTATACCTCAATAAAGCTGGGTTTTTTTTAAGCCTTACTTTGAAAAGGGAAATCAGGCAAAAGCATCCAAATCTGAGAATGGCAAACAGACAAGCACTGGAGGCTACCAGAATATTTCACACTTTCTTGTGTCCTATTCTGTAAGTGATCTTTCCTCCATTCCCTCTTGGGCAGTGTTTACCCAGTGAAAACCCATATATACATGTAACATGCAAATGCAGTTTTCTCCCTTTTGGCTTCATTAGCCTTTATTCTGTCAGCTTTGTTTGTTTTGTCCCCTCAAGGTCTAAAGGAATTGGCATCTCATCACTACACTGAAAAAACAAGACTATACTATGGTTTCCCTTTAGATCAAATAAATCTTTCACCTTCTACTTAAAAAAAAAAAAACTATTCTCAGAATTTCTACATGAAATCATGTTTATTGTGTTTCAAAGAACAAATGTATCACAGACCTAGAAAAATACAGTATGCGAAGTCATGGGCATATACTCCCAACCCTCACCTTCTCTTGATAGTTTGAGCTATGTTTTCTAATTTCACAAATACAAACACCGAAGCGCACTGCTTTGCCTTTGGATAAAAGCAAAACAAACAAATCTTCAGCCTTCTGCAATCCGTGAGTTCGTTATGACACTGCGACAAGAGAAAAAGGAAAAAGAGAGGGGCAAGTTCTGCCTGCCATGCCGTGATTCAATGCTTTTTTGTATTTTCCCCACCATAAGCAGAGTAATTAACTTGCAGCCAGCCAAGTAACGAATAGTACATGCTAACACTGTTTCCTATGGAATGGAGGAAGGCTCCAACGATGCTGTTACAGGATACCTTGTTGAATTAACAGGAAAAAATAAACAAGAGGAGAGAGAGGTCCTGGTTTTTGTTTTAGGGTTTTTTTTTTTTTTTTTAGATTGGCCATTTGAGGTTTTCCCAGCCTCAAGTTTGGGGGTGCCTCAGTGGTCCAGTAATGCCTCTGCTTACATAGCGAAATAAGTGAGTAGAAGCTAGAGGAAGAAATTACCATTGAAATGGGGCTGGTGACCACAGCAGGCACAAAATGTGCTGGTACAATGACTCAGGTCTTGATACCTACCTAAGCAATCCTATCCACTTGTTCCTAGGATGTGCTTGCCTGGTTGTAAGACGATGATGCAGTCATAGTATTACCCTATGGAAACTGCATTTACAGTAAGACTGAATGAAGTGCAGAGGCTTCCATGTTGCAAAAACCAGGCTGTCATGTTATCCTCAACAAGGTCCTCTGGTTACTTCCATCCTCGAACTATGAGCCCTAAGTCTTCCCAGAAAAAAAAGGTGAAATAGAACATAACCACAAATTGATTTCACTGGTTCTTAAATAAGCTACTGGTTCCATATAATGTGAGGGGCAAATGCTAATCACAATACAAGCTATCTGACAACTCTTGGAAGCAACATCAGGCTAATTTTAAATATGACTGGTCCCTGTGTCCTTTCACCCACAGTGGTGGTTTGGACATTGACTATGACCAGAGGAAGTTCTGGTCTGGAGGCCTAGCACACATGAGCATGCTGAAGTCAGTTTCCTTGTAGGAAATAAAATCTCTCAGACACACTATTTCCTGTTGACACCTCTTAATTTGGATATGTGATGTTAAAGTCTTAATTTGCATTTGAGATGTTAATGAAATATTCTTTACAGTTGCTGAAAAAAATTTTTCATGCTATAAGCCTCTTCTGATTTCAGAGGAATCAGAATACTAAAGTCTTATATCTGCCATTCCTGTTATTCTTTAAAAATTTCTTTACCCGGGCTTCCCTGGTGGCGCAGAGGTTGAGAGTCCGCCTGCCGATGCAGGGGACGCAGGTTCGTGCCCCGGTCCGGGAAGATCCCACATGCCGCGGAGCGGCTGGGCCCGTGAGCCATGGCCACTGAGCCTGCGCGCCCGGAGCCTGTGCTCCGCAACGAGAGAGCCCACAACAGTGAGAGGCCCGCGTACCGCAAAAAAAAAAAAAAAAAAAAAAAAATCTCTTTACCCTCCTTTAGCAGTTAATCTCCATTACTAGGTAAAAATTCTTCTTATTAAATTTTCCACATTTAAATTATTTGTATGGTTTGTGTCTCCTGATAGAGCACTCTATATTCCTAAGGGGTATATGAACGACAGTTCCTGGAGCTGTGCAGTGTGCAACCTGCCCAACTATACGTGATGGCTCAGCACAGCAACCCACACATTCTACTGCAGTACTCTTCACTTAACCTGTCAGTCACCTCCACTGAACTGCAGGCTACACTATGGCAGGGAGTAAGGAAGGTAGTAGAGCAGGCTGTTAAAGGCAGAGCTCCATAACCAAATTGCTGGGTTCCCACTGTGGTCCCAACACTTAAAGGCAATGGTCTGAAAATGCAGGAAATTGAACTTTCCTCATAGAGCTGGCTGCGAGGATTAGCAGAGAAAAAACAAATAGAAACCATTAAGCATTGTGCCTGGAATAGAGTACATGGTCAGTAAAAAGTAGCTGCTTTTACTACCTTATTCAAATGCATATTCCCAGCATTTTGAACCGTGGCTAGAACCTACTAGCTGCTGTGACTATTTAATAAGCGAACTCATGTCTTTTACTAAACAAACAAGCTTTGCCTCTAAGATAAAAGACAAAAATTGTTGTAGAAAGATGCTTTATTTCTCAATTGTTGGAAAGCTAGTGGCTCAGGAAATCATGGGAGAATAGAAAAAGACTAGAAAATGAAAAAGTATATAGGAAAGGACATGAGACAGTGGGCTATTCAGAGACAGGAAACGAACCAAATACGGGAAATGAAAACCAAACCAAAAAATATTTTAAAAAAATAAATGTGAGGAGAAGCTGAAGATGGAAAAATGAAAGTTAGGGGGAAAAAGGGAATTTAGCTTTATATAAACCATCTCGAGACTTTGTCATAATCCATGAGAACACTCAATCGCCCGCTCTCTCTTTGCATCATCTGAGCCTGCAGCTGGTTTGGGCTTCATTTGCTTCTTTCTCCTATTTTTCTTCCCTCTTTATCCTGCTCGCTTGGTAGGGGCGCTGGAAATTCAACTCTGCGAGAACCACTCTAGCAGGGTACCATCATCCCAAGACCTCTGGACTTTTCGCTCAGCCACTGGCCCCTGCAGCACACTGGGAACTTCATTTCTGCTCACCTATTTTTATGGGCTTCATGTCCAATGGCCGATTCTAAGGTTTGCCTGCTTTGTTTTGTTTGTTAGAAAAATAGGGAGAAAAAAAAATCTCTGCATTGTGAGAAGCCTGCACTAAAAGGGATTACCTCCACTGGGGAATTTCCCTGTCTCAAAATGAAACTGGGTTAATTGGGAAGGGTATGGAGAAATACTGGAGCCCAATTAACAAAATCTAAAGTCTCCCAATTAACAAGATAATTGTTAAATGGCTTTGGGGCAGCACTTAGAGCTTTAAAAAAGAAACCACTTGTTCCTGGCTTTGTCAGAGAGTGGTTTAAAATCCTTCCCATAAGGGCTTCCCTGGTGGCGCAGTGGTTGAGAGTCCGCCTGCCAATGCAGGGGACACGGGCTCGTGCCCTGGTCCGGGAAGATCCCACATGCTGCAGAGCGGCTGGGCCCGTGAGCCATGGCCACTGAGCCTGCGCGTCCGGAGCCTGTGTTCTGCAACAAGAGAGGCTACACCAGTGAGAGGCCCGCGTACCACAAAAAAAAAAAAAAAAAAAAAAAAAATCCTTCCCATACCATTAAAGGAGCCTAAAAGTACAGAAAGAGATTTCAAGAAGTTTGCATAGATCACATGTGGGAAGCCCTCAGTGGATGCCACGCATCCTGAGAAGCCCAAGCAGAAACATTTCTCGCTGGTTGGACTTTATGCCGAGGACATCACCAGTGTCAAAACCTCCGGCTAAGAGCAGGCCTTAAAACACAGAGAACACACCTGGCCACCCATCCTGGCTTTCTGTCTGCGGATTTTGATCCTTATCTGTACTCCAATTATTATCCCTTTATTAATAGGCCGTTCCCTTTTGGCTCTCTGACGTTTTTTTTTTTTTTTTTTTTTTTTTTTTTTTTGCGGTACGCGGACCTCTCACTGTTGTGTCCTCCCCCGTTGTGGAGCACAGGCTCCGGACGCGCAGGCTCAGCGGCCATGGCTCACGGGCCCAGCCGCTCCGCGGCATATGGGATCCTCCCAGACCGGGGCACGAACCCGTATCCCCTGCATCGGCAGGTGGACTCTCAACCACTGCGCCACCAGGGAGGCCCTCTCTGCCGTTTTGATTGCATGTTACCCCTCTGATGAGTTTTAAATCAAGATACAATCTGCATGAAAGGCCAAAAAGGAGAGAGTGGGAGACAGAAGGCTTCCCGGGGCTGATCCCCTGTAGGAGGGAGGCCCGTGGCTCATCCTCTGCGTAGGAATGGAGCTGCTCTAGGAGATCAAGAAGCCCCGCGTGGGGGAAAAACCCACAAACAGCTGAGAAGAAGGCGCGGTCCCTGGGAGCATAACCACCTCCGTCACGAAGAAGACACTTTGCTCCAAAGGAGAGCTCAGTCCTTATCATGACAGAGCCAGCCGCCATCTGCCTCCTCCCTGTCCCCGTACAGCCTGTACCCTCCCTGCGAGCAGGCAGGGCGTGGAGCCGGCTGTTCCCACCCTGTGAAAACGGCAGACGGAACGCCTTCAGTGCGAACGCGGAGTGCCTGCAGCCACGCTGGTCCTCGGCCGCCCTGCTTTACCGCCGTGCCGTGTGCGCCTCCCACCAGCACCCGGACTGGGCCCCCAGCGCGCATCTCCTTACAGGGCCTCCCTGTCCGCTATGGGGATTTTCCTTCTTGCGCGATGTTGTGTCCTTCCTGAAACAAGTTTCTGGTTTTGGTTTGGTTTGGTTTGGTTTTTTGTTCTATGTGAGTTTTTTTTAAATAAGATTTTGGTTTTTTTTTTAATTGAAGTATGCTAATTTGCCAGAAGGGGAGTGAAAAACTAAGCCGTGGGTGCTGAGGCCTCCCACCAAGCAGCGCTAGGAGCTACCCCTAGCAGGGAGCATCTTCTGAGGTCTGAATTCAAAATATCACTGTGGTGTCTGAAGTCAGACATCCAGGTACATGCTGAGTTTCTTCAACAAAGTGCTGAGAGGTGATCAGGCATGAAGCCCAGCTTCTTGTTATCCTCATCCCTTTGAATTACTGGCAAAGTTTTTGGAATGCAAAGGATAATTTCTGCTATTTGGGCTGAAAAGCCTTTAACCAAATATAAACTCTCTACTGTTAATTGTACTTTTTTTTTTTTTAACTCTGCCATGTGGTCCCTGACACTCTGCAAGAAAAAGACTGAGGTTTCTTCTCTCAAATGAATGGGATAATTGGTGATTAGACAAGATCATGAACCTGTCCCAACCCCAAAATGGCCTAACACTTCCACTTGGGCCTGTTTGATGTTTGTTTTCTTATATCCTCTTCCCCAGTGTTTTACCCCTACAGGACTGGGAATTATGAACACTTGTTGAGTATTCACATATTTGCTTTCAAATCTAAAGAGTAGTACTCTAAAGTTCCCACACATTGTAGAAAAAGCTCAGAAGTTGAAACTCATCAAAATACCGGTGGCTAATTTGCTTTAAAAATCACGCCTCCCCAGAAGATGACAGCCTGGTATTTTCTATTGAAACCTATCTGAACACTTCAGTCTGTCTTTTAGGGAGGGAATTTCCTATAGATGAATCTAGCAGAGCCTAAAGTCTCATGATGATCCTTGACGGAATTTGAATTGGTGGCTTTTTCCCATGGAGTACAAAAGAAACCTGACCCAGGCTTTGGTCCTCATGTCTTGTCTCTATCAATGACAGCAGCAGCAAACCGCGGCTCAGCTGCTCAAGTGCAGTGACTGGCACGGCTGTCGGAAAGTAATAGGAGAAGTGTCAGGGAAGACCGGGGGTAGCAGAGGCGAGAATGAGGCCGAGTGTGATCCCCAGGCCCCACCAAGATTAAATGTGCAAGTGTCTTTCTTCTCTAATTAGACATTTATATCGTTCACTTTCCAACCTTAAGAAACAGCCAAGGAGAGTCTGAGTGTGCCAGTTTTACTACTGACCTTTCACAGCTTTGCCAAGAAAAGACCCTTCTTGGAGTAGGGGTGGAAGGGAGGGAAAGACCTATCCTTCCCAAGGCAAGCACAGCCAGCCAGTCCTTCCCAAGGGCCCAGTGTCACAGGCGGAGACTCTGGGAGTGAAGGACGGTCTGTTGAATGTTTGCATCTTAAATCCAAAGAATTTATCCCATATGCTACAGGCAGCCTCAGATCACGGAAGCATTTCCCTGTGGTTTCTGAATGGAACAGCTTGTCTCTTCTTGCTGCTTTACAAGCATAAAGAAGAGGAAATATATACTCAAGTTTGGGGATAAGTTACAGACACATGCTTAGTGCTTCACATCCTGTGACTGTAAACATTCATGCTGCCTTCTCTCCCCCCTCTCTCTGACTTTTGGGAGATTCTGAGCATTTCTGAGGACACAGAAATCTTTAACAATGTGTATGTTTTACTCAATCTATGTCTAACCCTTGCTCTCAAAAAAATGCCAGTTGCTGTAATGCGATGTAACAGTAGTAGAGAATTAGTGTGATATTGTGGAAGAAGCAGAGGCCAGACAGAGCAGAGACCTTTGTTCCAGGGCTGGTTCCACTACTCACTGATTATTTGGCCTCAAATAGAGCACCTCACTTCTCTGGGCTTTGATTTTCTACTATCCAAAATGAGATGGGAAGCAGGGTAGGCAGGCCATCCCAGCTAGCAACATAGCAAATGTAGGCGTCTATCAATTATTGATATGATTTATTCATGCCCTCCAGCCATTTATATATACCCCAAAACACACACATACACACACATGCAAATATATTTTTACGAAATTTTATATATACCCCAAAACACACCCATACACACACATGTAAATATATTTTTAAGAAATTTTAAAACTAAGAATAGTTCTTAAATAAAGGCAGGTCTAGAATCAATCATGTTAATAACAACACCACCTTAAGATGATATATAGTGGGTGGAGCCTTGAACAATATGGGGGTTTGGGGCGCCAACCTTCCTTCCAGTCAAAAATCCTCATTAGGGCTTCCCTGGTGGCACAGTGGTTGAGAGTCCGCCTGCTGATGCAGGGGACACGGGTTCGTGCCCCGGTCCGGGAGGGTCCCACGTGCCGCGGAGCGGCTGGGCCCATGAGCCATGGCCGCTGAGCCTGCGCATCCGGAGCCTGTGCTCCGCAATGGGAGAGGCCACAGCAGAGAGAGGCCCGCGTACCACAAAAAAAAAAAAAAAAAAAAATCCTCATTAACTTAGAGTCAGCCCTCCATCTCCACAGTTTCTCCATATTCACAGATTCAACCAACCTGGATGCTATATTACTGAAGTATTTATTATACTATTGAAAAAAACCAGCATATAAGTGGACCTGTGCAGTTCAAACCTGTGTTGTTCATGGATCAACTGTGATTCTTTCCCAAAAAATGCTATCTATTCTACTCTGTTCTTTTTTTTATATATAAATTTTCTTATTTCTTTGTTTTTATTTTTGGCTGTACTGGGTCTTCGTTGCTGCGCACTGGCTTTCTCTAATTGCAGCGAGCCGGGGCTACTCTTCGTTGGGGTGCACGGGCTTCTCATTGCGGTGGCTTCTCTTGTTGCAGAGCACGGGCTCCAGGCACGTGGGCTTCAGTAGTCGTGGCACTTGGGTTTGTTAGTTGTGGCTCACGGGCTCTAGAGCACAGGCTCAGTAGTTGTGGCGCACGGGCTTACTTGCTCCGTGGCATGTGGGATCTTCCCGGGCCAGGGCTCGAACCTGTATCCCCTGAATTGGCAGGCGGATTCTTAACCATTGTGCCACCAGGGAAGCCCTACTCTGTTCTTTTGATTGCTCATGCCAAAACCTGGGAACAAACTTTGACTCTTTTCTCTCCCATCCCATATTCCCTCGATCACGAAATCCTGCCTGCTTCACTGTGAAATAGACCTTGACTCAGAACACCCCTCTTTTGGTCTCCTCAGTATTTCCCTATCTTCACCCTCCACCGACTCCATCCTCAGCATGATGGCCAGTATCTCTTCTAGAACATAAGACAGATCCTATGTCACTTCTGATCCTGTGCCTCCAGAGGTTTCCTTCTCATTCAGAGTTAAGCCCACACTCCTGCATGTTTCATGACCTAACAGCCTAGGAGCTCTGACTTGGTCCCCCACCCTCTGACTCTTCCTGCTTTCCCCTGCTATCCCTGCGGCAGCTACACCAGCCTCACGCTATTCCTCCAACCCACCAGGCACACACCCACCTCAAGGCCTTTGCCCAGAATATTCTTTCGCCACCACCCCCAACCTTCACCATTTGCCTTCCCACTCTCCTCAAGTCTCTCATCAAATGAGAGACTTCCCCTGACCCCCATCCTGCTCCAACACTCCAAAACTCCTTACTCTGTTTTATCCTTACTCTACACCTCTTGACATTTATTTAGTTGTTAATTTATTTATACTTTCTGATTTCTCCTCCAAACCAGCTCCCATTGAATACAGGTGCCAGGAGGTCAGGGGCATTGTCTGTTTTGTTCCTTGATAATCCTCATGACTAGAGCAGTAGCTACCATGCAGTAGGAGCTCAATAAGCATCATGAAATGAACAAAAGCTTTCAACACAGCACTAATGAACATCAGCCCTGGGAGTCTAGTGGCTTAAATAGATATAATAGTGAAGCAGGCCAGCATGGGCCCTGGCTGATGGAGCTTGCATTTTAGTGGAAGAAAACTTACTAAATGTAGTATTTATTTATTTATTAAGTTTAAATAATCTCAGACAGGGATAAGTAATCATGGAATAAAAAGAAGGGCTAAGGGTAGGTATGAAGGACTACTTTAAGTAGGGCAGTCAGGAAAGACCTCGCAGGGGCAATAATTTGAGCTGAGACCTGACTGACAACAAAGAGGCAGCCAGGTGTAGAAAAGCATTCCAGGCAGAGGAGACAGCAATGCAAAGGCCCTGAGGCAGGAAGAAAGCTTGGTGCTTTGCAAGAACAAACCGAACATCCATGTGGCTAGAGCATGGTATGCCAGCAAGAGCAGGGAGGAGGTGAGGACTGAGAGATAAACAGAGGCTAGACCACAGAAGGCCATAACAAAACACACACATTTCAAGTCCAAGAGGAAGCTATGGGAGGCACTGAAGCAGGAGAGTGATAATTTGACATTTTTAAAAGATGACTCTGACTTCTCTGTGGAGAACAGATTTTCCATAAAGGAAGAGTAGAAGCAGCTGGGAGCCTATCCTGCAGATGTTCAAGGGGAGATGACCATGGCTTGAACCAAGATACAGTGGCGGAGAGAGTGATTAACTGTCAGGAAGCTAAAATGGTTGTTATTATCCCCATTTATAAAATAGGAGACAGAACCCTACAGAAGTTGAGATGTTCTCAAAATGGCATTGCAAATGAGTGGCAGAGTAAGGGCCAGAACTTAGTTCTCTTGATTCCCAGCTGAATTTTAGGAGGCTAATAAGAATCCATCTGTTGAATGAATTAGTCCCAATAACTAAAGAAAGGAACTCAGCTCTAGCAAAATGTCTCCCATAAAGTCATACCACAGACTCCTCTCCCCCTGAACTTCAGTACTTGTCTTCTCAGGGAAATCCAAATGCAGACAGACCTGAAAGTGACAGGCAGGGGCCACTTACATGTGTCCTCTCTCTCCTGGTCATACATACAGTTTGGAGCTGAGCAGTGTGGTATGGCTAGTTCACCAACAACTGCTTCTGGAAAAGGGAATAAATAACAACTGGAGTTTAACTAACAAGACCTCATAGCATGTTCTCCCCTGGGTGAGCCTCCCAGAGGAGGGACGGCAGCTGAGGACAGACGACGGAACAGAGGAATCTCCACAGAGCAGAGAGGCTCAGGGAACCACAGGCACAAACATTTGGGCAGTTCAGTGTCTGCTAACTAATAGTCCACTGTCAGGACCTTGACCGTGACTGATGAGGTTGGGAGCCTCTTGAGGAGGAATGTTGCCAGAAACTTGGGAAGAGCCTCCTAGTTCAAGTCAGCAGACCCAGATTCTAGTGCAGGCTCTGATATCTGCTGGGCCTCTGTTGGGTGGGGCAGTGGAGGGTAGGTATGGGGGGCAGATCTGATTAGTGGTTCCATCCCTGGGGCTCCTGGGAGGATTGTGTAAATGTGGCTTTATCACTCTCTTCTCTCTTTTGAAGAGTTAAATAGAAGCCATATATTTATCCACAATATAAAAGGCTGAAGTGTTATAAGTTTTTAGTTAAAGTAGAAAAGTAATTATGTCTTAATAAAGCAATTCAGAAGAAATCTTTTTTAAACTAATTATGAGGTAGAGATGAAGGAAAGTAACAGAAGGGATCCTTGATGGTGATTAGGTTGAGAACACAGGGCTCGCTGATCCCCGATTCCTATCAGCTTTAACAGTCTAGAGACCAGACTATTGACAGTCCCTGGGAGGCATTCACATGAGGTGCCTCAAAAAGATCAAATGCACATGTATCCACAATGGGTCCCAGATACTCCTATAATCCCATCACAAGGCCATTTTCTGGTGTAAAGTCACTTTCCAAGTGGGTTAATGTAGATAAGGTATGACCAGGTTGGAAGAGCGTGGGAGCAGGAATCAGGAAGCCCAGGTTCTGGGTCTACAATGCATTTAAATAGCTGAACCATTCTGAGCCTCTGTTTTTTGACCTGTAAAATGGGCAGTATTAGACTAGGTGATCTTTAAGGCCCCTGCTAACTTAAGTTCTATAATTCTGGGAATTTCAATAAGGTCATTCAGCTTTAACCTGAGTTCCCTAGAAAACAGAGGCTAAGGCAAAAGATATTGTGCTGATATTTCAGTGCAAGGGTACACCCTCAGGGGTAAAAAGAAGGATAGGGAAATGAGGTAGAGAAGTGGGGGAGAACACATACAAGGAAGGACTTCATCGAGCCAGGCACACCTT
Source organism: Mesoplodon densirostris (assembly GCF_025265405.1). Taxonomy (NCBI): domain Eukaryota; kingdom Metazoa; phylum Chordata; class Mammalia; order Artiodactyla; family Ziphiidae; genus Mesoplodon; species Mesoplodon densirostris. Next base: position 95,979,272 of record NC_082663.1, read on the forward strand.
TGCAACAAATACAGCACACTGCTCAGTCTCAGGAACCGCATCTCAGAACAATCCACAGGGGGAAAGAAAGGAGAGTATTTATCTATTGGTGCCTTTCCATCTCCCATCATCCATCAAAACCCTCTCGACAGAGTATTAACTCCCCTGTGTCACCCAGACCCATCAGACATCCACCAGGACAGCCAGAACCAGTGGAGGGTGTGGGGCACTGCCCAGCTCCTTGTCAGTATCCCCTGGTCAGGACCCAATGGCCAGCTGCTGGGATTGCGGCCATTGACAGCTCTCAGCTGAGGCCCTCTGTGGGAACTGCGGTCAGAGAGAGAACACCACCTCAGCCAGGGTCACACCCCCTGCCGAGGGTAGCCTGCATCCAGTGACCAGTTGATAAGGGAATACAAAGGCTCAGCCCCATTGCTTCAGTTTGGGACAACTGTGATTGACCATCCTAACAGCAGACCTTCCCATGCCTCCGCAGAGGCCTTTGTTGCAAAATCATCACACTCCATCCCCTCCCTCTGTCCAACCTCACTCTGCTGGACAGAAGCAGCCTGAACCTAAATCTCAGGAACACATGACAGTAATTTTAAGCAAGTTAGAGGAAAAAATCCAAAGACGTATTGTTCCTCTATTCTCTACCATTGTTATGGCAAGGGACCAAATGCTTTGTGTCATTCTGCTTTAAATTCAGAATCACTGTTGAGGACAAAGAGGACCATTTGTTATTGCCTGAGAAGCTCCCGCCCAAGAAATGACTAGTTATGAATATGCATATCAAGTCAAAAAGTTAAACTTCTTAGTATTTACATGGAATAGCAATAATAACAATACTTTGGGTTTTTTGTTTTTAATTCCTAATGCTCCTGAGTATCCCCGCTTTCTTCGCAGACTTCTCTGACTCTCCCAGAATGAAGAAGGCCAAACAGCCCATAAATAATTGTCTTGTCTGCATTTAAGAAGAATCCCAGGAGAGCCTTTTGCTTCTACTGCCAACACACTCCCCAAGCACATGATAATGATTCTGAGTCTTGTCCTTTATACAAGACCAGCTCTGACCACATGCTGTCCGAAGAAACCCTTGCTTTCTGTGTCTTCTAAGGCCCATTTCCCTGCTTGCCTATCAGCAGAAGCGAGAGACATCTGGTATTCTGTCTGGGCAACATGGCACTAAGGGTAGGGGAGGAATCATATCCAAACTTAAACATTCAGTACAGAAGATCCACTTTGGAACCTGGATGATCTCTATTCACTGTTGACACTGATCAATAAACTACTATGTAATTGTCCTTTTTTTTCTTTCTTTTTCTGCTTTAAGTGGCACTAATCAGAGTATAGTGCCCACAGCAGGAGCAATAAAAATCTCTTTCCTCTCTGCAGTCTGGATCATGCTATATTGAACTGGCAAAGGACTGGAGACAACTAGTAGATGGACCAAAAGAAAACATCATAATGTGGAGACTTAAAACACATGTTCTACAAAGAATCAATGAAAGCACAGGGAATCTGGACCTGGAGAAGCAAGTCGGCATTGTCTTTATGTGGAAGTGTGGACTAGGGTCAAGACAGCAGGTGTATTCTTTGTAATTTTTACCTGTTCAGATTGTTGGTGGCAAGAAGTAGAAACTAAATAGTTAATGTAAAAAGAAAAAAAAAGAGGAAGAGGAGGAAGAAAAGGAGGAGAAAGAAGAGGAGAAAAAATTGAAGTGGAACTAGAAGAAAAACCATCACTTATTGAAGAGATATGAGGTAGTTCAAAGAATAGAAGAAAAACCTGAGTTCTAGACTCAGAAGCAGTGGGGAACAGGACAGGCCCAGGGACCCAGGTAGGAGTTGTGGTCAACAGGATGATGGAGCTCCTACCTCTCTTGCCCTCATTTCACATTCTCAAGAATCAGCGTCCCTTTGGCCCACCTTGTGTCACATGTCCACCACTTGGCTGGTAAATGGCTTGGCTGCCAGTACCAACCAGTAGGAGACAAGTTAGTCCCCAAAGGAAAACCAGGTGCAGTTCCCAAAAGAAGGGAGAAGGAATCTTGAATAGTCTAAATCAGCTGTTCAAAGGTAATCCACAGACCAGCAGCAGCAGTACCTGGGAGCTTGTTAGAAATGCAGATGCTCTGGCAGAACCTCAAACCTACTGAATCAGAATGTCTGGGGATTGGCCCCAGGAATCTGTATTGTGATAATTTCTTAAGCAAGCCCAAATTGAGAAGTGCTAGTCTGAACAGTGAGCTCTAATCCAGGTTCCAGAGTGTATAAGTAGGACAAATAGAATGAAAGTTAAAAGAATAGATTTTAGACAGAAATAAGGAAAAAATGTCCATGTGTCATAACAAGCACAGACACAGGTAGCCCAAGGAACCAGGAAGCTCCCTACAGGAGGAACTGATTAGAATGTTGGAGAGCTGATTCAACATCAAATGACCTTTAAAGTCCCTTCTAACCCTGAAGATTTTGACCATGACTCACTTTAAATATCTACTGATCTCTGATTATGACATATAATGCTTCTAGAGAGACTAATTCTCTTTGAATTGTCTATGAATAAAGTAACTCTCTCCATCCCAAAGAGAACACAGAAGAGCTTGTAGACCCATACCCCAGGGGCAGAGAGAACTTTTCTGTCTTGATGTTTGCAGCTGCCTTGGCCATAGTTAGACCTCCCCAGGGAGAGGGTGAGCATTGGTTGGGCAGGCTTAGAAGAAGCCTGGACTCGGACTTTTCCAAGGGGTCACAGGGCATATCAGCTGCTAGTCCTAATAAAAGTTCTCTTTCATGGTCCAGCATCTAGTGATTCACCTCGTCCAGAGGTTGTCCAAATTGTGAGCTGGATCATAGAACCCAAAACCAAACCAAACCAAAACAGTACTGTGACAAAGCGAGAGGCATGGACATATATACACTATCAAACGTAAGGTAGATAGCTAGTGGGAGGCAGCCTCATAGCACAGGGAGATCAGCTCGGTGCTTTGTGACCACCTGGAGGGGTGGGATAGGGAGGGTGGGAGGGAGGGAGACGCAAGAGGGACGGGATATGGGAACAGATGTATATGTATAACTGATTCACTTTGTTATAAAGCAGAAACTAACACACCATTGTAAAGCAATTATACTCCAATAAAGTTGTAAAAAAAACAGTAAATATATATTGGACAGATAAAGAAAAATCAAAAAAGAAAACAAAAATGGTCACACATGAACATCAGTATGAGTTATTTTTTGGACTGGAATAGCATTTCTCCCAATCAAAAATTATTCTGAAGAATGTAGAAAGGAAATAAACATTTCTCTTTAATCTCTATGCTTGGCTATGAGGATGAATTATAGAATATTTTCCAACTACTCAGTTGGGAAATCCTTTTTCACAGAAATAACACATTTCTTCAAAATAGACTCTAAATCAGTCAATGAGAGTGACCCCTTTTATAAAAAGTGAAATCAATCCTGATGTTTCTCATTCTCTCAAAATGATTGGCATTGCTTCCAAGCACTGAAATGATTTGTTTCCCTTTGCATCTACTTAAAGCCAATGATACAGAAAAGTGATAAAATGCCACTGACAAAACAGCTGTACAGCTCTCAGTTCTTATGGAAGGGGAATTTTCACTCATAACGTAGTTTTATATTCATTTAGACCCATAAATGTACACACTGACTGTTAGGGGATGGCTGTGAATCTCCCAAGTTTGTTCATAAATGTTCTGAATGAAGAAGTGTGAAGAGTATGTGACAGAATATAAAAGGCCTTCGCAGAAGCTTGCCTGCTGCAGTTTTTTTACTCTTGACAGACACTTTATGTTGTAAACACCTAAGCGCTGGCTTTATCTCTCCTCTGCCAAAACCATTTCCTGAGTCTTGACAAGTTTAAAATCTGTTTGGTAAGCATATAATCACTCAGTTTTATAAGGCACAAGTCTTATTAAAGACTACGGTGGAATGTTTAAATGGAAAAAAGAACCTAATTATATAGAGAAAAATAATTTGATGGAGATTAAAAAAAACACATCAACTGAAATTATTTTTTTCAGAGAGGAGCTAACACTTATTCTTTTTTTGGCTTTGACTGTTTTATTGTCATTTACCTTTTTTTTCCATGAAAAGGGGTGGCTATATTATTTTTTAGGTGGCAACAAAAGATTTTATACGTTCACCATCTGGGAACACAAACAAGGTAGTTAATTGAGTCCATCCTGTATCAACTGATGCAGGCCATTCTCCTCACTGATTCCAGAATTATATCTCTAAACAATAATTGGATTAGGTCATTCCCACTGTCACCGTCCATCAAGTCCATGAGAAAATTCAAACACAGTTGTGTAGTATTCAAGGGTTTACTTTACCATCTGGCCCCATCTGGCTTTCTCGCTTCCTCCTTTGCTGTTCCCCTTCTTCCCACACACAATTTACACTCCAGTCGCATTAAACCATTCTCAGTTCCCACACATGTGCATCATTTCTATAGCCTCCTGCCCTGGTTCACACCACTCACTCTGCCAGGACTGCACTTCTCCTTTCAGAACGTGTTCATATTTTATCTCTAGAGTGAAGCCTGATTAACATTCTTTCCTGGTTCTCATATTGGATACCAGAGTATAGAGGTTTCTCCAAAAATCTGTCTCCCTCAGCAAACTGTGGGCTCTAAGGACACAGCCAATCATTATTCTTTATTTTTCTTTGTAATTTCAATATCACCTGCCAGGTAAAGGTCTCAAGAAATGTATGTTGAATGGATGAGTGGTTAAGTAAATGAATGAATCAAGTATGAGTGCATTACTAGAGGCCCAAAGAATACAGAAACACAGTAGACCAGTCTAGAGACTAGACTACTTACCAGTAAATCTCTTAATGCAACAGGAATACTTAGAAATCAACCTACCGATAAGTATTTCTTGTAACGACCATAGTGTTAATGGCAAATGTCAACAAACTTTTCAGATAATGAACCATTGCTATGATAAACACAAAAGAATTAAATAACATGATCCCTGTTCTTCAAGTCTCTTCAGAAAATTATCTTACAAACTTTACTCTCTGAAAATAAATCTTTCAAAATTGTAATAAGTGTCCACTTTCTGCCCTTAAGTTTTCCCCAGCAAATTATTAAAACTCATGTCTTCCTGAGACTCTGCAGAAAGCAATAGAAAGTAGATGACAGCTTGAACCAGAGAGCCTGTACCTGTCAACATCCTACTTTGTTCCTTCTTACAGAAGTAAATGTTTCACCTCAGACCTGAAGGATGAAATGAAGTTAGAGGAAGAGTTAGGACAGAAGCATATCAAGGAGAAGGAATAGCAGAATGGAGATATTAAGGTTAGAAAGGAGCTTGGTGTGCTTGAGGCCCAGAGGGAAGGCATTATGACTGGAATAGAGTAAGAAAGGATCCTATGGCCTGAGATAACTAATGTCAGACACCAAACCACAGATCCAGGAAGCTCAGGGAACACCAAGCATGTTAAATGCCAAGAAAAATATGCCTAGACCTATCATATCCAAATTTCAGAAAATCAAAGATTAAGAAAAAATATTGAAATAAACCAAAGAATGAAAGCACCTTTACCTAGACAGGAGGAAAGATAAGAATTACATCTAACTTCTCTTCGAAAATCATGTAAGCAAGAAGAGAGTGGAGTGAAATATTTAAGACAGTGAGATAAAAAAAATCCCACCAATCTAGACTTCTGTAAGCAGAGAAATTATCCTTCAAAAGTTAAGTAGATGGGCTTCCCTGGTGGCACAGTGGTTGAGAGTCCGCCTGCCAATGCATGGGACACGAGTTCGTGTCCCGGTCTGGGAAGATCCCACATGCCGCGAAGCAGCTGGGCCCGTGAGCCATGGCTGCTGAGCCTGCGCATCCAGAGCCTGTGCTCCGCAACGGGAGAGGCCACAACAGTGAGAGGCCCGCATACCGCAAAAAAAAAAAAAAAAGTTAAGGAGAAATAAAGATTTTCTCTGACCAAAAAAAAAAAAAAATTGTTATAGCAGCACCAACTGACTAAGGACAAGAGGTTAATATCCAGATACCTAAAAACTCCTACAACTCCAACAACAACAACAACAACAAAAACCAAGTAAAAATGGACAAAGGACCTGAATAAACATTTTTCCAAAGAAGATTTATAAATGGTCAAGAAGCATATGAAAACATACTCAACATCACTAATCACTAGGGAAATGCAAGTCAAAACCACAATGAGATACCACCTCATACACATTAGGATGGCTATTATCAAGAAAAACAAAGAAGAAGAAGAAAAAGAAAAAAGAAAAGAACAAGTGTTGGTCAGGATGTGGAGAAGTTAGAACCCTTGTGGACTGTTGCTGGTGCACAAAAAAATGGTGCTGTCACTACGGAAAACCGTATGGCAATTCCTCAAAAAAATCAAACATATAATTCCACTTTTGTGTATATGCCCAAAAGATCCTGTGGTTCCACTTTTTTGTATATGCCCAAAAGCACTAAAATCAGGGATTAGAGAGATATTTTTACACCCATATTCACAATTACCAAAAAGTGGAAGCAACCCAAGTGTCCATCAACAGGTAAATAGATCAGAAATGAGGTATGTACATACAATGGAATATTATTCAGCCTTAACAAGGGGAAAAATAATGACACATACTACAACATGGGATGAAACTTAAAGACATATGCTAAGTGAATAAAATGAAAACTACTGTATGATTCCACATCTATGAAGTACCTAGAATAGTCAAACGCATAAAGATAGTAAGTAGGATGGTGGCTGACTGGAGCTGAGGGGAGAGGGGAATGGGAGTTTTTGTTTAATAGGTATAGAATTTCAGTTGCAGAAGATGAAAAGTGTTCTGTGGATGGATGATGGTAATAGTTGCACAACAATGTAAACTTATGTAATGCCACTGAAGAGTACACTTAAAAATGGCTAAAATGGTCAGTTTTATATTATGTATATTTTACCACAATACAAAATATAAAAAGTAAATGTGTAAGATAAAAATGTATAAAGATAAAAAATTTATATACAGAATGATGTAAATTATGTAGAATGAAAAAATTAAAATCCTAGGGGAAAATGCACAAAATATTAACAGCTAATCTTTTTGGAGTAGAGTGATGGTTACTTTTTAAAAATCCCATGTATGTACTTTCTAAATGGTTTCTAATAAATGTTTATTATGGGACTTCCCTGGGGGCACAACGGTTAAGAATCCACCTACCAATGCAGGGGACACGGGTTCAAGCCCTGGTCTGGGAAGATCCCACATGCCGCGGAGCAACTAAGCCCGTGTGCCACAACTACTGAGCCTGTGCTCTAGAGCCCACGAGCCACAACTACTGAACCCGCGTGCTGCAACTACTGAAGCCCACATGCCTAGAGCCCATGCTCTGCAACAAGACAAGCCACCACAATGAGAAGCCCATGCACCGCAACAAAGAGTAGCCCCCACCCGCCACAACTAGAGAAAGCCTGCACGTAACAACGAAGACCCAACGCAGCCAAAAATGAATAAATAAATAAATTTTAAAATAATAATAAAGTATGTTCTGTTATAAAAAAATGTTTATTACTTTTATAGTAAAACAAACTAAAAGAAAAATTATGCAGCTAAGGGAATATACAATTAGCAGAAACATATATTTGATATAAGGCAGAAACTGAGAAATCAGTAATGCTCACAGAGAGCCTAAAGGTCAGTGAGGAAAATAGTGCGGACATCAACCTGAAATTGATGAGGTAAGTAAAAATCAGTCTATGTGTTTGAGCTACTTATATATGAACATAAACATCATTCTGGTTTTAAAAAGAATCTCAGATCTATTAAAATCAGGGGCAGAGGGAATAAAACAAGGTCACCGACATCACTTGGATTGTTGTAGCTAAGAAAACTCAAGATAGCATGAAAATGGAAATATATTTTTTCTTCCTTTTACTTTAAAGAAGATCTGTAGCTTTACCATCATGATGTTTCTAAGATGTCATTAAAGTTGATAGGAGTGAAACTATATAGAGCAGCCCAGGACCTCCAATGAGTCAGCAAACTCATTACTTATGAAATACAAAATAATCAACAAGAGCAAGATGATTCAATGAAGAAAAAAGAGCCAAAACTGACCAATAGGAAGGAGAGTTGTGAGACTCAGAGACAATCTTCTCAAGGTACATAAGGGCTACACCATTTGAAATTGGGCTCAAAAACAAAACAAATTACTTTTTTAATATCTGGGAAGAAATTTTATAACAGCTTGAGTAATAACAAATTCAATATTCCCCTTTCTATTTATAAATTCAAGCTCTTATACCAGGCTGGAGAACTGGCTGGCTGACTCTCCTTTATACAAGTTTATCCTCAGATATCCTAGCTTAGAGCAGAGCTCTGGCAAACTGTGATAGATACATTCCTTTCTGGAGGGGAGAGAAGAGGGAAAGAAGCACTTCCAAATCTCTAATGTTCTGTCCTGGGTATCTTTGAAAATATTAAATATGCTCAACCTTTGCCCAAGCAATTCTACTTCTAGGAATACACCCTAAAGAAATTATTGTACAACTATCCCAAAGTAAGTGGACAAGTGATGTCCATGGCATGATTTTTAGTAAAGGAAAAAATCTGAAGTCAACCTAAATGCCCATCAGTTTGAGAATGGTTAAATAAAACATGAACTGTTCAAACTAGGAATACTATGCAGCCATTAAACAAAATCAATTATATTTGTATATTCTGACATAAAAGGATGTCCAAATTTTTAATAACATATACAATGTAATAAAATAAATAAAAAGGAAACCAAAATTTCAACAACATATACAATGTAATGTATGTGTAAAAAAGTATATATGTGTGTGTATTTGAACATGTATGTGTGTATATATGTATGTGTATATATATGACTGTATAGAAAAAGGTAATAAAAATAATAGCAAACACTGATAGCCTCAGCAATAACATATTTTTAGCAATAATACTCAAGGGAGTCAGCGTGGATAAGAAAGGATGGGGAGAGGCTAGCCATTTTTAATTTACAACCTTATATATTGATAAAAACTTTTTCTAATTCTAGATATTAACTAAGTTAAAAGCATTTAAACTTATTTTAAATTTGGCTCTTTTAAAATTTTCTAACAATGTTCAGAAGTAGAGCTTAGAAACCAAGCTTATTACAAAATTAAGAAGTCATCAAAAACCATATTATTCTAATATATGTAATATATGAGAACATTTCAGGCTCTTTACTCATCATGAAAAAAAGTCTTCTGGATAACTATGGTTACTGCTTTTGTCAAGCCTCCCAAGACCTTTAAAAAGAGGCAGAATCTTTACCCAAATGGTGAGCATAAATTAAATAGCATTTCCATGTTTCTGTAGCAGAACCATCCTATAACACAGCTCCTGGTCTGAGCTAGCTCACTATTGGTCTGAAGGAAGGGAAAAACATTACCAACATTTTCCTGGTGATGATAATAGCCACCATAAGCCACATACGATCTGTGAAGAATGCCAGGGACTGTCCTGGTGGCTTAGTGGTTAAGAATCCGCCTGCCAATGCAGGAGACATGGGTTCAAGCCCTGGTCCAGCAAGATCCCACATGCCGTGGAGCAACTAAGCCCATGCACCACAACTACTGAGCCTGTGCTCTAGGGTCCACAAGCCACAACTGCTGAACCCGTGTGCCAAAACTACTGAAGCCTGTGTGCCTAGAGCCCGTGTTCCACAACAAAAGAAGCCACCACAATAAGAAGCCTGTGCACCACAACAAAGAGTAGCCCCTGTTCGCCAGAACTAGAGAAAGCCCGCACACAGCAATGAAGACCCAATGCAGCCAAAAATAAATTAATTTAAAAAAATAATAATGAGAATGGACTATGTTTAAAAAAAAAAGAATGCCACAGTTACAGGTGCTGTGCCTATAACATGATCAGCCCTAAAATATTTATCAAATGGAGAAGAGAATGAATTAATGAATGAATGAACAGATAAAGCCGTCATCTCAGAGGCTGCTGGCCTTCTGCATATTCAACCCTGTCATGGTTAGGTTTGACTTGTTTGTCGTATGTGACCCAATCATCAATAGCAAGGTTGGTTTCATTTATATAGTACAGTATAGCGGTCATTACAGCTTATGCAAGAAAGAAGACAAGGTTTCAAAGCAAAGGAAACTACAAACAAGACAAAAAGACAACCCTCAGAATAGGAGAAAATATTTGCAAATGAATCAATGGACAAAGGATTAATCTCTAAAATATATAAACAGCTCATGCAGCTCAATATGAAAAAAAACAACCCAATCCAAAAATGGGCAGAAGACCTAAATAGACATTTCTCCAAAGAAGACATACAGATGGCCAAAAGCACATGAAAAGCTGCTCAACATCACTAATTATTAGAGAAATGCAAATCAAAACTACAATGAGGTATCACTTCACACCTCTTAGAATGGGCATCATCAGAAAATCTACAAACAACAAATGCTGGAGAGGGTGTGGAGAAAAGGGAACCCTCTTGCACTGTTGGTGGGAATCTAAATTGATACAGCCACTATGGAGAACAGTATGGAGGTTCCTTAAAAAACTAAAAATAGAACTACCATATGACCCAGCAATCCTACTATTGGGCATATACCCTGAGAAAACCATAATTCAAAAAGACACATGCACCCCAATGTTCACTGCAACACTATTTACAATAGCCAGGTCATGGAAGCAACCTAAATGCCCATCAACAGACAAATGGATAAAGAAGATGTGGTACATATATACAATGGAATATTAGTCAGCCATAAAAAGGAACGAAATTGTGTCATTTGTAGAGATGTAGTTGGATCTAGAGACCGTCATACAGAGTGAAGTCAGAAAGAGAAAAACAAATATCGTATATTAACGCATATATGTGGAACCTAGAAAAATGGTACAGATGAACCGGCTTGCAGGGCAGAAATTGAGACACAGATGTAGAGAACAAACATATGGACACCAAGGGGGGAAAGCGGAGGGAGGGGGATGTGATGAATTGGGAGATTGGGATTGACATATATATACAAATATGTATAAAATAGATAACTAATAAGAACCTGCTGTACAAAAAAATAAAAATAAAATTCAAAAAAAATTTTTAAAAAAAGAAGACAAGGTTTCACAGGGTCCTACATGAGCTTTTTTAGTTCATAAGACATTCAAAGACAAGAGTCTGAAATTAAGAGCAAAATCAGGAAACTTACCTGTAGGAGAAAAAAACAGGTGGTACATAAGACCATTTGGTCAAAGCAGGAAAGGCCAATGATGGTGACTGTCTAGTAGTAACCATGGCAGTCCAGTCCCAGGAAGACTGGTTTGGCTGTGTTTCAGCACCAGGAAATATAATCATTTGGAGGCCTAGACATGAGCTCAACATAATGGGGTGGAATATGTTCCTACAAAGAGATTTCCCTTATTAGTCATGGTCCCTAACTGCCAGGAAAGCAGAAGAATGACAAAGACCAACTTGACTTGCAATAACATTGGAGATTTTATTGCCCCTATGAAGCCAATAGGCAATTTAATGGCTCAAACACATTTAAATAAGAAAACTTTGACAAATTATGTATCATTTTTAAAACATTTTCTGTTATCAACATATTACAGTCCATTCCAATTTCAACCCCCTGAAGCACCATAAAAACCTCATCTCATGGAAAGCAGAGAGCTATTATTAGCAGAAAGAGGAGCAACCCAAATTCAGATATGTCTGCCTTCTTTTTTTTTTTTTTTTGCGGTATGCGGGCCTCTCACTGTCGTGGCCTCCCCCGTTGCGGAGCACAGGCTCCGGACGCGCAGGCTCCGGACGCGCAGGCTCAGCGGCCATGGCTCACGGGCCCAGCCGCTCCGCGGCATATGGGATCCTCCCAGACCGGGGCACGAACCCGTATCCCCTGCATCGGCAGGCGGACTCTCAACCACTTGCGCCACCAGGGAGGCCCTGTCTGCCTTCTTTTTGAAAGCGCTCAGCCTTCTGGAACATTTTAAATTTCTCCTGCACTTATACTAATCATGGAAAGCTTTAGAACTGGAAAAATAACAACTTCAAAGGAAATGCTCTGGAGGTATGCAAATAAAATTAGAATGTATTTTAAAGTAATAAATATATCAGTTAATTCATGAACTAGGTAAAATAAATCAATAATACAAGGAAAAAGTACTTCTAAATACAAAAAATGCTCTTTTTAAATGAAATCAATATTTACTGAACACCTGTAATTGTGCTAGGTAGTACCCTTGGCCATGAAATAGAGAGCAAAATATATTTGCAACAAAGGTGGTAAATTGATCAGAAAAACAACAAGATCGCTATAGGTACATGAGCAAAGGATACAGACAATTCCCAAAAGAGGGCATAGCCTGAAAAAATAAATATATGAAAAACCTGATCAAGTAGTGATCAGAGATGTAAATTAAGATCATAATGAGATTGTTTTGATTATCAAATTAATAAAGATAATGAATGAAAAATATCTTCTTAATTTTACTATAATAATAGCTTTGGGTGTCTGTATTTCATCTATTTAATTTGCTAAAATCCACATATTTTGAATTTAGTTAGATAAGTTAATTTTTATTGCTAATTATTTCTGATTAATTCCTATTTAATATTCTAACAAAGTTCTGAATTTACATAATCTGAAAGTAACATAATTTAGTTTCCAAACCAAACAATCTTTTTCCTGTGTTGATTTTAATATACAGAAGATGCTTTTTTCCAAAATGCTCAAACACATCCCACTCTTTGACCCCCTAGATAAATATCTCTCAAAGGACTTTAAACAGTGCTTTCCTCGAGCTATAGCTAACTAAACTCCCTTAGATTAATAACTCAGAACTCTTCTCACCTTGAATTATCCCCATTATGGATAAAATTAAGCCATTTAATCTAACTATAAATTAAAGCATATCCATATTCAAATAAGCACAGCCCATGAGAATATTCTTGGGTACTGTTTATAGATCTAGAAATAAAGTTGCAGGGGCTACATTTTCATTAATGCAATGGAATTACACTCAAAGGAATGGGAGTGCCAGATGCTGGGTGGGAGGCTGGAGAGAAGGAGATCAGATCGGAACGCATCTGTCTTTCAGGCCTTGAGCAGCTTGATATGGAGGAGCACGAGCTCACTCCAGATAAATCCATTTTGTTTTAAGTTTCGGAAGTTCCTGATTTGGCAAAATAGATCAAGTCATAGTTCTTCTAAATTCTTTCTCTTAATCTAGAGCAGTAATTCTCCAGGTGCACGTGGGTGGAATACTCCTAAGGGTGGTGGTATATGCTACAGTGATGGGGTGGGGAGAATGTGTAGCTTGAAAAAGCATAGGATATACTTTCCTGAGTAGAAAAGACAGAGGCAGAGCTGTAGGGAATGACTCATAACTTGAGGTGCACTCTGTCTAAGGAGCAGCCTGGATGAAGAGGAGCAAAAAATGTACAGGACCGCTGCTCCTGAGTGTTAAGACGGTCTGATCAGGGTGTTTCCATAGGTAGAGACTGGAAATCTGCCATCCCCCTGCAAGGTGTTCTCCTTTTTCTGAGTTATCAGCCCCACGCGATCAACCAGGCCACAGCTGACTCTGGGCACAGTTGTAAAGTATGGCTTTTGTACAATCCCATCTCTTCTAATAGGGGTCATTTCAGTCCACTGGGGGCCTTGTCTCTTCCTGCTCTGAGGTGTGATTCAGCTTAAGATAGAAGATATTCTAAGATAAAACTGATTTGAAATATGATAGTTACCAAAGATGAGTACCTAGGTAAGTGGATTCTTGGGCAGATGTGTGTTGACATGGATTATAAAATTGTAAGATGCAGTCATAATGATAATATTTAGGGGAACAAAAAACATAAAGAATACAGGAAAAAGATATAAAGAAATTTCTTGAGCAAGAGCAGCAGAGATGATCACCTACTGCAGAGTTAAACCACATATTCTGTAACCCAAGTGAGACCAATATTGATTTCCAGAATATTTATAAAAACAATCATCCCAAGTAGCCATTTATGGCAGCATCTATTAACCTACTAGTTCACCAAGCAGTGTAGTATAATGGATATCATATCAAACTTTCTGTCTCATCTCTTACTAGTTGTATGTCCTTCAGCAATTTTTCATCATCATTCTGCCAGTCTCCTCATCTGTAAAATTTGACTTGACCATAACATCTGTCTCAAATATTTTTCATGATGACTAAGTACATTAGTAAAGGCAAAGAACTAAGTACTATATCTAGCATGAAGTAAGCACTCAATAATCACTAGCCATTACTATTGCCAACACTGGAAATTATCTTTAATTTTTATATCTTATATTATATTTTTATATCTTTACAACTCTTTGAGCTTTGTCAATTCAGTTTTATTGTTGTCTTCATTTGCATTTGCCTTATAAATATAATTGAATTGTTTCATATGTATTAACCATTTATTATTTTTATATTGGAAATTAGTCATTTCCCTTGTCCATTTTCCTCACTTGCCTTTTTTTTTTAAACTGATTTGCAGATATTTTCCTAAGTCTGGCTTTTTAGATTTTTTAAATTATATTTTAAAGTATCATCTCATAAAAAGGAATTTAAACAATACATTTTTCAGTCATGAAACCTATTTGAAGTTTTTTCAAGACACCAAGATCTTAAGGCATTTTAAATATAAAGAAACTGAAGGCTAAGCTTATGGCTATAAAATAAAATCTGAAATATATATATATACTTTATGGAAATTTTGTTAGAAAATGCTTCCAAGTCCTTTTTATAGAACTCCTATCAACAAGGGCTTGGAAGTATGTATTTCACAATTATGGGCTGTTGTAGAATGTATAACATCATACTGCCCTTGCATAACCCTGATCAGTGCAACTGGATCTTCTTCAACAAGACTCCTCTCCACATGAAATGCAACAAGGCTGTCTATTTCAAAGCAAATATACATCCTCCAAAGTGCCTGGAACACAGACAGCATCAGAACAGGCCATTACAGATTCCTTCTGGTAGTTCACAGAGCAAGAGCATCCAGAAATTTGCACACTCTATAAATAACAGAGCAGAGGCAACTCTATTTCAAAGGAGCTCTTTCTTTCTTTTTTTTCTTAATTAAAAAGGAAAGGTAGAACCTCAATTTAAACAGTGCTGGATAGGACTTTAGCTTAATGAATATAAATTAAGCTAATGTACCCATCAAGCTAAGTCTCAAATAAGGTTTTGAAGCTTCTAGTTAATTGTCCATAAAAGCCCTGTCATAACTTTTATTGTTTCTCAATAAAATGTAAAATGTTTTGATATCACACACACAAAAAGCAAGGGCCAGACCAAATCACTTATCTCTAACCTCTAGTATCCATCTGTCAACATAAAGATACTTAGATGTCCTCAATACTTCCTTATAACTTCATTCAATAATAGTCATTGCTGTTGAGTCAAATAGTTAATGATTGCCTACTATGTGATGAGACAGGAAATACATAATAGATATGTTAGTTCTCATCTATACCAGTCATGGAATTTAGGGACCAGCAGGGAAGACTGGCAATGACAACATAGTAAGAGAAGTTAGGAGGAGTTTCCAACCAGCTCCCTGGAGAAGTAACCTCCAAGCTGAGATCTTAAGAATATGAAGAAAAGTAAGCAAAGGGAGAAATAAATTCCAAGTATAGGGAAATGCAATTGCAAAGGTAAGGAAAAGAAAAAACTAAAACTTTGCCAATTATATCTAAACAAAACTGGATGAAAAAAGACAACAAAGCACTCTCCTTACCCTGAGGAGTTTACAGTCCCACTGGAAAAACAAGAGGAGCAATCAGGTTGTACCAGTCAGTAAATCACACACAAGTCATGATCTATGTAAAGCTCTCCAAGAAAAGGAAGGGTTTTTATGAATGGCATATATTCCAATGCTTTTTAAATTCACTTAACAATAATTGATTTTTGGTGAGGTGAAGCTTCAAACTTTGGAATTGGACTACCTGAGTTAAAATTCCTGTTCCATGCACTCAAGGTCCAGCACCCTTAGCTCCTTTCACTGGTATATGAGAGTCTCAACAGGCCTCACTGGGGGTGGTCCTGGAATAATACACTGAACAAGATGTGCTTCCCAGGGTTCAAAGATCTTACAGTTTTGTAGTAAAGACTGATAATAAAGTCAGACATTTTCAATTTGTTTAGCTACTTACTAATCATGAGGAAAACTGGATGCTGCTAAAGAAAAAAAAAACATAAAGCAAAAAAATAAAAATAATGTAAGACATAGGGACAAAAAAGCTGGTAGCATTGGTGGGTGGTGAGAGATAAGTAAGAAATTATATCAAAAGACTCAGGAAAGAGATCTGAGCTTTAGATGCTCATTGAAGCTTCAGAACAGATTGAGATTTACCAAAGAAAATATATGTAGTAAAAAGAGACAAGGGTCTAGGACAGTATCCAAAAAGTGCAGATTTTAAGTAATGGACAAAGGAAAAGACACCCACAAAGAAGCCTGAGAAGAAAGAAAGGGAGGGGGAGAGAAAGAGGGAGTGAGGAGAGAGAGAGAAGGAGAACTAGAAGAGTATGGTGTCACAAAATCCAAGAAAAGATGGGGAGTTTTTTTTTAATGGATACAGAGCTTCTGTTAGTAGTGATGAAAAGTTTTGTAAATAGATACTGGTGATGGTTGAACGACACTGTGAATGTAGTTAATGTCATGGAATTGTACACTTTAAAATAGTTTAAATGGCAATTTTATGTTATATACATTTTACTACAATAAAAAAAATAGCAACAAAAAATCTGAGGAAAAGAGTGTTTCAAGAAGGAGACTGGTCAAGTGATGTTGTTGCTCTTACAAGTTTTAGTAAGATAAGGGATAAAAAGTATACCTTTGAGTATGCTAATGAGACTGTCCACGTTAGTAGTGTTGGTCTGTGCTTCAGAGAAGAAGGGAGAGAAGAAGTCAGGGTGCAGTGGGTAGAGGAATAAATGGAGAAGTGAGGTGGACAAACACCGACAAGTCTTTAAGGAGCTTTGCCTGAAAAGAGAAGACAGACAGGATGGCAGCTCAAAAGGACCCTGCGGTTGAAAGATTTTTATGTCCTTTGTAAGGTGGAAATAGCTGAGCATTTCCTTTACTGTAATGTATTCCTAGATAAAACTCTTGCCTCTATGAGTAGATTTGAGCAGAAAAGGTGGGAAAAAATTCCTTAGTGAGACAACCATCAATTCCAAAAGCACAAAGGAGTTGAGTGAGACTAGTTTATCACCTGCCTTTACTCCAGATAAATGGTTGTCTTTTCCATTCCTAAAGGATCTCCAAGATTCATCAGCCCTCTCTATTAGTCTGTTCCATGGTGTAGTCATCCATAAAGACAGGAAGACCCTCCTTTATCAAATAGAACTCTCTATGTGCACTTTCATTCCACTTTCTCTGGCTCTGGTCTGCACAGTGGTATATTAAGGGCATTTGTTAAATGACACCTCAGTCATTGATTCCTCAGATTAAGCCCAGTGTTTCAGCCCTTACTCCCAGACTCTACCTCTAACCTATTTTTCAACTCTACTTCCAGGCTTCCTCCAATTTCTCAACATTGTGCTCATTGATCAATATCTGTTTTTTTATTTCTGCTTTCCTTCCTCTTTTCTCTGAAATATCTGTCAAACTCAATGTTTGATTATGTTTCAATCAATCTTTAAAGAGTTGCTGAGAGAAGCTTCCCAAACAGTTCCATGCCTATGTAACCAACCTGTTCTTGGGGAAAATTTAAAACTGGGTTCTCACTGAATTTCTTCCCTTGGCAAATCCTGCAGCCTAATTGTCTTTCTCATGTTCCATCTCCACAACCCATTAAGAATCCATCCATTTATTCAGAAAATATTTAGGGAGGCCATTCTACATGCCAGAAACCATGACAGGCACTGGTTTTACAAGAAAGAGCAAAATAGACACAGATCGTGCCCTGCAGTCTAATGAAGAAGCCAAACGTTAACCAAATTATCACATAAATGCGTGTAAAATTGTAAGTTTGGTGAGTGGAATGAAGTAGAGTTGAAGCAGTAGGAGAACTGAAAATAAGTCAATTTGACCTAGTTATTGAAGTCAAAAGAGTTTCCCTAAGGAGGTAGCAACTGAGCTGAAACCTGAAAGAGGAGTAGGAAGTAACTGGGCTAAAGAATGCATAAAAGAGAGAAAGGTTTTGAAGGGAGAGGACTATGTGAAAATATCCCATTGTGTAAGGCACAAAAGAGGCTGAGAGAGGCCCGTAGCTGTGAAAGAGGTTGGGAAAGAATACCATGTGAAATTAGGCTGGAGGTGCAGAAGGGTCTTGTTAAGGATTTTGTTCTTTGAAATGAGCAATCTGGTTGCAGTATTTAGGGCCGAATGGAGGGT
This sequence comes from Mesoplodon densirostris, assembly GCF_025265405.1. Taxonomy (NCBI): domain Eukaryota; kingdom Metazoa; phylum Chordata; class Mammalia; order Artiodactyla; family Ziphiidae; genus Mesoplodon; species Mesoplodon densirostris. Next base: position 95,997,613 of record NC_082663.1, read on the forward strand.
GACTGAAACATCATTCAACACTGGTCAGGAGGGTGGGACTGAGATAATGTTATTTCAGACTAGGATGGATCCAAGAGGTAAAATTTTAGGAGGTAAAATTGACAAGACTTGATAATGGATTACATATAGTGGATATGGTGCAGGGCGGCAGTGGGGGGAGTGGGTAAGGTGGATATGGGGGTGGGTAAGGTAGGGGTAGAATGATTCCTGGGTTTCCAGCTTGAGCAGCTGGATGGAGGATGGTCCTGTTCACTGAGATAAGAGACACTGGGAGAGTTTAATGAGGATGATTGGGATTGGTGCAGCCTGAGTTTGGAGCTGAGTTTGAGGTGACTTTGCAGCACCTAGGAGATAGTGGTGAGCAAATAGAGAAGTCTGGTGTGCATTCCACACAAGGTCACTTTAGGTCATACATCAATTTTATTTTTATTTTTATATGTTTAATTTAATGTGTTGCAACAAATTATTTCAGAAATGTTAAGTAGAATTTTGTGACTCCATTTAAAATCAATTTTTTAATTAAATAAAATAATGATAGTAGAGGTAATATTGGATTGAGAAATCTTGTATGGTACATAAATATTACACAAATAAAGTTTGGAAAACTATGGCTAGGTGAAATTTAGCCCTCAATTTAATTAACAACTTTAAAAAAACAATAATAATTCATCTAACTGAAAGTTTAGACATGTTTCCAAACCATGTATACAGACACTTACAGATAATGAGAGAAATAATTTCAGGACATTAGAAGGGAAAGAAAGGCTTATATATCCTTCACACATTTCTAAAACTTTTCTAGTCTGAAGCATTCTCAACAAAACTGCTCTACCATCTGTAATTTCAAATTTTAAAGTAATTGCTTTTATCTTGTAAAAACAGCTGAGTAGTTCAATGGCATTTCAGTCAAAGGAAGGTGAAGAGGACTGCCCTGCCTGAACCTTACAAAATGACTGCCTTTCAGAAGATGGAGCACAGACGTTAATTCTGTGTGCTTAGTGTTACATGTTCCAGTCCTATTACTGCAGCTAAATGGGGAGCTGTGTACTTGGGCTTCAAAAAAGGCTAAAGGAACACAGGCAACAAAAGCAAAAACAGACAAATGACACTACATCAAAATTTAAAACGTCTACATATCAAAGAAAACAACCAACAGAGTGAAAAGACAAACTATAAAATATGTGAAAATATTTATAAATCATATATCTAATACAGGGTTAATAACCAGCATACATAAAGACTCCCACAACGCAACAATAACCAAAAAAAAAAGAGAAAAAAGAAAAAAAACACAAATAACCTAATTAAAACAATAGGCAAATGATATGAATGGACATTTCTCAAAAAAAAAAAAAAGATATACAAATTGCCAACAAACATTTGAAAAGATCCTCCTCAATGCTAATCATCAGAGAAATGCAAATTAAAATTACAATAAGACATCACCTCCCACCCATTGAATGGCCACTATTTAAAAAAAGAAGAAAGACAGAGAAGTAAGGTCAGCATTATGGTGGCATAGGCTGTCCCTCTTTTTTTGTCTACCCCCACAATGACAAAAATTTGAGATTCATCCACTAACAAAAGTGCTGCTGTGGGAGTTGTGGCACCATATACCAGGGGACTCTGGAGGAGTCTCACCCACCTGTGTATCAAGTAATGAGCAGAGAGACCTCCTCAGCTGTGGCCCCTGCAGTGGCCTGTGAACTAGTTCCAGCCCCTCTTGGCCACTGTACAGGAAGCAGAGAACATTGACTTGGGCAGTCACCCACAGACAATAGAGCCTTTGTAGAAATCTAGGTTTCCAGAGTAGAAATTCCAGCACTCCACTGAAGGAAAAAAAGTATGAGTTTGGAGTAGGTAAGAGAAACAGCTTGATCTTGCATGTATCACCCCTCCCCCAAGGCATCACAGCTTAGAACTAAGCAAAACCTTCTTTCCCTGTGATTTCTCCAGCAAGGGAGAAAAGGAGAGCAGGTGAATGAACACTTGTCTTCCCCAGCTGTGCAGATTTCTGCCAAAGAGACTCATTTTTCTTCTGCAGCTCAGATTCTCTATAACTGTGAGGAGGGACAATATTGGGAAAGTGGTAGTTAAAATTCTTGGAGGGCATTAAAGGGACATGCTTCCTGCTGACTGAACTGTAGACTCCATCAGGAAGCCAGTCCCCAAGCCACGGGGAAACCATCACCTACAGATTTCAACTGGTAGGTGCGCACCCCTAATGCTCCTCATGCCTTACCCACATATACCCCTCACTGTGTACCAGCTCTCTGTGTACACTCCTGAGCATGACAGCAAGAGTGAGCTTTGATAAATAGCTAGGAAGCACATGCACAAAGCAGGCCAGGGTTTGTAGGCCAGGGAGAACCCACAAACTTAAACTACAGTGTCACCATTAAGAAAACAAAAGAGAAGATATCAGCAGCTAGACAGGTGTGTTGTGGGATCAACATATACACATTTAAGAACTCTGCCAAAACAGGGAGCAAGAAGCATGGAGCAGATGTATCCATACAATGGCTGAGAAACCTCAAAATCTTAAGCAGGACTGATGGAAAGTACTATTCCCACAATGGCAGTTAGTAAAGATTGGAGGAGGTGACTACGATTTCAAATGTGAAGACAGCAATGCAAAACTCCAAGGAACATGAAAAATCAAAGAAACATGAGATCATCAAAGGATCACAATAATCAGCCAGTAACTGAAACCAAAGATGGAGAGCTATAATTTACCTGATAAACAATTCAAAATAGTTGTTTTTTTAAGTAAACCAAGTGAGTTACAATAAAACACAGAAAGACAATTCAACAAAATCAAGTAAACAATACACCCACAAAAAATAAAAAATTTAATAAAGAGATAGAAATCATTAAAAAAGAACCAAACAGAAATTCTGGAGCTAAATAAGTCAACAAATAAAATGAAAGCTGCAATAGAGAGCATCAAAATCAGAGTAGACCAAACAGAAGAATCTGTGAGTTGAAAGATAGGAAATTTGAAACTACTCAGTTGGAGGAGAACAACAACAATAAAGAATAAAAAAGAGTGAAGAAAGTATATGGAACACCATGAAAAGAACCAACGTGTGTATAATTTGAGTTTCAGAAGAAGAAGAGATGGAGAAGATGGCAAAAAGCTTATTTAAAGGAATAATGATTGAAAATCTCCCAAACATGGAGAAAGATTTGGGCATCCAAGTTCTTAAAGCAAATAAGTCAGTCCCTAATTTCATACCAAAATGATCCTCCCCAGACACACTATAATAAAATTGTCAATAATCAAAGACAAAGAGAGAATCCTAAAAGCATCAAGAGAAAAGAAGATTGCAACCTACAAAGGAAGCCCCTTAAGGCTATGAGTGAATTTCTCAGCAGAAGCCTTACAGGCCATGAAAGAATGGGAATGATATATTCAAAGTGCTGAAAGAAAAAATTTGCTAACCAAGAATAATCTATCTGGAAAAGTTAGCCTTCAGAAATAAAGCCTTCCCCAGACAAGCAAAAGCTGAGGGAATCCATCACCACTAGACCTGTCTTACAAAAAATGCTGAAATTAATGGACACTAATTAGTAACATGAAAATATAAAACACACTGGTAAAGGTAAATATACAGTCAAATTCAGAATATTCTAATACTATAATGTGGTGGTATGTTGGCCACTTAAACTATAGTATAAGGTTAAAAGACAAGAGTAATTACAATATCTACTATATTTTATATTTTTATATTTACCATAAGTTATAGCTACTATAATTTGTTAATGAATACACAATTTAAAAAGAGGTAAATTGTGACATTAAAAATATAAAAGGGTGAATAAAAGAACAGAGTTTTTGTATACAAAGTTAAGTTGTTATCAGTATAAAATAGATTGTTATATTATAAATAATTTACGTAAGCTTCATGGTAACCACAAAGCAAAAACCTTTATCTCTTTCCACAAAAAAGAAAGAGAAGGGAATCAGAACATACCACTACAAAAGAAGTGAGAGAAGAAGAAAGGAACAGAGGAACTACCAAACAATAAGACAGCGTCAGGAAGTCCTTAACCATCAATAATTACTCTAAATGTAAATGGATTTAATTCTCCAATCCAAAGGCATAAAGGGGTTAGATAGATAAAGAAAAACAAGACCCGGGGCTTCCCTGGTGGTGCAGTGGTTGAGAGACCGCCTGCCGATGCAGGGGACACGGGTTCGTGCCCCAGTGTGGGAAGATCCCACATGCCGCGGAGCAGCTAGGCCCGTGAGCCATGGCTACTGAGCCTGTGCGTCCGGAGCCTGTGCTCCGCAACAGGAGAAGCCACAACACTGAGAGGCCCGCGTACTACAAAAAAAAAAAAAAAAAAAAAAAAACAAGAAAAACAAGACCCAACTGTATGCTGCCTAAAAAGACTCACTTCAGCTTCAAGGACACACATAGGCTCAATGTGAAGGGATTGAAAAAATATTCTATGCAAGTGGAAGCCAAAAAAGAGTAGGGGTAGCTATACTTCTATCAGACAAAATAGACTTTAAATCAAAAACTGTAATGAGACCAAAAAAATTTATTACATAATCATAAAGGGGTCAATTTATCAAGATATAACAATAGTAAGTATACAGTTTACACACCAAACAATGAAGCACCTAATTATAAGTAAATACTAACAGATCTGAAGGGAGAAACAGAAAAAATTACAATAATGATAGGAGACTTCAATATCCCACTTTCAACAATAGGACAGATCATTCAGACAGTAAATCAAAAAGGAAACAGACATAATCCACACTTTAGATGAAATGGACCTAACAGACTTATATAGCACATTCTATCCAACAGAAGCAGAATACACATTATTCTCAAGGGTGCATGGAACATTCTCCAGGATCAATCATATGATAGGTCACAAAACAAGGTAAGCAAATTTAAGAAGATTGAATTCATACCAAGTATCTTCTCCCACAGTGGTATGAACCTAGAAATCAATTACAAGAGGAAAGCTGGACACTTTACAAATATATGAAAGTTAAATAACATACTCCAGAATAACCAATGGGTCAAAGAAGAAATCAAAAGGGAAATCAAAAAATATCCTGAAATAAATGAAACTGGAAACATAACATACCAAAACCTGTGTAATACAGCAAAAGCAACTTTAAGAGAGAGGTTTATAGTGATAAATGCCGATATTAAGAAAAAAGAAAGATTTCACATGGACAATCTAACTTTACACCTCAAGGAACTAGAAAAAGAAGAACAACCTAAGCCCAAAGTGGAAAGAAATAAAGATCAGAGCAGAAATAAGTGAAATAAAGACCCGAAAGACAATAGAAAGATCAACAAAAATAAGAGCTGGTTTTTTGAAAAGATAAAATTAACAAACCTTTAGCTAGACTAAGAAAAAAGAGAGCAGACTCAAGTAAATAAAATCTGAAATGAAAGAAAAGACATTACAACTTATATCACAGAAAAACAAAGAATCATTAAGAGACAACTATGAAAATGTATATACCAACAAATTGGATAACCTAGATAACTGACTTCTTAGCAGAAATTATGGAGGCCAGAAGAAAATGCAATGTCAATCTAGAATTCTGTACCCAGAGAAAATCGACATAAGAACTTCTCTAGGGCTTCCCTGGTGGCGCAGTGGTTGAGAGTCCGCCTGCCGATGCAGGGGACACGGGTTCGTGCCCCGGTCCAGAAAGATCCCACATGCCGTGGAGCGGCTAGGCCTGTGAGTCATGGCTGATGAGCCTGAGCGTCTGGAGCCTGTGTTCCGCAACGGGAGAGGCCACAACAGTGAGAAGCCAGCGTTCCGCAAAAAAAAAAAAAAAAAAAAAAAAAAAAAAGAACTTCTCTGAGAAACAAAACACGAAAGAAATCATCAACATCAAACCAACTCCAAAAAGTAATACTAAAGGGAATTCTTTAAGGCAAAAATCCCAGACAAAAACATTAAAATGGGAGAAAATATTTGCAAATGAAGCAACTGACAAAGGATTAATCTCCAAAATTTATAAGCAGCTCATGCAGCTCAATAGCAAAAAAACAAACAACCCAATCCAAAAATGGGCAGAAGACCTAAATAGACATTTCTCCACAGAAGATATACAGACTGCCAACAAACACATGAAAGGATGCTCAACATCTTTACTCATTAGAGAAATGCAAATCAAAACTACAATGAGATATCATCTCACACCAGTCAGAATGGCCATCATCAAAAAATCTAGAAACAATAAATGCTGGAGAGGGTGTGGAAAAAAGGGAACACTCTTGCACTGCTGGTGGGAATGTGAATTGGTACAGCCACTATGGAGAACGGTATGGAGGTTCCTTAAAAAACTACAAATAGAACTACCATATGACCCAGCAATCCCACTACTGGGCATATACCCTGAGAAAACCATAATTCAAAAAGAGACATGTACCAAAATGTTCATAGCAGCCCTATTTACAATAGCCCAGAGATGGAAACAACCTAAGTGTCCATCATCGGATGAATGGGTAAAGAAGATGTGGCACATATATACAATGGAATATTACTCAGCCATAAAAAGAAATGAAATTGAGCTATTTGTAATGAGGTGGATGGACCTAGAGTCTGTCATACAGAGTGAAGTAAGTCAGAAAGAGAAAGACAAATACTGTATGCTGACACATATATATGGAATTTAAGAAAAAAAAATGTCATGAAGAACATAGGGGTAAGACGGGAATAAAGACACAGACCTATTAGAGCATGGACTTGAGGATATGGGGAGGGGGAAGGGTAAGCTGTGACAAAGTGAAAGAGCGGCATGGACATATATACACTACCAAACGTAAGGTAGATAGCTAGTGGGAAGCAGCCGCATAGCACAGGGAGATCAGCTCGGTACTTTGTGACCGCCTGGAGGGGTGGGATAGGGAGGGTGGGAGGGAGACGCAAAAGGGAGGTGATATGGGAACATATGTATATGTATAACTGATTAAATTTGTAAAATAAAATTAAAAAAAAAAAGAATGAGTAAACAGCAAAGAAAAGGTAACTGTAAGAGAAAATAAAAACAAATAATAATTTTACAAAACAATAAGCATGGGGTATTAAATATATGTAGACTAAAATGCGTAACAACAAAGCACCAAAGGCAGTCTAAAGGGAACCCCCATCCCAGCCCCACATGAAGTCATACTCTATCAAGTTACTTCTTGTATTATCTTAATTGCTTTTACCAATATCAGGAAACATTTTATATGTTTAGTTTCCTGAGACTAAATATAAACTCGGTGAAAGCAGATACAGTAACTTATCTGGTTTGCAGGAAAATAATTTGCATAATATGTTAATGAGCCCTCTTTTGTTCTTCTTTCTTATGTCAAACTCCCCTCTATCAATTCTGAGGCAAATAATGCTTGAGGAATCATTAGAACCGATATAGCAGAAATGCAATGAAAGGAAAAAATGTTCAGATTTTTTCCTCTAAAATAAGCTTCTGAGGCCAGCATGACACAATAATTTTAAAAGCCAGGCTTTAGTCCTTGTAAATAAGAGTTTTATAATTTTCAGAAGCATCCTTTTACATACCAAGAACAAAATTAGGGATTTAACAGAATTTTACCACATGCCGTAGACAGAGAGCATTCAGGATATGACACAAAGGAGGCTCTCAGTTGTCCATGGAAGTAATACATAGCTCTTCCTGTTGAAGGAAAGAGCCAGTATAGACCTAGGGTAAAGATGATGCTTGGGCCCCCTAACCATGGGGAGTAGGTCAAGAAGATAGAAATCTTAGCTAGGTTGAGAGGGAAGCCAAAATCAGTAGGAGTCTGAACCCCAATTTCCACTGAGAATCATGGGAAGGCAGCACAGCAGAGTAAAAAGGAAAATGGTGCCCCCAAATCTCCCCTGTCTTCCATGTTATGTAGAAGGAACTTAAAGTTCTATTAATACTCCAAACAGAAAAGGTGGAAGAGGGCAAGGAAGATGGCTGAGGGTAGAAACTAAGAGCCTGTTACGGTGAAGGTTGAAATGTCCACATAGCAAAGAGTACAGGAGTCATAATCTAGAGGAGTCAAGATTTGGAGGTGTCATAATTCGACCTTACAGGTCACATAGCCCTAGTAAGAACTCAGGTGATGCCTATTCAGTAGAATGAGATATGCAAGCTCCTAAGCCACTATCATCACATATCCCCTGTGCCAAGATCAAATACTACCCACTGTATACCCAGTAGATGAAGTGAGGACAGAGTCAGTTCCCAGAAACTGAGTGAGACAAGCTGAGGTCAGTAGGAACCAACAGAGAAGGACACTCCCAGGATCAAACTCACTTCGCCATCTGCAGCCCCACAACTCCAGTAGGTTAAATAAACTCCACCTGTTTCCAGATGCTTCATAGCAAGAAAGAAAAGGAAGGGAGGAAAGCTCTGAAAGGCCAACCAGGTACCCAAAGGAAATTGAGTGTACCTACAAGAGACTGTTTTGAGCCAAAAAAATAGCAACCTTTAAACTTTAGCAAGTTTACTCCCATCTCCCACCCCTGCTGATAGAGAATAGGGTGTTTAGAGCAAGATTCATTTTAGAATCTAAAGCACTTTCTTTTAGTTTGTTTGTTTGATTACTTGCTTGCATGTCTGGATTGGCCCTGCTATATCTGTTCTTGTTTACTGATGTTTCCCCAGCAACCAGTCAAATGCCAGATTTTTAGTAGATGCTAAAGAGATATTTGATGAATGAATGAACAGAATGCCCTTTTCTCACTTCTCAAGAGACCTCACTCCATGCATCGCCCCCTTGTGAAAGCTGCCCTAACCCTTTTATATGCTCTCCTGGCTGGAGTAAGCCCCTCCCCTCTGCATATCCATGCATGCTGTGCACACATTTAACATAGCATGTGTCTCCCTGAACCGTAGTTGTGCTCTTGCTCCTCCAGACTGTGAACTTTTTGTCTCATTTTTCTTTGTCTCTTCTTGATGTCAGAAAAATACATCTTTGTTGAGTTAATTCATTAAATCATGAGTGAATTTCCTACGCTTGAAGCAACAGGCTCAGGAGATGAACAAGCGTGGCCAAAATACAAGGAGAAAGAAGGAAGAACTGATCAGTGGCCATGATTGGAGATGGGGCTTTTCATTGCATAGTCCCACCACACCAGGCTAAACATAACCTTATCTTACTCCACCTTCAGAGCATGCTGGAGGCCTTTGGCAAGTTCTGGGGCAAGGGGAGCTTGGCAGGATCCCACCTGGGATACTCTCATTGTCCTAGACAATATGGAAAAGGGTCCAAGGGCAGTCACAGAACTCAGGAAACTAAAGCACCTAAAACAACTAGATGATTCCTACACATGTGCACATATACAAAGGGACAAGATGAACTCACAAAATAATTATCATTCTCTAGCTATCCCTCTCCTGGCAGCCTTCCTACCTCCTTGGTGAGGGTGGAGCAAACAGACACTGCTCTGAAAGGAAAGAGGTAGTGTCAAAAGTCTGCCTTCTCGTCTACATTTCTTGCATTTCATTCATTATTTAAAATTCTGACATTTATTATTAATCAGTTTCATCCACTTTGAGATCCACATGACTAAGCTCTTATTCAAGTCAACTTGAATTAATTTGGCAAGTATAAATTCACCAAGCATGTGCTGAACAAAATCTAAATATATCAGCCAAGAAGATAAGCAGCCATGGCTCTTTAGCTGTTAAGACATGTGACTGTGATTTAATTTGGGGGATGGGGAGACTCTCAATAAAATCATATCCAGGTTTCTACTGCTATTTGAAGATGGATGTATTTTGGATTGCCTTTTTTTTTTCTAAAGACTGACACTGTCATATTTTTCAAGATGAGCAGTTCTCAAAAGGTGCTTCTTACTTCCTCATAAATGTAATACGGATTTTGCTTTACCCCAACCTGCTGCCTTCCTGAGTTTCCTTCTGCTACATACACTCTGTGACTTCTTGAAAACAACATGTATGATTTATGTAATTAATTACCATGCAGTATTCTTGACAAAGTGGGTGGTCATGAGTTTTCCTTACGACTTCCTTAACTCTCCCTTAATTGTTCTTGGTTTGCACCAGATTTTACAAGTCTCATGGCATTTGCACTGTGGGGATGGTGAGACTGTACATATTTGCTATGGAAAGCTCCTCCCACAGATGTCCCCTGAGAATCCACTAAATAGGAGCTTGTGTTCTCTCAGAAAACCATCTCAGATGCCAGGGAGTTACTGTGAAATATTTGTCACTGCCTCCCGAGTTCTTCCTGTTCAACTAAGAAATTCATGCACGCACAATACTTTGCATTTGCCAGGGTGTCACAAAAGCTGGAGAACAGAAGGGAAGCTCTGAAACCACATATTCCCTTGGATCATTTGCTGGGAAGGGAAACACTTGAGACAAAAACAACGGCCCTTCGTGTTTCTCACACTCCTCTGTGCAGACTGATCTTATGAATCTTTGGATTCTCCCTGCTGTCGCTTTGGATCTTATCAAACCCAACATCCTCCCTTGTGGAGGCATCTTTAATGACTCTTCAGCACTACAAGCATCCTCTCAATTTCCTTATATTCCAGTGCATTTGGAACTCACAAGAATTTTCTCAACCCTGTAGTTTTATCCTGCCACAAGTTTTGAAAAATGGAAGGTCAAATCTTTCCTGAGGAACTTTAGACACCAGCAATTAATTCTACTCTAAAAATAGCCCCCAACCCTATAATCAATCAGCAGAACTACCAGGCACTGTGAGAAATACAAAAGGAACATAAAACATAGTTCCATCTTCTAAGAATGTATAGTTTATCTGAAGAGTTAAATGAGAAATAATAGACAAAGAATGTCATCCAGTACTTAGTAATGTGAGCTAGGATTACAATGGGTGATTGAAAAAGTACAGAAACCTGGGCCTATGAGGATGCTGGATCAAGGCTGCCTTCATCAGGATGAGTCTTTTTTAGCCCTTGAAGAAATATGGGATTGGTCTAAGCAGAGAAGATAGGGGAGAACTTCTGAGATTGTAAGAACTATGAGAACAGAGGCCCAGAAGCAGGGGTGAGAGCTTCACCATGCGAGGACTAAGGGATCAGCTAGAGTAAACACTGTAACATTTGTGTGTATCCAACCGGTCTTCTTTAGTGGGCATTCTCCTTCATTTATGAACTCATGCCTTTCTGTTCATTTTTGCCTTTTAGAGAGATTCTAACTTCTGGGTTTCAAAGTTAGAAAAACCCTGGACTCAGATCCCAGCTCCATCACTCACTAGCTGCGTGACCTTGGTCAGGTTAATTTAATCAATGTCTCAATTTTCCTAACAGTTAACTGGAGATAATCATGGCATGTTTTTCAAAAGGTTATTGTGAAAATTAAGTTCTTTACTTATAAGTAACTTAACACAGAGCCTACCACACAGTGAGGACTCAAAAGTGTTAGGTATTTTACTAATAAATTAACTTTCTCCAGTGTTTGCTGCTGGTTTTCAGATTAAGAGCCACTGTTTTAGCTCATCCAGTCTTACTGGATAAAAAGCACTGTCTCCTCTATGACACTTTCACTGGTCGTCTGAGCTGAAAATAACTTCTCTTTTCTGAATTTTCACAGCATATTTACTATACCTCTGTTATTATGATGATCAGATTTTGAGCTATTCATGTCAAGATTTTATCTTTGCCACCTTCTAACCTCCAAGTGCATTGACTGCATGACTAAAGAACAAAATCCTCTTGGCTTTTCCAGCAGCACTTAGCCTAACACCCTCCTGCTCATAGTGGGCACTCAGTATGGGACTTAAGAAACTTTGAGACCTGAATTCAATAGTGAATATGGTTGTGTCAGAAAACTGTCTTCATAAGAATTACAAAGGGCAGAAAATGACTGTGTATTTTCTCCTTCTTTCACTTTTCCTTTCAAATGAAGAGCTTTGCTGGCTTTGATATTGCCAGGCAGCTAGAGAAGGGTGAGGTTAAAGAGTTCCTGGGGAAATTTGATACCTGTTCCCTAGATTTGAGAAGGGGGGCACAATGGAGACTGGTGCCTGGCTATGCCCATGAGAGTCTGCTGGAAAGCCTGGCTGTGTTGCCAGTGTCATTGCCGTAAACTAAGTGGATCCCATGGAAGGTAACTGGGTTTGAGTCATCTTGAGAGGAGATCACCCAGGAGGACCACAGGCTGGAAAGTGTTCCCAGAAGAAGAAAGACTGGAAGTAGGGACAATATTTTAAATACCAGTAAGACACCAGCACCAAACAATGAGGATGGACTCCAGCAAATGATAACCCAGTACAGATCCATATTGGCTGAATACCAGTTTGACCAGAAGTGTACTCCAGGGAGCAAGAGCTGAGCAGGTAGGGATGGGTTATAAGAGGTCAGCTACTAGGGAGAGGCTCAGTGTAGGAGTCCGCAGTGGGAAGGTGTCAAAATAGCCAGCCAAGGGCCCATAAGAGAGAGCCAGCACTTGGGCAATACAATGAAGACTGTGTTTTCCCCCTACTCTGATCTCCCTTTACACCCTTCAACCACAAGTAAAAGAAAAAATAGAGGGAGGTGAGTAAATGAACAAACTACATGTGTTCTTTCCCTTGTGCTGGTTGGGAAAAGCCTGGGTGAGGGCCTGTGGTGGACAGAGGCAAGGAGCTTTTGCTTATATCAGGTGACGTTCTGATGTTCGTTTCCTATGAGACAATTCAAAAGTGGCTATATTACAATATAGGCATCAGAGAGTGGGAGGTACAAACCACTGGGTGTAAAATAAACTCAAGGATGTATTGTACAACCTGGGGAATATAGTCAATATTTTATAATAACTATAAATGGAAAGTAACCTTTAAAAACTGTATAAAAATAATTTTTAAGTGGCTAAAAAACACTGGCAGCCACCCAAGATAATATCTAAGAACAGAAGGGAAATGGGCTTAAAGGCAGGAATCAGAGAGAAAAAGCAAGTGATTTCCTGAGTGCATTCTTTTGTGTCCAACCTTTTCAAAAAACTGATTACAGAGCATCAAGGCTTTCAGGAGTCATCATGCAAGAATTCTGGCATTAAAAATATCAACTATTTTTCACCTCTTTTTTAATACACTGGCCAAACAGCAATCTAAGAGTGTATCTCTGACATGGGCCATTTCCTACAGGACAGATGAGAGGAGTACATTTTCTAACATTGTAGAGACCAGGTGATAATGTGCACGAAGTGGGAAGAATAATTATGCTTTTTACGGTGGCTGAACCAGAGATGAATATTGATGTGAGTTCTTGGGCACGATTAATGACCCTCTCTGATACCCAATTTCCACTGTGTGGAGAATACCCTTGGTGAGTGCCGAGGTGGAGGTAGGCGGGCAAAAACCAAACAGCATCCCAGAGTTTTAATACAAAGAATTGGCTTCCCAGAGAGACTTAAGAGATATAATGAGAAATGTTTGGATCCTGATGTGAACAAACTAAAGGTTAAAAAAATCTGAGACAGACAAGGACATCTGAACTATGACTGGATATTTTATAATATTAAAGAATTAATGTTAGTTTTTAGATGTGAATTGTGCTTTTATGTTTTAGAAAAGAGTCCTTCAGAGAAAGACAAATACCACATGATACCACATATACGTGGACTCTAAAAAAGTTGAACTCATAGAAACAGAGTAGAATGGTGGTTACCAAGGGCTGGGGGGCAGGGGGGAATGTGGAGATATTGGTCAAAGGGTATAAACTTCCAGTTACAAGATGAATAAGTTCTGGGGATCTAATGTACAGCATGGTGACTATAGTTAACAATGCTTTATTATATACTTTAAAGTTGCCAAGAGAGCAGACCTTAAATGCTCTCACCACTACCACGACCACCAAAAAAAAAAAAAAAGGTAATTATATGAGGTGATGGATGTGTTAACTAACCTTATGGTGGTAATCTTTTCACAATATATATGTATCAAATAATCACAATGTACATCTTAAACTTACACAATATTATATGTCAGTTATACTCAATAAACCTGGGGAGGGAAAAAAAAAAAAAGAATTGCCTTCCCCATGGCAGCCATTCCTGATTCTCTGAGGGTGGAAGGAATGGATGTGATGTAGAGGAAAATGAGGAAACAGAAAGATGACAAGGTAATTTCCATTTACTTCATTGTCTTTGGCATGACCAGGGTCAAAAGACTTTAAAATTTTAAGTAAATTTTGAACCAGAGGCAATGTTAACAGAATCACTAATACTGACATTTTTATTTTGAAAGATTAATGTTCAAGTGACCACAGTAAGCTCTTCAAGACATTTTCATTTCCTACAGGAATGTGACAATGTACAATCAGGACTCCAGAGTCAGAAACTTAGATTAAACCTATTTCCTCATAATGAATTTTCCCTCTTCCTGGCACTATCTATACACATAAAAGCTAATTCCAAATATCATTAGATGACAAATACTATGGAACACTTAATAAAATAAAATATAAATCACATATACTATGACTCAAGTAGACCAAAATCACATATACTATGGCTCAAGTAGACCCAAACAATCTTTAAAATATATGTATGGAATTTGGCTGGGAGAAGTGAGTTCTCCAAAAAGTAAAAAAAATGAACCACTTCTAAGGCCACAATGTCCTTATTCAACATTCCTCATAGATTAATTCTGTTGGCACACTAGGATAAATTCTGATAGACCTACAAGGGGAATTATCTAATTATTATAAAACAAAAGAAATTGTGGTAGTTATATCAATAGCCTACCCATAATAATAACTCCAAAAGATGTCCACATCTTAATTCCTGGAACCTTTGAATGTGTTATGTTACATGGCAGGGGAATTAAGTTTACAGAAGCAATTAAGTTGCTAATCAGCTGACCTTGAGAGGGGAAGATTATCCTGGATTATCCAGGTGGGCCCAATCTAACCACACAGCACTTAAAAGTGGAGCACCTTTCCCAGCTGTGATGAGAGTGAGATGTGAGAATGAAAGAAGGGTCAGAAAAATGCAATGTTGCGGCTTTGAAGACAGAAGAAGGGGCCACAAGCCAGGGAATGTGGGTGGCCCCTAGAAGTTGGGATAGGCAAAGGAAGAGATTTTTCCTTACAGACTCCAGAAAGAAATGCAGACCTGCTAACACCTTAACTTTAGCCCAGGCATCAAGATTTTATCCTAAAACCTATGTTAGACTTCTGACCTTCAGAGCTATAAGATAAGATAATCAGTTTGTGTTAAGCTGTTATGGTAGCAATAGAAAATAGAGGTATAAGATGCAGGTTTTAGCCCATTTCCAGAAAAACCCCAGGTAATACTAGAGATCAAAATATAAACTGAAAGTCACATACATCTAAATCAAATAAATATATATAATAAAGAATTAGGGCTTCCTTGGTGGCGCAGTGGTTGAGAGTCAGCCTACCGATGCAGGGGACATGGGTTCGTGCCCCGGTCCGGGAAGATCCCACATGCCGCGGAGCGGCTGGGCCCGTGAGCCATGGCCGCTGAGCCTGCGCGTCCAGAGCCTGTGCTCCACAACGGGAGAGGCCACAACAGTGAGAGGCCCGCAAAAAAAAAAAAAAAAAAAAAAAAAAAAGAATTAGAGTACATTTGTTTTCCATGTTGCATTTATCAGATTTACCCTGTGTTTCCTATTCTTAATTATTCAAGTGGATGATTGAACTTGCACTTCTTCCCATGAATGTAGCCCTCAATTTGTTTTCCCTGGAAGCTGATGCCCCTCACACTCATGTGCTGCTTCCTAAGTGAGATCAAGACAAAGGGCAAGTGGTGTCAACCAGAGTGACCACAGGCTGCTTCTGCACAAAACTATTTCAGTGTTACCCTGTCTGTATTTTCCAGAGAACAGAAGGTGACAAATTTATTAGGTAATTGATTTGCCTGGATACCTTTCAACTAAATGCTCTCAAAGGGAAGATAGATTCTGAGTGAAATAGGAGACACGGAAACCCTTCCCTTCCCACCGCCAACCCCCACAAGCAGAAAGTCAGGAAAGCTCAGTCAGTTGCCCATAAACTGTGTTCCCGGGTCTCAGCTACATTGCCATCACTTCAGATCAGCCCGATCAATACCAGATGGACCACCCGGATACATGCTCATTAGTCATATGTTTTAAAATGAGCCCAGCTCTCACACCCACCGGATGGTGGCAACGGAAACGATTACTCTGGGCACCATGACTGTGTGACTGTGAAAGCAACTGTTTGGTGTTAACTGATTTGCATAATGGTGGAGAACTCCCGGAGTCCTGTTTGGGGGAAGTCTTTCCTGTTTCTGCAGCTCCACATGTAGTGCTAGTTTCTAAGGGACGGGGAGCCAGAAAGTGAAGCCATGGTCACCCTGCCTGTTTGAGGAAGCGGTGCCTCTCATCACTCTAAAGTATAGTCACAGAAGACCTTAAAAGCAGAAGGACTGGTTGCCCTGGAAATTTCCATGCCATGGGTAATGTATTCAGACCCCTGGACAAGATCTGAGTACCCACTGAACTCTAAGAGGAAGATGAGAATAGTGCTATTTTAAAAATGTCCCTAGGCTCTGGGTGAGACACTGTAGCTGCAGTGGACAGGGATTGCAGAGGGGCCAGATGGACAAAAAGAGACGGGTCAGGTGGCTGATGGACTCTTCCAGAAGAGGCACAATGAGGGCCTGAAGAGGGCCATGGGCTTGAGAAGAGAAGAACAGATACAGCCGGCCACGTAGTGGCAGGATGGTAGGCAGAGTAATGGCGCAAAACTGTCCTTGTCCTAATCCCCAAAACCTGTGAATGTCACCTTACATGGCAAAAGGGACTTTGCAAATGAGATTCAGTTAAAGCTGCTGAGATGGGGACAGTATCCTGGGTCATCCGGGTGAGCCTAATCTAAGCACAAAGGTCCTTATGTGAGGAGGCAGGAGGGTCAGAGTCAGAGA
Source organism: Mesoplodon densirostris (assembly GCF_025265405.1). Taxonomy (NCBI): domain Eukaryota; kingdom Metazoa; phylum Chordata; class Mammalia; order Artiodactyla; family Ziphiidae; genus Mesoplodon; species Mesoplodon densirostris. Next base: position 96,014,483 of record NC_082663.1, read on the forward strand.
AGATGGTCAAAACAGCAGAGGCTGGAGTGGTGAGGGGCCATGAGCCAAGGAATGAGGGCAACCTGGAGAAGCCAGAAAAGGCAAGGAACAGATCTTCCCCTGGAACCTGCAGAAGGAATGCAGCTCTGCCCACACTTTGATTTTGACCCATTTCAGCCTTCTGACCAGAACTATAGGACAATAGACTTGTGCTGTGTAAAACAAAAGAAAAGAAAAATGTCCCTGTAGCCTCAAAATGAAAAAAAAAATGCAGTCTTTTTCCCTTCCTTCTACCCTGTGGGCAAGCAGTGTTTTCTATCTTCCAGACCTAACTCTTGGAAAAAATAGAGCTATTTGTTTCAAAAGACTTCGCACATGGGAACAAACAGTTAAAATGGGGTTTTCCCCAACTTCAGGGTACAAAGGATTTTGTGAAAATATGGAGGATTGAAAGGAAAGTGGGTTCTTCCAGTGGCAGAGTTCAGTGCCCCAACCCCACTGAATGCCCATCGAATGAGACACTAGGGCCTTCTCATAAAGCTAGGATGTGGATTCCCAGGGGCTGGACCAGGAGACACAAGCCTAGAAGTCCATGGTCAAATTTCACAGGGCAAACTGGGGCTGAAACAAATAGACCCTTTTAAGCAGAATAGCTGTCTGACTTCAAATTAAATACCATTTGGACCATAAGCAGTTTATCAGCAACAATTACAACATGGAGCCCAGAAGGGCAACCCCAACTCCCTGCACAGTGTAAGAAACCTCCCATTTTTACATAACCCCAAAGAATAGAAGGGGTTCACCAAATATGCCTAAAACTTCATTTTTTTATCAGATAGGCAGACAAAGACTCAGAGCTGAGTACAATTTAATAGGGAAAAATAAAATATTATATTTCTTGTACCCAAATACAGTGAAGCAAATTCCTGCCCCTTTAGAAAATGAACAGGATGAATCCTATCATGATTCAAATCATAGTACAACCCTCCCTGGTTACTTTTACTGAAACCTTTACACCCACACTGCTCTATCTATCCCATCTGAGCCAATCTGCCTTTGATCCCCTTTCTCCTAGAGACTTTCACTCATGTTGGTGATCAGCAAACAATCCTACATACTCTTCTTCTTGGAATAGCTCCTCCAATTTCTCATTTAATTGAAATCTAATTACCTCTTGAGATCAAAGCATCCCTGGGTAGGCTCTGATACAAGCTGTTCTCATCTTAAGTTTCATGTTGTTTTGGGCGGGTTGTCCTCCCTGTTTCTCATTGCCATGTCCACCCCCTTGCACCTTCACCCTCTTACAAACCCCCTATTCTGTGAGGCTATGCCATCTGGTTATACCACCTTGTTCCTGGCTTACAACCTTCCTTTGCACCCCAATGCCTTTTATCATTTTAATAATACCAACACACGTATAGAAGACCTCTCTGACACCCTGGGACACTCAAATTCTTGACCTCCTTATTTTGTGACACGACTTCACTTTTAGTCCCCTATTCTCATAGTCAAACCTCGTTTGGACCTTGTCATCACCAAAAATTGTACAACTTGGACATCTTGAATGCAAACATTTCACTCTCTAGACAATCTCATCTCCGGTTACCTCACTTGCTTAAATACCACCATTTTTAAACGCTTCAACCTCATCATGACTTCCAATCCACTGGTCCAGTAACTTTTACCTCTACCTAGAGCTCATCTTCCATTCTTTTCCCTCCTTGCTCAGGTTAGATGATATGCTCCATCATTATAATCATACCATAATTTGTGTTGGCAAACCCCATCCACTTCCCCTCTCTCCCTCCATCATACCCACCTGGCAAAACCCCACTCTGGATACAAAGCAACCATTCACCTTTCTGTGCCTGCACTCAGAACAGCTTAATATGGCTAGAGAAATTCAAATAAACCACCAGGAAGAATGGTTTCACTTTTAGTTCATATTCTTAAGTGGCAAATAGAATCTCAACTGCCCAGCAATTCTACTCCTTTCTATAGTAAACTTGATTTCCAGTCCTCTAAGATTACTCTTTCACATGTTCACCTGTCTCCCCAAATGTCCCACCCCCCCCTCAGCCTCAGATGTTGACTTTGCCTCATACTTGACAATGCTTCCTCATCATTACACCAACAGATCTACAACTTCTCCATGTGCACACATCTGCCACAGATTCCTGTTTCAATTAAGGAAGTGTCCTATTCTTCCCTAAGGTTATCCCAATGCTCTCACAGGGCTCTTGGTTACCATTGCTGTCCAGCAATATTAGTCTTTCTCCCTCTACTGATAATTTCTAGTAGAGATCCCAAAATGCTCTAATATTTCTCCTCAAGAACAAGGAAGGGGAGGAAAAGAAGAAGAAAGAAAACTACCCTTTTGCACATACCCTGCCAGCCATTGCTTCTCTTCATATGCAAAATTCTCATAAGAATTGCCTGCACACACAGTGTCTATAACCTGCTTCCATTCACTCCTCAATTCCCTTCAACCTGGCATCTTACACCATCTGCCTCATATGTTCTGTTTATTGATCATGCATAGGGAAGCTGTGGATTTTTATACCTTCATTTTGATTGACTCTCTTAGAAACACAATTCATATGTCATGAGATTCTGTTTCAATTTTCAAGTAGACAAACACAACATCTGCATATATATGTGACTTTTCTTCTAACATTAATGCATATTATGCATTTTGTTCTCCTTATTGCATGCATTAAGATTTTTAGTACAAAGTAGAATGGCAGCAATGAAAGCAATTAGGGCAGGCTTATTTCTGACTTATTTCTGACTATAAAGAGAGTGGATTTTGTGTGAATTTTTAACTGTTTATTTTGAAATAATTTCAGATTTTTTTTAAGTTGTAAAAAATACATATATATTTTATACGTATATATTCAATACATATATATTGAAAAATATTAACATGATTCTAAAAGTCAGAAATATAGCAAGAGGCATACGCAGAGAAGTGTCACTCTCTCCATCCCTTCTACCCCATTCCCATCCCTCATACCATTCTGTTTCACCAGCTCTTCCTATGTTGTTGTTTTGTTGTTTTTTGGGGCGGGGGAGGGGGCGTTGCACAAATGAGCATAGATGTCTTATTTCCTCTTCTTTCTCTCATGAAAGATAGCGTACTACAGATACTCTTCTGCATTTTATATTTTTCACTTAACAATATACCCCCAGAAATCATACATACTTTTATTCATAGAGATTCTCCCCACTAACCCTCCATTGTGCGGAGTTTATTTGGTTTACTCAATCACTCTCCTGTATATGGGTATTTGTTTCCTTAAGTTGTATTTTGAAATTTTTTAAATGCTGCCATAAATAGCCATGTGCATATACGTATTTTGAGATCTGGAGAGGTATATCTTCAAGTAAATTTCCAGAAGTGGGATTGCTGAGTCAAAAGGTAAGTGCATATATAATTTTGTTAGATTTTGCTAGATTCCGTTCCAAATGGGATGTACCAGTTTGCATTTTCACCAATATTATATGAAAGTGACTGTTTTCCCAGCCTCATCAACAGCATTTTTAGTCATACTATTTTTAATTTTCGCCAATAGGATCAGTGAGGACTGGTATCACAATGTAGTTTTAATTTGCATCTCTGTAATTATGAGTGAAGTTGAAGAGCTTTTCATTAATTTAAAGGCAATTTTTATCTTTTTTTAAAAATCAGTTTATATCATTAGTTCACTTTCCTGTCAAGTTTTTGGATTTTATTCTCTCAATTTTTAAGAGTACTATATTCAATAGAGATATTATCCTTCGACTGCAGTATTTGCTGAAATATTTTCTGCCAGTTTGTCAGTTGTCTTTTGACTTTGTGTATGGTGCTTTTTGACAAACAAATTTTTATTTTTCTGTAGTGAAATTTATCAGTTTTTTCTTTTATAGCCTCTCGATTTTGAATCATATTTAGAAAACCTTCCCTTATACCCAGAATATAGAGGAATTCACTCCTTTTTCTTCTACCACTCTGTTTTATGTTTAAAATCTGCATGCATTTGGAGTTTATTCTTGTGTGTGGTGTGAGTGAATGACCGAATTTTATCTTTTCCAAAGGGGTAAACAGTTTTTTAAGCACTATTTATTAAAAAGTGGATCTTTGACTTGGTAATTTGAGTATCACCTTTATCATATGCTTAATTTCCTTATATACTTGAGTCTTTCTCTGAAATTTTTATGTTCTTTCACTACTCTGTTTACTCATGTACCAGTATCACGCTGCCTGAATTATAGAGGCTTTATATTATGTTTTAATGTCTGATAAGATTAGTCTCCTTCATGGTTTTTCTTTTTTTTTTTTTTTTTTTTGCTGTTTTCCTGGATATTCATGCATGTTCGTGTTTCCAAATGATATTTAGAAACAACCTGTCTAGCCCCCCAAAAAACAACTTATTGGTATTTTTATAAGGATTGTATTAAACTCACACATGAATTCAGCGAGTCATCCTATCCAAGAATAGGGTGTGTCTTTCCATTTGTTCAAGTATACTTTTGAGTTTTCCAAAAGTGTTAAAGTTCCCTCAAAATGAGGTTTGCACATTTCTTGTTAAGTTTATTTCTAGATATTTAGTCTTCTTTGTTCCTATTGTATTTTGGGTTTTCTCCACCTATACAACCTCATTTTTTATATGTGTGGATATAAAGACTGTTTCTGTATATTAATATTATAACTATAACCTGGTACTTTACTACTTTTTTATTGTTTGAGTTAATTTTATCATTGATTCTCTAGGGTTTTCCAGGTATGTGATGATATCATTTGCAAACTGAAATAGTTTTACTTCTTTTTCAATTCTTATTCCCTAGCTGATTTTGTTTCTCTAATTGCATTGGTCAATACAGAGTGTCATACAGAGTGAAGTAAGTCAGAAAGAGAAAGACAAATACTGTATGCTAACACATATATATGGAATTTAAGAAAAAAAAATGTCATGAAGAACCTAGGGGTAAAACAGGAATAAAGACACAGACCTACTTGAGAATGGACTTGAGGATATGAGGAGGGGGAAGGGTAAGCTGTGACAAAGCGAAAGAGAGGCATGGACATATATACAGTACCAAACGCAAGGTAGATAGATAGTGGGAAGCAGCCGCATAGCACAGCGAGATCAGCTTGGTGCTTTGTGACCGCCTGGAGGGGTGAGATAGGGAGGGTGGGAGGGAGGGAGACGCAAGAGGGAAGGGATGTGGGAACAGATGTATATGTATGACTGATTCACTTTGTTATAAAGCAGAAACTAAAAAAAAAAAAGTGTAAAAAAAAAAAACCTCCAATATAATGATGAATAGTGGTGGACATAATGGGAATTCCCTAAGTTGCTCTATGTTTAAAATTGTTTACTGATACCTTTGCTACTTGAAGGATATCTTGGCTAGATATAAATTTTTAGTTCACACTTTCACTTTGTTGACAACACTGCTCCATAGTTGCCTTGTTTCTTATGTTGTTTTTGAAAAATCATGCCAATCTTACACCTTAACTTTTGTTATTTGATCCTTATGCCTGGTGGCCTTGAGGACTTTTTATCTCTTAAGTCTAATTATTTTTCTCAGGTACATCTTAAAGTTAATTTTTCTGGGTTAATTTCTACATGTATCCAGTGAGCTTTTTTAATATGTAGAACTAGATCTTTTTTATTTCTAAAAAGTTTTCTTGAATTAAGGTTTTAAATATCAGTTTTGTTTTCATATTTTGTTTCTTCTTCAAGGGCTTTAATCAAACTTTTATTATTTCTTCTTTTTCTTCCATTTCAAACACTTCCTCTCTGACCCTTTTTACTTCTATCTTTATCCCACTTTTATTCTTTTGGTTATTTTCTCTCTTTCTTGAATGCTCCTATTAAATTTCCTTTTGAGTCTATTCTCCCTTTGGCAACTTGTAATTTAGTCTTCATTTGTGAGATGATTTGGTCTCCTTTCTTCTATTTCTTTCATGAGTTTAATCAACTCTCTTTTCATTTCTTTCTTTGATTTTGTCTATTTCTGGTTTTGGCTTTTGTATTTCTGACTCAAGATAGGCTATCATATCCCCAAATGCTCGTTGAAATACATTTCATCAGTTTGGACAGATGCCTGACACTTCTCTAATGCTTCTGGGTTGCTTTGCTTGTTTGTTTGGACAGGGGAACCGTCATCAGCTGAGGTAGATTAATTCTCATTTTCAGATACAGTAATTTTATATAGATGTATCCCATTTTTTTCTATTCATTTTGCAAATTTGAGGTGCTTTTCCAGATTCCTAATTTAAAGGTGCCATCTTCTATTAGTGAGCAAAGTCCAGTTTCTTTAGTAGATGGGTTCAATGTTTTTGTCTGTATGTTTGTTTCTATATTCTTTTTATTTTGGAATAATTTTAGGTTTATAGAAAAGTTGCAAAGAGTACAGAGAACTCCTGTATACCCATCAGCCAATTTCAGTTTGCCATAGTGTTAATTACAAAAACTAGGAAAAAACAACCCTGGTATATTACTATTAACTGTACTCTGGACTTTATTTGGATTTCACCAGTTTTTCCACTACTATGTTTTTCTGTTCCAAGATCCAATCCAAGTTAACACATGGCATATAGCTGCCATCTTTCCTCTGCTCTATGAAATCTTTTCAATCTTCCCTAATTTTTCATGACCTTGACAGTTCTTAGAAATACTAATCAGATATCTTGCAGACTGCCCCTCAATTTGGGTTTGGCTGGATTTTTTCTCAAATTAGACTAGGTTTAGATTTGGAAAGAACCAAGACAGTGTTTGGAAAGAATACCAGAGGTGAGGTGACTTTCTCATCATACCACATCACAGGGTATAGGATATCCTCATGTTTTCATTAGTGATGTTAAATTTGATTGCTTGATAAAGGTAGCATTTGACAGTTTTCTCCACTGTAAAGTTTCTATTTTTCCTTTTCCTCACTCTATTCTTTGGCAGCAAGTCATAGAGTCCAGCCCACAGTCAAAAGGAGAGGATCTAAGCTTTACCTCCTGGAGAGGGGAATGTCAACATATATTATTTGGAATTCTTATATAGAAAAAGTAATCTGTTCTTCCCCATTTATGAGTTTATTTCATCATTTATTTATAGCAGTATGGACTCATCTATATTATTTTATACTTTGGTTTATAATCCAATATTTTTTTGCTCAAAATATTCCACCTTTGCTCATTGGCAATTATTTCAGGTTGGGTCCTGTGTCCCTTTGACGTCTCCATCCTTTTACTTTTTGAAAAACCTCTCACTTCCTAGTACTATGTGCGCTTCTGGGGGGAGGTTATTTTTTTGGAGAAGGAATTGTGGTCCTCTGGGTTTTTTCCTTCTTTTTAGTCTCAAAGGACCCTAAAATTTACCCTTAACTTTCCCTTTACCACCCTTGTTGCCTTCTTCACCCAGAAGATATGCTTTTTAAAGACTACCACCTCATATCATGCATAATTTTAAGATCTTCTCTATGATCAGTGCTCTAATCTAACAGGACACTTTTTTTATTATTATTTTTATGTTTCAAATGAACTTTCTCTTTCAGGTGGTTGCTTTCAAGCAATTCCAAGCACACCCCAGCTCTCTATTTCTCTCTTCCACCCAGTTTTTCTGCCCTTACTGCGGATGCCCTTACTTGCCCCCAAACACTTACACCAGAAGCATGGGCATTCACTCACTGGGATTTGGTGCTTTTTGATTTTTTATTAACAGTTAATTTGAAATTCAGTATCTTTTACCCTTTACTTATGCTGAAGGCATGATATGATGTGTTCTGGTTATTCTATACTGGTTTGGGGAGGGTATCAAGATACAAGTATAAGCACTTGCCATAGTCCTAGTCTACCCTCAGAAATGAGGCTTGATGTTGATGCCGGTGTCAACGTAAAGAAGTTTCATTTATTCCTAGTTTCTCTGGATTTTTCTTTAAAGTTGGTATTTATTCTTACCAAATGCTTTCCTACATTTAGTGAGATGATAATGAATTGATATTTCTTCATATGTTCTTTAAAATAGTGATTACATCAATGGATTTTTTTAAAGTAGGCCCTTCTTCCATTATTGTAATGACCTCTATGTTGATCATAATATATTCACTGCTAAATTACATTTGTAAAGAATTCATTTCAGATTTTTGGACCCATGTAAAACAAAGTGTTAGTTTCCTCAAATAAGTTGAGTATTGTGTCATGTTTTTCTCTGTTCTAGAACATGAGGACTATCTTCTCCTTAAAGTTTTGGAAGACTTTACTCATAAAACTGCCTGAGACTTAAGAAGATATTACACATTTTAGATGTTTTATATGGCTTTAGATTTTAGGTTTTCTAACTACTTCTTTATTCAATTTTAATCTTTCATATTTGCAAAAAAGTTTTCAAATTTATTTAATGTTCTTATATATTGGTAATATTTATACATATTTATAATTTTTAAAAATTTGTTATATCTATAATTATGTCCCCTTCACATTTCTTATTATTGTCATCTTAGTATCTTCTATTTTCTAGATTTAAAAAAAAGTAATGAAAGAAAATGTTGTTATTGATCTACTCTCATGATTTTGTTTTTGCATTTGTTTTCTATTTTGTCTTTATCTTCTATTTTTGTCCTTATCTTTGTTGGTCTTTCTTTATAGATTTCTCTAATTCATTTTGTTCTTTTTCTAACTTCTTGCATTGAGCACTCAGTTCAGTTAATTTCTATTCTTTTCGTTTGCTAATGTATGGTTCTAAAGCTACACATTTTCTTCTGCCTACCACTATGACCATATCCCATAGCACAAAATTTTATATATACTGCTTTTAGTGTTGTTCATTTTTAGATACTTTGTTGTTTTATTCTTATAATCTCAATAAGCCAAAAATTATTTTAAAGGGTTTTTGTAAAGACTTTTTGGGATAGGAACTAACTTTTGTTGAGAATGTCTACTTGGATTGTGTTGTAGACAGTGAATACAGATTGTGTGATTTTCCCTTCTTTAATGTTGGTTTGGGTTTCTTTCATGGCCTAACACACGATCTGTCTGATAATGTTTCACACAAGGATATATACACATACGCTGGTCACCAAAACTGTTTCCTCTTCTTTCTATACACACAGCTATATTACATTTCCCAGCCTCCCATCCAGGCAGATATGGCCAAAGAATGAGGGAAGAAATAAGGTGCCCACTTCCAAGTCTTTCCCACTTTTGATCCACAGGGTTCTTTTCTCTTAAGACTTGAGCTGATGAACACAGCAATCTTAGAAGTCAGATGGTGAAAGGGACGAAGCCACAAGAAAGGAGTCAGATCCCTACATCACCTCTTAGAGGAGAGCCACCAGTTCATCATAAATACCCATTTTAAATTTTACATGAAAAAGAAATAAAATTCTGTTATGTGAAACCATTGAGAGTTTGGGGTTTATCTGTTACAGCAGCTAGTATTATCTATACAGTACACCGAATAAAAAGGTCTCTTTATTATTTCTAAGGATTGAGGCTGGTATTGGCTAGAGCATATCAGTTTGATCAAATCTCCCAGTTTCCTTCCTCTGTGAGTCTTTATATTTACAGCCCATTAGTTTCCTTCTTGACATTTGGCATAATGTGTGCTATTGCATGTCAGTTTCTCCTGATGAATTATGCCTAACATTTGCTCCTCAGGAGTTCATCCCCTAAAGGTGAAGGATATTCTATATTTTATACTAATCTATATCCAATATCCAGTTCACTGCCTCATATCCAGTAGATGTTCAACAAACATTTCCTGAATGGATGAATAAAGGGAGAATGACTGCTAGACAAATTTCTTTGTGAAAGAAATCTGTGTTACTTCTCTAGTGGCTCCTAGGAAGCCCAATTTATACATTTGTGTTTAAGCGTATACAAGAAGGATCAACAGTTAGAGGCTTAGGGGATGTCTATAGTGGGAAAAGAAAGAATTCTGCCTTTGCCACATTTCTGTCCCACAGAAAAGGCTGGAGACATAGACAAGAGAGCCATCTTTTCCAAACCTTAATTTTCAAAAATAGAACAGAGACTAAGCACTAGAGACCACATGCAAATATATCACCTACTCCCCAAAATTAAGTGAAGCAGGACTAGCCTTCAATTACTTAATCAACCAATCCACAGATACCAAGGGCCTCTGAAGGATGGTCTTTCCACCGTCTCTCTTCTACTCTAATGACAACTACACTGCAGGCAAAACTACACTTCATGCTTCTATCTTTCTGTCTTCATGCCTTGCTCCTGATTTTTCCTCAGTCTGGAATGTTCCCCCATTCCCACCCCATTATACTTCTGCCTTCTGATTTCCTATCTGTCCTTCAAGGTCAAGGATGTTACCTCCTCTAGGGGTCCTTCTCCAATTCTCCTAACTGGAAATGAGACTTTCTCCTTTACTTTCTGAGATCAGTTACTTTATTATTTGGTTCAGATATGGGGTAGTCTATGCAAAGAGGTCAGGATTTAATATGTGACAGTGTGGATGATATTAAAATGGGAGTCCTAAGCTATATAGTTCCAAGATTCAAAAAATGATATTGAAGTTTTACACCTGAATATGTACATTTAAAATATATAAAATGGTCAAAAACATGTTACACAGAAACAAAAATTGAAACCTCATCTAATTTAGAAAAAAAATTCTAACCACATGCTTGGAGAAAATTTTTGAAAACTTGGTCCAGGATAGGGAAAGATAACAAATGGTTAATGATCAAATAAGAGGCATGTGAAAAGGGGGTTGGTTGTGGCCTTCAAGGGAGACTTCCAAGCCTAGCGTGGAGAAATAAGCAGATAGTAATACAGTTGAAAGAAGGTCTAAATTAAAAGCAGAGAACTCTGTAAGGAAAGAGTGAGAGATGGGAGCTGTCGTCAGTACTACAGAGGAGTATGAATTCTTGGGAAATAAGCCCAGGTGTAGGGAGCTGAGAGGAGTTGACTCCTGACTTCTTCCAGAATTGGAGTTGCATGTGGAACTGCTATACAGCTGGATCCTTTAGATACACTTGGAATCAAAATTGACATATATACACTACTATATATAAAATAGATAACTAATAATTTCTCTGTATAGCACAGAGAACTCTACTCAATACTCTGTAAAGACCTATATAGGAAAAGAATCTAAAAAAGATTGGGGACTTCCCTGATGGTGCAGTGGTTAAGAATATGCCTGCCAATGCAGGGGACATGGGTTTGATCCCTAGTCCAGGAAGATCCCACATGCCACGGAGCAACTAAGCCTGTGTGTCACAACTACTGAGCCTGTGTGTCACAACTACTGAAGCCCGCACGTCTAGAGCCCATGCTCTGCAACAAGAGAAGCCACCGCAATGAGAAGCCCGTGCACTGCAAGGAAGAGTAGCCCCCGCTCGCCGCAACTAGAGAAAGCCCAGGCAGCAATGGACCCAACACAGCCAAAAATAAATAAATAAATTTATAAAAATAATAAAAACATAAAATAAAATAGAGTGAACATATATATATATATAACTGATTCATGTTGCTGTATAGCAGAAACTAATACAACATTGTAAATCAACTGTACTCCAATAAAAATCGGAATAAATAAAAAGATAGACAATAAATAGATCAGTTAAATAAAAAAAATTTTTAAGTGAACAAAGTACTCCTGAGACACATCACTACCTCTTTGCTTACATTGTCCTCAAGGTCACAGCTGAGGCCTTGTGTTCTGGTTGTTCTATACTGCTTTGGGGAAGATAGGAAGATACAAGTCTAAGATGGTCTCACCTAACCATCTGGGCAAAATCAGTCTAATTTGAATCAGGGTGATAGAACTATCTTAATCAGAGTTATTTGTGTCTCTCCTTTTCTTTCTTTGAGAAACTTGTCTTTTTCATCACTCCGTCCATCACAATACATATATAGCTTTGTCACACTCAATGCATAATCAATTAATGTTGCTCTTTGAGTCTTCAGATATTTACAACATGACTTCTGCAACCACTTCAGCAACTCTTTAAAAACCTATACAGATATTAAATTTTAATGCTGGAAGTAACGGGAGACATGTTCAAGGTCTGGGAAGGCAAAAAGTGATTGTGTCATTGTTGCCAACTGTGATTGACTACTCCTGACTGCTTGGAGTTCTGCTTTGAGAAGAACTCTAAGGTCATTTCCTGTGGGAAGACTGCTGCAATTCATTAGGGATGCCTGCTAGGGAAAATGGTAGCTTGCATGTTGTGTACTTGCCGTCACTTGTAACTAGAATCATGCCTCATTTTACAGGTACAAGAACTGAGTTTTAGAGAATAAGTAATTTGCTCAAAGTCCAGGAGCTACTTAGTGTCAAAGCCAAGACAACCTAGGTCTCCCTATATCAGGGCTTATTTTGTTATACAATACTGGGACTAAGTTTTTTGTTTGGGCATTCTTTTTCCCCATGGACAATTCAATTTTCCTGTAGCACTAACTCCATTTGTTTGAACTTTCAAAAAGGTAGCTGAAGAGACAGTAACAGTAAATCCTTCAGAACCTGACTTAAATAAAGATTTGGGCATATTACTATGTCCACATCCCTAAAAACAAAGCAACTTATTTTAAAAGACAATTATAAAAGATGTTAACCTAGAAAGTGGTGTCATTCCTCTTCCCAAAAAACCAATATATATGTTATTTGTGGCTGTGTAACTAATCAACCCAAAACATAGTGGCTTAAAACAATAATCATTTATTAACTCTCATGCTTCCTTGGGTCAAAAATTTAGGAGTGGCTTGGCTGGGCAGTTCAGCTCACTCTTAAGGGAGGCTGCAGTCAAATAGTGGTTGAAACTGGGGTCATCTCAAAGCTGGGATTATCTAAACAGAGATGTGATAGCTGGAGGCTGGAACACCAAGGCTCCTCAGGCATCTTCTCTGTCTCTATGTGGCCTCTCCACATGCTCTCTCCAGCCTGGTGGCTTTAGAGTAGCCAAAACTCTTGCAGAGAGAAAGAGAGCTTACTGGAAGTTATCCTACCATTAATTATCCAGGCTTAGGAATCAAATAGTATTACTTCCACCACACTCTATTGGTCAAGGCAGTTACAAAGTCCACCCAGACCCCACTTCTCAAAAGAGGAGTGTAAATGTCACATTGTCAGAAGACAATGCGGGATGGGATATATAATATAATCTGCCATGAAGGATTAGTAAGAGTCTGCTGTTGGCATTTCAGGGAAGAGTTCAGAAGCAGCCATAATATTATCTTGATTCCCAGAATGTAATGTTATCAATTATCCCAGATTAGAGTTACCACAGGGCATCCAGTTAACTTTGAATTTCAGATAAACAGTGAGCAATTTTTAGTGTCAACCACGCCCCATGCAATATTTAGGACATACTTAACCCCCAATTAATTAAAATTTAGGTAGACATGCTGTATTTTTATTGCTAAATATGGCAACCCCACCCCAGATTAACTCAGATAGTCAAGGAATTGATACTTTTTTTTTTTTTTTTTTTTCTTTTTTGCGGTATGCGGGCCTCTCACTGTTGTGGCCTCTCCCGTTGCGGAGCACAGGCTCCGGATGCGCAGGCCCAGCGGCCATGGCTCACGGGCCCAGCCGCTCCGCGGCATATGGGATCCTCCCAGACCGGGGCACGAACCCGTATCCCCTGCATCGGCAGGCGGACTCTTAACCACTGCGCCACCAGGGAGGCCCAAGGAATTGATACTTTTATCTGGTATTCAGGTTGGGAGCAGTTTGCCTGGATATAGTGACCAAAGTGCCTTATCCGAAGCTGTTTTCATCTCTAGAGTGGAACATTGACTTCCATGTTCCAAGACTAGTATGAATTTGGGATCATTGTCTTTTTAGCTCTCTGATTTCCCAGAGTTTTCTTTTTCAATATTTCAGCTATGCATAAGCTGATCTCCTGGCACTGGTTTTGTTTCCTGACAGGCAACATTAATTCATTTTCACATTCACACTAAAATCACTTCTCTCTATAACAACAACAATAATGGTGAAAGCCCATTTGGAAAACAGCTTGATGGAACAGCTGCTTCATACTCATTATGAATCTAACACTTTCTCTAATCTGGGGGACGGGATGCCCACAACTACAAGTACATTGTGGTTCAGGTATCCAGTAAACACTGCACTTCTTCTTCTGAGTTATTTTTCTACTCATGCAATTAATATATAAACTTCAATTTTTATACTATCTTAAGTGACTTATTAAAATTTTCCCCACAGACCTCTAGGCCTATCCAACCAGGATGTCTTGCAATGTTTCCCCCACTATTCCATAAGTTCCAAAGCTGCCTCACATTTCCAATGTCATTCAAAGACTGGCTTAAATGTTCCCCTTTATACAGTATCATTAGCTCTTGTGCAATCTATTCTGGGTCCCCAAATTAAGAGCTGAGACTTAAGATATTCACTAACAAATTTGGCGTTATGTTCTTCCTCTGCTATATACAAGTTGTGAGGACTCACCTGAATTTCATGTTGCCATGGGAACTATCAGAGTGATGTACTACCACTCATAGGAAAAAGACCTTGGTAACAAGGTAATATTAAGCCCCTCCTTTGAATTCACAGGTAAATCCAGCTCTTCTCTTTCATTGCTACAACACAGTACGTATTGATAGTAGACAGTGCTGATGTCAATCCAACATTCATTGTCTTCTTTTTCCTTAATAACAGAACCTCAATTTTATACAACTATCCACTCCTTCCCACTATGTTTTAAGGGAGAGCTGGGGGACTCAGAGACCCAACCCTGAGACCAGTCATGATGTATCCTCAGGCACACGAAACTTGACTTCTGATTAATCTAAATCAAAAAGAGAATGGTATTTCCCTGACCACTGTTATTGGTCCAGGGTAGGCAGGTGGACATGGAAAGGCAAGTAGGTAGTCCCTGTAACACTGAAGGCTACCTTGAGGTAATGTCAGAACTAGTCTTGGGATGAAGCCAACACTAAAACCAGCAAAATGGAGACAGAAGAACCTAGGTCCTTGGTGACATTACTGAGCCACTGCTTTGTACTACACCTGAAGCAAGTATAGGAGATAATAAATTTTCTTATTGATTAATCATTTTGAGTCAGGATTTTCTGATTCAGTCAAAGGCTTCCTCACTCACAGTAGATACAGAATGGGAGATCCAGCCAAAAAAAAAAAACAAAGTTTTAATCTTTCTCCCAAGCCCAATTCCCTAATTCTCTTTTTCAACAGGTACCTAATCCACTGCAGTGTAGAATGCTATGGTCGAGTTCAGTTATGGTTTACTGTTGTAGAGGAAATCCTGACGCATCAACCACAGACAGTAAGTTAATAACATCATGTCATGCGACTCAACAAAGTATCAACCAGTAAATTATCTGACTCTCTGGGCTTACATTTACCTATATTACCAGTCTCTATTTGGCACCACTGTATTTTCAGGATTCTGCCATTGCAAGTGTCAGAGATTCTAAGTAAAAACATGAAACATACTGACTAACATAACAGAAATACAGAGATAAAATCTAACTTCAGTTACAACTAAATTCAAAGTTTCTAATGATGTTGTCAGGATTTTATCTGTCCTTCCATTTCTTTCCATTCAATTTTTTACTCAATTGACTTCTTTCAATCAGGCCTTACCCATGTGGTAGCAACAGTGACCCCCAGCAGATCCAATTTTATGTATCCCTATGTCTGGTGCAGAGACCACTCTTCCTCCATCAATATCTGTATAAATCCTTAAAAAGGGATCTGACTGGTTTTTTGGTCATGTTCCTGCTCCAAGCAGCAGAGGTACTATGGACTATATTGTGGACCCCAAAATTCAGATGGTGAAGTCCAAACCTGCGATGTGATTGTATTTGGAAATAGGTTCTATAAGGAGATGATCAAAGTTAAATGAGGCCATTTAACAGTGGGACCCTTAAAAGATGAGGAAGAGAAACCAGAATGTTTCTCTCTCTACTCACACACTAAAGAAAGGCCATGTGAACACACAGTGAGATGGTGATTACCTATAAGCCAAGAGAAGAGGCTTCAGAATGAAACCTTATCAGCACCCTGATTTTGGATGTCCCAGCCTCCAGAACTATTAGAAATAAATTTTTGTTTAAGCCACCCAGCCTATTATATTTTTTATGGCAGCTCAAGATGTTAATAGAAGTAGTGAGAAAACGAAGCAATTTTAAGAAAAAGAGTTAAAGTAAGAGTTGATATGCTATACAGACTTTTTTCTAAAAATATAGAGACTGCATTTCTTAGCGACCATCTTAAATAGCCTGGAGTCTATTTAATTGATTTAGAGCCAATGAAATGGAAAGTGGGTGGATTCTAAGGTGCTAGGCCTTAAAATCATCCCCCCAAATCCTCTAGCTCTTTATTCCTTCACCAGAACTTCAGAAGTCAAATATTTGAATGCCATAGCTACAAGGTGGAAGCAGACTGATTCCCTGATGTCCTACTTGGAGTATAGTTTCCAAATCCATATGAGAGTGGGCTGTAAGCAAGAAAACACCTTTATTTTTTATCTGTATTAAACAACTGAGATTTCAGGATTTATTTATCACAGTATAGCTGAGCCTAGCCTAACTAATACACCAAGATGGAACTAAACCACTAGACAAGAGTAATGTATAAGGGAGGAAGTTAATTCTAAAGCCTGTGCTTTTTTGGGGAGAATAGTGGCTATATTGACTAACTACACATGTTTAAAACAAATAGAATATGAATATAATTCTAAAGAATTAGAGTGAAAAGGGAAAATAAAGAGAACTCAACCAGTCACGCTTAAATATTTAGGGTGAAATACTATGATATCTGTGATTTGCTTTAAAATCTACAACAAAAAGAGAGAAAAGGATTAAACAACATATATGTGGCAAACCATTGATAATTGTCACACCTACATGAGAAGAATATGGGAGTTTATCATACTATTTTTCTACTTTTATATATACTTGACATTTTTTTTTAATAAAAAGCTTTTTCTTAAAGGTCAGAAAAAGGGTGGCATACAAAAAAGGGGAAGAAAGCACAATAAATAAAAAGTAGAAAAAGTGGGACTTCCCCGGTGGCACAGTGGTTAAGAATTCGCCTACCAGTGCAAGGGACATGGGTTTGATCCCTGGTCCGGGAAGATCTCACATGCCGAGGATCAACTAAGCCCGTGTGCCACAGCTACTGGGCCTGCACTCTGGAGCCCACAAGCCACAACTGCTGAGCCCTCGTGCCACAGCTACTGCAGCCCACACACCTAGAGCCCATGCTCCACAACAAGAGCAGCCACCACAATGTGAAGCCTGTGTACCACCACGAAGAGTAGCCCCTGCTCGCTGCAACTAGAGAAAACCCGCACGCAGTAATGAAGACCTAACACAGCCTAAATAAATAAATAAGTAAATACCTTTTTTTAATTTAAAAAAAGAAAGTAGAAAAATCAGATGGCAGAAATAAATCCAATTATATCAATAATTCTGATAAGTGTAAATGTACGAATCATATTAACTAAAAATAAAGGACTTTCAGACTGGGGGAAAAATGAAACAAAACCAAAATATAGTCATAGGCTGTCTACACAGAGACAACTAAAATAAAATGATACAGCAATGTTAAGAGTAAAGAAACAGAAAAAGATATACCAGCAAAAACTAACCAAAAGAAAGGTGACATTGCTATCTGATGAAATAGATTCTAAAGATAAAAGTGTTATTAAGTATAGTGGACAGTTGTTAGCCTTCCCAATATCCATTTTTCCTTTCTTCCTTCATAATAGAACGCTACTTTTGTTCAGTTACCCTCTCTCTACCATACGACTTAGAGAGATGTGACCTCATCCCCAACTCAGGGGTTAACATTAATTTGTGTCTGTCAATCATTGAGATCTTTTTCACTTGCCAGTGATTGAGAAGCAAACACATCACCCCCTCTCTGGCCAATGAGGAGAAGAAAAAAAAAAAAAAGCTGCTGGAGAGCTTCTAGGAAAGATTTTCTCAGGATTAAAGAGATCACTGGAAAATGTAGTCCCTTCCTCCTTCTGGATATTGTTGTGTCTGAATATGCTGCCTGCAGTGACCATAAAGGGAGCTGGCCTGAGAGCAGAACAACACACTGAGGATGATAGAGTGAGAAATAAAGGGAATCAGGTACATTGATGAAATCATCAAGCTTCTAATTCAATAAATAAGCAGTCCTGCTGTGTTGAAACAGGTCCTCTGAAAAGGAGATACCAAGACAGGATTAAACGTGCAAGGATTTTATTAAGGAAATGGGAGGGAGGTGGGAAAGGCTGGAAGAGCCATCCAATTGCAATGCAAGTCTGACTCCTGAGGAAAGAAAGATTGGATGGAAGTGTCCAAGACTGTCTGGGGGTCCACAGGCCAAAGCCAGCTGTCAGAGGAGTCCTGTGTCTCCCAGGAATGGGCCTGCCTAAGTCTCAATGCCACACTCAGTCCCTGGTGGGGAGCAGCCTGCACGAACCACGGCTTCCATGAAAGCACAGCAATGATTTTCAGAGAACAGCAACCAAGGTTCTTGGTTGATCATGCTCTCTGTAGTTAGAAGTCTGCAAGGCACATTCTCATGGCTGCCACTCCTTCATCCCTCTACCTCTCTTTTTGGGGGACTTCTTTCTATAAAAGGTAATAAGATTCCTAACTACTTAAGCCAAAGGCATCCTGACTTACTATGAATAAAGAGAGTCACCATACAATGATTAAACAAGAAGGTCACAAGGAGAATATCACAATTCTATACTTGTGTTCGCCTAATAGCATAATATCTAAATATATGAAGGAATTGCTGCCAGACTTATGAGGTCACATTAACAAATCCACATTGATAGTTCAATGTTTTAACACCTCTCTCAGTGATTTATAGTTTAATCAAACATAATATTAGTAAAGATACAGGAGAGTTAAACATCATAATTAACAAACTCCAAGCATTCAAAAATAGTCATTTACTTCATGTGCACAGAAAAGACTTGTAAGTAGCAAGAATCAATGAATAGCAAATAACTAATGTGCATTTTTGGTGCGAGTATGTAGGGGAAAAACTACTCTGTTGGTGAAGTGTAAATTGTTCAGTCTTTTCAAGGCTATGTTGGCAAATACCAATCAAAATATAAAATACATATACTTTTTGTCAAAGCAATACATGTATAAGGAAATCTACAAAATAATATGGCAGTGTTAGTGCTGAAAAGCCAAAACCCCCACCAGCCCACTCCCAATCACAGCTTTCTCTGCCTCCCATCCTGACGCAGGCAAGCTCTTAATTGTTCCTGTCTTTAGTTCCATTGCCTATATAGTTTTTACTTCCATAACTCTAGGCAATATGCTATCCCACTCTTCTTGATTTATAAACATTATTAAACTATCTATTAACTACACAATTTAGAAAATGAAATTTTTCTTATTTATTATTTTTCCTACTTTTTAAAATAGGCTGCAAGGATATACAGATATAGATGTAGGTAGAGACAGAGATAGAAATAGAGAGAGATGGACAGATATAGATATAGATACAGAGACAGACAGATTAGGTAGATAGATGATACATAGATAGATAGATAGATATGGATTCTTTTAATAGTTATTAAGAGTTTGTTACCTTGCACATTTAAACCTTATTATTCCTTTAACTTTAGACATTAGCCCTTGAGCCTCACTTTGAACATGAAGATACTAGCCTCTTTACCCATTCTCTACCTTTCCTCACCGTCAACATACCCCAGCCTCCATTAGCTGCACTTGTACCTTCATACAGTCAACATGTTTAACTGTTACATTTTTTGAACTACAATAAAAAGCCAAGGCTTTAATGCTTTTACCATAGTTTTGCTCTAAAAATTAGCTTCTAAAAGATAGGAAGGTGCCTCCCGAATTAAAGGGACAGGTGAGATAAGGACATAGGAAAAGCACTGGCATCACAGGACCCGGGTTCTATAACTGCCTCTATCTGTAACTAACCATTACTTGTGGTCTTAGAGAAGTCAATTCTGCAGCCCCATTTCTTCATTTGCAAAGTGAGGACCTGGCCTAGACTGCTTGTCTAGAATCTTTCAGCAACGTAAGGAAAAATGAAAATAGAATGGAGTTACTTGATTCATGTGCCGAAAAGGAAAAGTACACCCAAAGCTTAGCAAATAATTTGGGGCTAAAGTAAGGAATATGTCAACATTGACCTTTATTCATACCACTGGAGTTTGATGTGGTTCTGCTCCCGTGGTATGCAGAGATGGCATATTTATTCACTTCTTTCAGTTAGAAAAATTAAAATGCAAATATATGGAAATTATGGACATTATAAATGAGAACAAGAAAGAAAAATAAAATCCTGATTACGGGTTGGCTGAAGGGACATTATCAGAATCCTGAAATGAAACCCAAAACTCCATGCTTGGAGAAGCACAGCCAAGATAAATCCCCGTTCTCGCCCCTGCATTTCTAAGTCACCACCTGGAGTCTCTACCATCAGTTAGTGCTCGGTGCTCCTGGCTGCATTTGCATCTCATGTATGTAGGAGGCACAGAATCTGAATCCACAAAACGCAACTATGCCAAAATATAACTTTATTTTCTATATATGACCTGACTTTCTATCTCAAACTTTCCATTCCATCTTTTGGCAGAAACTTTAATCAGGCAATTCTGGGTAAAATCAATCAAGTCAGGGTTTTCTTAACCCTTATCCCTGGGGTTGCAGTTATGTTCCAAGGACAAAGAAAGAGCAGGGACTGTGATACTCAGCATCAGAACATGGGAAATGGCCTTTGGTCACGGTCTCATCTGTCTGCCCTGACATCTACTAGAGTGTCCTGGATCCCTCTAGTCACTGATTGGCACACGTCCCCCACTGACTTGTGCAGAGCCGTGCACAGCCTTGATGGTCCCTGGTCAGCCACACTCTCCACATCAGCCATGCTGCTGCACCCTTCATCCCAGTGAGAGGCTTCCCCACATCCTGGGGCCTCCTTCAGTTCTTTCTCTGGCTCTGTCAGCAGGTATGTGGGAAATGTGTAGATGTTCTCCTCTGCCAGTCTCAGATTATAACAAACCTGATAGCTTTGTCAGGCCCTCTCTGTTTGTACACAGCTGACGGCATTTCAATTCTTCTTCTCTCACCACACAATGAGGGGTGCCGGGTACTCTATGACTTGTCTTTCCTGCTCACTCAGTGTGAAGGACAGGTCCTCCCAGCCTTTGGAGCACGCGTTCACTCACTCCTCTACCCTTTACCAGGGAAAAGGTCCTTTCTCAGAGGTACCCAATACCACATCCAACCCTCTTTACTCCCTTCTGCTTTGCTAACATCCTTAATTTACAGGTGAAATAAATGAGGTCCAGAGAGGTTAACACACAGCCCATGACCATGCAGCTTATTACCTCCTTTGACTCATTTCCTCACTTACTTACTTATCTGTTCATTCATTAAATAAACACTTGTTGAATTCCAACAACTGCCATTCACTGAGAATAAGACAATAGCACTGCTTTTGAGCAACTCACAGTCCAGTGAGGGAGGCACAGTTGTAAACAGATAAGGACAATACAACTAAATAGTTGGTCAAATAAATATATGAACAAGTGACATGATGGCTACTGTGGGAGCTCTCCGGATATTTCCCTACCAGAACTGGAACTCCCACCCATCCTGACACTTTTTCTTCTGATAGGAAACAGAGAGGATCGGCAGACTGATCATTAGCTGTTATTCTCTAAGTAGTCACTAAAATCACAACAACGTTTCCCAGAAAATGGACCACATACATTCAACAAGGGGAGGAAATAGTATTGTCTAAATATCCCTTACCTGAAGTTTTTCTCTGTTTATGAATCCCTGCATACTTTTTATGTTTCTGTAAAAGAATAAATAGAGGACTTCCCTCGTGAAGTAGTGGTTAAGAATCCACCTGCCAATGCAGGGGACACAGGTTCGATCCCTGGTCTAGGAAGATCCCACATGCCGCAGCTCAATTAAGCCTGTGCACTACAGCAACTGATCCTGTGCTCTAGAGCCCTCAAGCCACAACTACTGAGCCCACGTGCTACAACTACTGAAGCCCACGCGCATAGAGCCCGTGTTTGGCAATAAGAGAAGCCACCACAATTAGAAACCCGCGCACCACAACGAAGAGTAGCCCCCCGTTCACCGCAACTAGAGAAAGCATGCGCACAGCAACGAAGACCCAGCACAGCCATAAATAAATAAATGTATTTGTAAAAAATAAAATACGATTAAAAAAAAAGAATAAATGGAAAACTGTCCCACAGTATCCAAAACCATGTAAGTGCAGAGTGACTGAAGATAGTCCTGGATCCACATTTCTGCCGTGAGGAAAATAATAAAAAGGTCAGGACCCCACTCCATCTTCACTGTGAAAGAATAGCCCAGTTAGGTCTGCAGACATTTCACCATTCAGCATTGCAAACTCTCTCTCCAAGACAGTTAGCTACATCAGTTCTGGGGCCCAGAATAGTTCAGGCAGTGGGCAGAGGCAGAGTGGTGAATGCTTTGACATTACTTGGTGCAGGTCCCAGATGCTTGGAATTTCTGAATCACTGAAATCTGAGGATTTAAAGTACAGTCTATCCCACAGAAGGAAGACAGCCCCAGTGCTCTGAAGACCAGAAAACAGTGGTCCAGAAGAAGGAGAATGCTGCTCTCATCAGATAAAGAGTGAGCGAGTGAGTGGACCAGTAGGCTGGAAGTGAAATGGGAGGGGAGCACTGTCAAAAGAGAAGCTCTCAGCTAAGTTTCACCAGCTCTGAAAAGCAGCTCTAGACATGGAAGGCAGTGGGTAGCTGTTGTGAAGAGAAGTCATGGGGCACTCAGAGTAGAAAAATAAGGCTGCTAGCAGAAAAGCTGAGAAACTATGCCATGCACAGAGTCCCAGATCAAGCCCAGATTACAGTTAAGAGCCAGGTACACCCTGGACCACCCTCGAGAAGCAAGCAAGAATGAATAAATCAAATAACTACATCTGGTTATGGACACCTAAAAGATATAGGGACACTTCCTAGATAGTAAAAGAAAGAGTGGTAGTTAAAGGTGCTTCAGAAAGGAGATGTGGGTAGAAATAAAGACTGTATTTGGAAAGTAGAGGAGAAGGCCAAGAAAAACAGAGAAAATGATTGTGGTAAACAAGAGGCACAGAACAAAAGAGAGAAGTTATCTCCTATAGAGGGAAGGAATCATGTAGGACCTGCTTCAGAGAAATGGCCACATTCGAAAGACACCAGGGTGAAAAGGATGGGAAGTGAGAACAGCGGGGAAACCAAGAAAAGGAAAAAGCACAGAAAATAAACTTCATATGTTCAGACGACTTCAGAAAGGACCCATAGGAAATAGTCTAGAACTAAGGGAAAAAATCAAAGGAAGGAAAACAAAGGAATCCTGGGTAAAATGAATAGAGGCATCTACAGGAAGCCCCAAAGGTCATAACTGGAGAGATAGTAAAATTGGAACGTGCAGATAGATATGAAACCTGAGAAGACAGGGCAAGTTGTAAACATCTAGTATCTTAGTACTTATTTATCATAAGTCTTTGAGGATCAAATCAAATCACAGATGTAAACAAGCCACCAAAAATATACACATAGGTATACAATTGTAAGTTACTGTTTTATGATATCATTAACAATATAAATAAAATGTATCCATTATCCAGAAGCTACCAAAATATAACTTAAACACATAAACTTAAGAGCAGCCTTGTCATGCTTCCAGCACTTAGCATTAACGTGAAGAAGCCATTAGGATGGGGCCAGACATGAGCTCATTCAGGAAATCAGAAATTAAATGGCCCAGGGGATGGAGGGCCCACCCTTGGGTTAGTAGCTTAAATCAGCTCTCATTCCCAAAGGATATCTCATGCCCTCCATGCTTCTTTTTCAATACCTCATCCAATTCCCCAAGGCACCCATAACACTGAGCGCCAAAAGTGGCTGGTTGTCTCCCAAAATATGTTCTCTCTTTTGTCTTTTAGTTAACATTTCCCCCAAAATTTTAGCTTGATGAATGGCTGACCAGCTCAAATGTACATTTCTCAGCCTCCCTTGCAGCTATCTGTGCCATGTGACTATGTTCTGGTCAATGGGGTAAGAGAAAAAGGGATACTTACAGGCTGTACCCTCCACATTATTCCCCTTCCCACTGGCCAGAAGGTGGTTATGATGATGAGAACCACAGCATTCATCTTAGACTATAATTTGGAAAAAGTGCACTGAGGATGGCAGAACAATAAGACGGGAGGAACCTGGATCCCCAATATTGTGAAGTCACCCCATCAGGCCTGTACTGCTTATGTTCAGACTGCTTCATGAGAGAAAAGTGAATTTATATCTTCTTTAAACTACTGTTATTTGGGCCTTTGTTAGAAGCCATACCAATATCATAAACATTATCATAAACATTATCTTTTATGTAATAAGCATAAATTTTTCAATCCATATACTCAAATGTGCAAGAAATGCAAGTTAGTTTTTCATTATGACAGCTTAACCTCTATTTCAAGCTCCAATTTGATGGTGAAAAAATATCACCTCAATCAAATTAGAGTTGTCTCAGCCAATCAAGGTTTTCTAGACTAATTTAGGGTTTTCCTCATTCCCTGGTTCTCTGAGAGTCTTTAGTGTCCAGATATGAAGAGGGACTTCTGAACTTGGCTGTGATAAAGACATGCTGGCATTTTTCAAGTTGTAACTTGGCTAGGCACCTAGATTCCTGTAGTCCTGATGTCTACGGGACATCTATTGACAGGTCCACACACCCCAAAGGTCCTTCCAAGTA
Organism: Mesoplodon densirostris; assembly: GCF_025265405.1. Classification (NCBI taxonomy): domain Eukaryota; kingdom Metazoa; phylum Chordata; class Mammalia; order Artiodactyla; family Ziphiidae; genus Mesoplodon; species Mesoplodon densirostris. The sequence goes on from NC_082663.1 coordinate 96,039,189, forward strand.
TCCTGGCCTTTTCTCAGCTATGTCCATACTACTGGTAGCCTTATGGGAAAATGACATTTTACTGTTCCCACAAACCATCCAGGGTGCCTCATCCAGACTTGTGCCTCATGCCCCTCTGCCTGGGCACCCCATGTGGATGTCTGATCCCTGCTCTTTCATGTTCTAATAACATGGGACAGCTTGCACCTTCCCAGGGTAATGAAAAAGGAAGCACGGCATAGCCCCCTCTATTCTTGAATCTGTAAACTTCCTTTATTATTTTCTTATCACTTTCTCCACCAACTCTAAACATTTCAAATTAAAAAAAAATTTGATAACAGCTCTGACAATCCACCTTAGACTAGCTGAGGCCTAACATCATTGCTCCATATTTGGCAAAACAATATACTATTCAGATTTCAACATTTACAATTCAACAACCACAGTTCAGTGGGCTTAACAATGTATTTATGCTTAGTTAAGCCTTTCCTCTGACATCTTATATTCCACATGATTCGATTATGTGTGACTGTTGACCAAATCCCTGCATAGTATGTTCTGGCTCCCCAAATGACCATATTAATATCCTTATATCCATGAATGTCAGGCTTGGTTATATGTATTCGTTAGGGAGAAAAAGGGTAGGAAATTCATATTTATGTTTTCATGAATTCATCTTAAGTTTCACCTGCTTTTCCACATGGGCCAGGATCATAAGCAGGATGTATTAAATGATACTAAAGAGAAAATAAATAGGGACAGTCAGCTCTTTGACAACCTCAACGTTGGTGACCTTTTTTCTGCTTTATCTGGACCACTGTCATGGTTATGCACTGAACTATGCCATTGCTGGTATCTGCCTTCTTCCCAAAACCCAGTTTCAAACCTGCCACTCGCTAATTATGACCCTTACTCTTATAGAAGATTTTCTCAAGAACTCCTTCTGACCTCTTAATGACCTCAAAACCACTTCCTCACTATCCAGTAGCTAATTATCCATTAGCATTCCTTCTGTTCTCATCCATCCTTGATTCTATGACCCGTTATCATAACCACTCCCTTGCTAATGTCCTCAACTCCCTGGCTGCTGTCTGTCTGTCATCCTGGCCTGGGAAAACCCTAGTCCTCTGAGTTTTACCTTCTGTCTTTTCAGTGCCTTACCTGAGCAGCTGTATATTGCTAGGGTAAGTTAATAACGGAGTTCATTCACTCATTCATTCATTTAATAAACATTTCTTTAGCATCTACTACTTACTAGGCCATTCAGGTACCATGGAGACCATGTAAAGAAGACAGAAAAGGCACTTGCTTTCTGGAACCTGTATTCTAATGAGCAGGCCTCACTTGAAGTTTATGAGCTCAAATGTGCTCTTACGAAAGGCTAGCGATCCTATGTTATTTTTCTTGTAGGCCTGTTTCCCACCATCTGATTTGATCATTTTATACCTTCTGCTTTCTTTCAAATTGTCCATGCTCCCTGCTCTATCCATATCCTCACCTGAAGATCTTGACTCATTCTTCATTGACAAAAAATAGACAAATTGACATCCACAGGCTTTACAATATACCAAAGTCCATCTTCCTTCCTGTTAACAAAAGACGTTTTCCTGCTTCTCTCAAAAACAATCCTTCCCCTCTGCTCTGGATCAAGGACTTTGTTTTTCTTTTATTACCCCTCTGGAGGAACATTCCCATCACATGAAATATGCTCACTTGAAATCCATCTTTTGAAAGCCCTCCTTTTTCCATGACCTCATCAGAACTAAATTTCTCAAAAGAGATGTCTCTACATACAATATCAACTTATTCATTGCCATGTACTCTTCAACCCATTCTAATATCATCCCAACACAGCATCACCAAATCCAACCCCACCACTCCACTGGAATGGCTCTTATCATGGTCACCAACTATTTCTCCATGTTGCCCAACAAACACCCTCTCTGTCTTCATCTTACTGGACCTCTTGCCAGCATTCAGCTCAGTTGATAATTCTCTCCTTCTTCAAACACTCTTTCATCTCTTGGTTTCTATACTCTCCAAGATTTCCTTTGCCTTGTTAATTACTCCTTCTTAATCTCCTTTGCTGCTCTTTACCTGAGCTCTAAAGCATTGCATTTCTCTAGGCTCTTCTATTCTCTTCTCTCCACACATATTTCCTAGCTGATCTTCTCCTTAATATGGCTTTAAATGCTATAATATATAAAAGTCATCAACTCCCAAATTTATATCTCAGCTCAGACCTCTCCTTTGAGCTCCAGACTCACATATCCAACTGCCCACTAGATATTTAAGCCCTCTTCAAATTCTAACAATCCTAATACATAGATGGAGACATAGACTGTTTGAGTCAGTTCCCTTTCCTCCACTTCCCCTGCCCCAAGCCAAGGCTAAGACTAAACTATAACCATAGTCTCCTATCTCCATGCTGCTATTCTTGACCCTTCCTCTCCACAACATTCTTCACATAGAGGCCAGAGCAATCCTAAGATATACATGATATCATGTATTTTTTCTGCTCAAACAAATCCTTTAATGGCTTCCCTTTTGTGGGATAAAATGTAAACTCCTTATTATTGCCTGTAGGGGCCTGTGTGACCTGGCTTGACCCATCTCCTACCTTATCACTTGTCTTTGCACATGATGTTCCTTCCTTCTGGAATGCCCTTCTCTTCTATTCTTTATATGGCTAGTTCCTTCCATTCTTTCTCAGGTATAAAAGTTGTCCCCCACTCTATTGGTATTACTTCCAGTTGGTTTCTTTCACAATACTTATTATAATTTACAATTATTTTTTAATAACTCAGTTGTTTTCTTAACAGTGTTTTCCTGTATTTCCCATTCAAATACTAACTCCATATAAGCAGGCACATGTCTGCCTTGTTCATCATGGTATTTCCAGCATCTGAACCAATATTTGACAACAACTCAAAATTAAATTAGACATTTGCAGAATGAATTAATAAAAGTGAATGAGCGAGGGGGGAGGAGTCAAGATGGAGGTGTGGGAAGACACAGAGTTAGTGTCTCCCCACAACTAGGGTGCCTGCCGGACGCTGGTGGAGAATTCTGACCCCCAAGGAGACGGGAGGAACCCCAGAGTGAACCGGTAGGTTGTAGGAGGACTGAGGGGGGAGGAGAAGTAGAGGCCAGACAAGATCAGTGCCCCTGAGGCCAGGGAGATCAGGAGAGGCAGGTGGGAGGGACTCTCCGGGAAGATCGAGAGAGGAGTGGAGGGCGATCGCCTGGCCCACTCAGGCCGGGGAGCCTGCTGAACTCCCAAGCCGCCCCCCCAATCCAAAGCCCCCTCCAGGCCATGTGGGTCCTGGGGGCATAGGAAAGAGGCCCAGGATATCAGGAGTAGCAGGCGGGAGGGGCCTTCTGGGAGGAGCGGGAGAGGAGCGGAGGGCATTTGCCCCACCCACTTGGGCACTAGGAGGCTGCTGAGCTCCCAGGCCAATCCCCTGCCCTCCAAACCCCTCTCCAGGCCTCATGGGTCCTTGAGGGCATAGGAGGGAGGCCGGGGAGAACAGGAGAGGCAGGCAGGAGGGCCCCTCCTGGGAGGGGCCCTCCCAGATCCCAGACCAGAGGAGCAGGAGAGCAGAGGAGGATGTTTACACCACCCACTCAAGCCCAGGAAGCCTGCTGGGCTCCATGATGAGGTCCCCTGCCCTCTGAAACCAGGGTTAGGTGGCACACCTGGGCCCCTTCTGTTCTTTGAGCCTAAGCCCCAACCCCACAGGGCCTTTTCCAGCCCTGTGGGTCCTGAGCATTGGCCCTGCTCACTGCCCAAACTGCACACTTGTTTAGGCCCCACTCTCCACAAAGAAGTCCTTTTCCCCTGCTTTTTTTTTTCTTTTCCCTCCTCCTCTTTTTTTTATTATTGTGGTACTGATGTACCTTCCAGCTGTTGATTCATCTATATTTTTATTTTTACATTCTTTCTAACATATCTGTTAGTTTCCTAGTCTAATTTTATTTTTTATTTTGTTATTGTTCCTTTTTTTTCTTTTTCTTTTTCTTTTTTGCCACCCCACATGGCTCACAGGATCTTGATTTGTGAGCCTGGGGTCAGATGGAATCTCCTGCAGTGGGAGCTCCGAATCTGAACCACTGGACTAACAGAGAACCTCAGACCTCAGGGAATATTCATTGGATTGAGGTCTCACAGAGTTTCTCATCTCAGCACCAAGATCCAGCTCTAACCAATAGCCTACAAACTCCAGTGTTGGAAGCCTCAGGCCAAACAACCAGTAAAACAGGAACACAATCCCACTCATAAAAAAAAATTAAAAAGTGAGACAGCAAAAAAATACGCCACAGATTCACAGGTGAAGGGGCAAGGTAAAAACCTAGAAGACCAAATAAATGAAGAGGAAATAGACAATCTATCTGAAAAAGAATTCAGAGTAATGATAGTAAAGATGATCCAGAATCTCAGAAATAGAATGGAAGCATGGATTGAGAATATACCAGAAATGTTTAACAAAGATCTAGAAGAACTAAAGAACAAACAAACAGAGATAAACAACACAATAACTGTAACGAAAAATACACTAGAAGGAATCAATAACAGAATAATGGAGGCAGAAGAACAAATAAGTGAGCTGGAACACAAAATGGTGGAAATAACTGCCAAGAAACAGAATAAAGGAAAAAGAATGAAAAGAATTGAAGACAATCTCAGAGACCACTGGGACAACACTAAATGCACCAACATTCGAATTATAGGGGTCCCAGAAGAAGAAGAGAAAAAGAAAGGGTCTGAGAAAATAGTTGAAGAGATTATAGTGGAAAACTTCCCTAACATGGGAAAGGAAATAATCATCCAAGTCCAGGAAGCACAGAGAGGCCCATACAGGATAAATCCTAGGAAAAACACATCTAGGCACATATTAATCAAACTAACAAAAATTAAGTTCAAAGAAAAAATATTAAAAACAACAAGGGAAAAACATAAAATAACATACAAAGGAATCCCCATAAGGTTATCAGCTGATTTTTCAGTGGAAATTCTATAGGCCAAAAGGGAATGGCAGGATATACTTAAAGTAATGAAAGAGAAAAACCTACAACTAAAATTACTCTACTCAGCAAGGATTTCGTTCAGCTTTGATGGAGAAATCAAAAGCTTTACAGACAAACAAAAGCTAAGAGAAGTCAGCACCACCAAACCAGCTCTATAACAAATGCTAAAGAAACTACTCTACATGGGAAGCACAAGAGAAGAAAAGGACCTACAAAAACAAACCCAAAACAATTACGAAAATGATAATAGGAACATACATATCAATAATGACCTTGGGGCCTCCCTGGTGGCGCAAGTGGTTGAGAGTCCGCCTGCCGATGCAGGGGATACGGGTTCGTGCCCCGGTCTGGGAGGATCCCATATGCCGCGGAGCGGCTGGGCCCGTGAGCCATGGCCGCTGAGCCTGCGCGTCCGGAGCCTGCGCGTCCGGAGCCTGTGCTCCGCAACGGGGGAGGCCACAACAGTGAGAGGCCCGCATACCGCAAAAAAATAAAAAAATAAAAAAATAAAATAAAATAAAAAATAATGACCTTGAATGTATATGGATTAAATGCCCCAACCAAAAGACACAGACTGGCTGAATGGATACAAAAACAAGACCCATATATATGCTGTCTGCAAGAGACCCACTTCAGACCTAGGGACACATACAGACTGAAAGTGAAGGGATGGAAAAAGATATTCCATGCAAATGGAAATCAAAAGAAAGCTGGAGTAGCAATACTCGTATCAGATAAAACAGACTTTAAAGTAAAGACTGTTACAAGAGATAAGCAGGGAAACTACATAATGATCAAAGGATGAGTCCAAGAAGAAGATATACCAATTATAAATGTTTATGCACCCAACATAAGAGCACCTCAATACATAAGGCAAATGCTAACAACCATGAAAGGAGAATTTGACAGTAACACAATAATAATAGGGGACTTTAACACCCCACTTACACCAATCAACAGATCATCCAAACAGAAAATAAATAAGGAAACACTAGCTTTAAATGACACAATAGACCAGATAAATCTAAATGATATTTATAGAACATTCTACCCAAAAGTGACAGAATACACTTTCTTCTCAAGTGCACATGGAACATTTTCCAGGACAGATCACATATTGGGTCACAAATCAAGCCTTGGAAAATTTAAGAAAATTGAAATCATATCAAGCATCTTTTCTGACCACAATGTTATGAGACTGGAAATCAACTGCAGGAGAAATACTGTAAAAAGCACAAATACATGGAGGCTAAACAGTGTGCTACTAAATAACCACGAGATCACTGAAAATATCAAAGAAGAAATTTAAAAATACACAGAAACAATGACAACAAAAACACGACAACCCAAAACCTAATGGATGCAGCAAAACAGTTATGAGAGGGAAGTTTATAGCAATTCAATCTCACCTCAAGAAACAACAAAAATCTCAAATAAACAATCTAACCCTACACTTAAAACAACTAGAGAAAGAAAAACAAACAAAACCCAATCAGTAGAAGGAAAGAAATCATAAAGATCGGAGCAGAAATAAATGAAATAAAAATGAAGAAAACAATAGCAAAGATCAGTAAAACTAAAAGCCGGTTCTTTGAGAAGATAAACAAAATTGATTAACACTTAACCAGACTCATCCAGAAAAAAAGGGAGAGGACTCAAATCAATAAAATTAGAAGTGAAAAAGAAGAAATCCCAACTGACATTGCAGAAATAAAAAATGATTATAAGAGACTACTACAAACAACTATATGCCACTAAAATGGACAACCATGAAGAAATGGACAAATTCTTGGAAAGGTACAGTTTTCCAAGACTGAACCAGAAAGAATTAGAAATTATAAACAGACCTATCACAAGTAATGAGATTGAAACCATAATTAAAAATCTTCCAACAAACAAAAGTCCAAGACCAGATGGCTTCACAGGCGAATTCTATCAAGCATTTAGAGAAGAGCTAACACCTATCCTTCTCAAACTCTTCCAAAAAATTGCAGAGGGAGAAAAACTCCCAAATTCATTCTACAAAGCCACCATCACCCTGATACCAAAACCAGAGATACTACAGAAAAAGAAAATTACAGAACATCACTGATGAAGATAGATGCAAAAATCCTGAACAAAATACTAACAAACAGAATCCAACAGCGCATTAAAAGGATCAGATACCATGATCAAGTGGGATTTAACCCAGGGATGCAAGGATTCTTCAATATATGCAAATCAATCAATGTGATACACCACATTAACAAATTAAGGAATAAAACCATATGATCATCTCAATAGATGCAGAAAAAGCTTTTGACAAAATTCAACATCCATTTATGATAAAAACTCTCCAGAAAGTGGGCATAGAGGGAACTTACCTCAACATAATAAAGGACATATATGACAAACCCACAGCAAGCTTCATACTCAATGGTGAAAAACTGAAAGCATTTCCACTAGGATCAGGAACAAGACAAGGATGTCCACTCTTGCCACTCTTATTCAACATAGTTTTGGAAGTCTTAGACACAGTAATCAGAGAAGAAAAAGAAATAAAAGGAATACAAATTGGAAAGAAATAAAACTGTCACTATTTGCCAATGACATGATACTATCCATAGAAAATCCTAAAGATGCCACCAGAAAAGTATTAAAACTAATCAATGAATTTGGTAAGGTTGCAGGATACAAAATTAATGCACAGAAATCTCTGGCATTCCTATACACCAACAATGAAAAATCAGAAAGAGAAATTAAGGAAACACTCCCATTTACCACTGCAACAAAAAGAAAAAAATACCTAGGAATAAACCTACCTAAGGAGGCAAAAGACTTGTACTCAGAAAACTATAAAACATTGATGAGAGAAATCAAAGATGACATAAACAGATGGAGAAATATACCATGTTCTTGGATTGGAAGAATCAATATTGTCAAAATGACTATACTACCCAAAGCTATCTACAGATTCAGTGCAATCCCTACCAAAATCCCAACGGCATTCTTCACAGAATTAGGACAAAAAATCTTACAATTCGTATGGAAACACAAAAGACCCCGAATAGCCAAAGCAATCTTGAGAAAGAAAAACGGATTTGGAGGAATCAGCCTCCCTGATTTCAAACTATACCACAAAGCTACAGTAATCAAGACAGTACGGTACTGGCACAAAAACAGATATATAGATCAATGGTACAGAATAGACTGCCCAGAGATTAACCCATGCATATATGGGCACCTAATTTACGACAAAGGAGGCAAGAATATACAATGGAGAAAAGACAGCCTCTTCAATAAGTGGTGCTGGGAATACTGGACAGCTACATGTAAAAGAATGAAATTAAAACACTCCCTAACACCATACACAAAAATAAACTCAAAATGGATTAAAGACCTAAATGTAAGACCAGACACTATAAAACCTTTAGAGTAAAACACAGGAAAAACACTCTTTTACATAAACCACAGCAAGATCTTTTTTGACCCACCTCCTAGAGTAACAGAAATAAAAACAAAAATAAACAAATTGGACTTAATTAAACTTAAAAGCCTTTGCACAGCAAAGGAAACCAGAAATAAGACAAAAAGACAACCCTCAGAATGGGAGAAAATATTTGCAAATGAAACAACAGACAAAGGATTAATCTGCAAAATATACAAACAGCTCATGGAGCTCAATATCAGAAAAATAAACAATCCAGTTAAAAAATGGGTGGAAGACTTAAATAGACATTTCACCAAGGAAGACATACAGATGGCCAAGAAGCACATGAGAAGATGCTCAACATCACTAATTATTAGAGAAATGCAAATCAATACCACGAGGTATCACCTCACGCCAGTCAGAATGCCATTATCAAAAAAGCTAGAGACAATAAATGCTGGAAAGGGTGTGGTGAAAAGGGAGCCTTCCTACACTTGGTGGAAATGTAAATTGATCAAACACTATGGAAAACAGTATGGATGTCCTTAAAGAACTAAAAATAGAACTACCATATGACCCAGCAATCCCATTACTGGGCATATACCCTGAGAAAACCATAATTCAAAAAGAGACATGTAGGGCTTCCCTGGTGGCACAGTGGTTGAGAGTCCGCCTGCCGATGCAGGGGACACAGGTTTGTGCCCCGGTCCGGGAAGATCCCACATGCCACGGAGGGGTTGGGCCCGTGAGCCATGGCTACTGAGCCTGCACGTTCGGAGCCTGTGCTCTGCAATGGGAGAGGCCACAACAGTGAGAGGCCCGCATACCACAAAAAAAAAAAAAAAAAGGGCCATGTATATGTATGTATAACTGATTTACTTTGTTATAAAGCAGAAATTAACACACCATTGTAAAGCAATTATACTCTAATAAAGATGTTAAAAAAAAAAAAGAAAGAGAGAGACATGTACCATAATGTTCATTGCAGCACTATTTACAATAGCCAAGACATGGAAGCAACCTAAGTGTCCGTCGACAGTTGAATGGATAAAGAAGATGTGGCACATATATACAATGGAATATTACTCAGCCATAAAAAGAAATGAAATTGAGTTATTTGTAGTGAGGTAGATGGACCTAGAGTCTGTCATACAGAGTGAAGTAAGTCAGAAAGAGAAAAACAAATACCATATGCTAACACATATATATGGAATCTAAAAAAAACAAAAACAAAAAAACACAAACAAACAAAAATTGTACTGATGAAACTAATTGCAGGGCAGGAATAAGGAGGTAGGCATAGAGAATGGACTTGATGACATGGGGTGGGAAGGCAAAGCTGGGGCAAAGTGAGAGTAACATCAACAGATATACACTACCGAATGTAAAATAGTTGGCTAGTGGGAAACAGCCGCATAGCACAGGGAGATCGTCTCGGTGCTTTGCAATGACCTAGAGGGGTGGGATAAGGAGGATGGGTGGGAGGCTCAAGAGGGAGGGGATATGGGGACATGTGTATGCATATGGCTGATTCACTTTGTTGTACAACAGAAACTTTCACAATATTGTGAAGCAATTATGCTCCAATAAAGATCTATTTTTTAAAAAAGCGAGTGAATGAAGTATGGAAGCTGTGAGTGTGGATGTACCATTTCCACAACTATTAAAGTCATCATGTGGCAATAGCCTAATTACTTATGAATCCTAGCTGTTGCTTCATGTTCTTTTGTAATAAGAATTTTTGACCCAGCCTTTGAGATGTGTGGCTCTCTAGGTTTCCAATTTATTTTTGCTGTACATAGAACATAATTTATGAAAACCCCAATTAGTATTTTGTCATATGTAAGCAAGTGGATTAGAAGATTCACAAACCACTCTCCAAGTCTCCAAGGTGAAACTGCCTGGGCATGTGAGACTAACACACTGAAGGAAATCAGGAGATAGCACACAGATTCAGAAAGCACACCCTCCTAACACATACAACAAAAGCAACCATTTCCCAAACTCTTACTCTGTGTCAGGCACCAAAGTAAGCCCTTCACAAGCACAGCACAGTTAGCACCACAACCCAATGAGAGGAACCAATAATTCTCCATTCATAGATGAGGAAACCAAGACTTCAAGACTTGGCTAACATGTCCAAGTTCATACAGGGGATGAGTAGTAAAACCACACTCTTCATCTTTCTGCTAGTCTTCCTCCCTGGGCCTGCAGAGATGCAGGTGACACAAAGGTAGGGAGAGACCTTAGGGCTCTCTTCAGTTCAGATGATAGGAGATGATGTACAAAGAATACAAAGGGCCCCCAGACTCCAGCTTTACATCTTGCAATGATCTTGTCTGTTCACAAAAGTGGGTCTTCTACAGTGACATGCCTGTACTTTTTTCCAATTTGCCTCAGTCATTGTTATGCAAACCTCAGTATTCCACATTGCACAAAAGTCTTGAGAAGCTCTCTAGTGTGTATATCTTTTGGTCTTTATTTAGAGTTACTCTTTCCATTTCTAGAAGGCTATAAAATGATAGCCTCATGACAGCTGCATTCCTGTAGCCCGGAAATGTGTTCACTGGGCCATTTTTCAGAACGCCCCCCCCCCCCAGAGAACACATGGGGCCAAGAGCCAGGGAGGCAGATGTGTTCCCTACAAACTGCATCTCTCAGCCCCAAACTACATCAGGATGAAACTTGGCAATTGATAGGCACTAATGGAGCTAGAATTATAATCACTTTTAAGCAGATTTCCTTTGGCCCACATTTTACTCTCTAGAAACCCATTTGTTATCTGCCAGTGCTCCTTCACCGGTTCATTCTATTCACTTCAGAGCAGGCAGGCTATGAGTTAAGTCAAACAATCAGAAATGACACAGACTCACAGACTTTGCTCTGGACAAAAAAGGGACGTGCAGGGAGAGATCACTGATTATTACATATGGTAAGCTGAATATAGGTATATAGAACAGTGGTCAGATTTAATACTTGATGTCCTGCTTTGGTGGCCTGTTTTATTACAAGTATTAACGGCGATAGCTAACATTTATTGAGTGCATTTATTGAGGGTATTTTCTCAAGTCTTTTGCACATATTAATTCTTTTAATCCTCACAACAATCCTATAAGGTACTATTATTATCCCCATTTTACTGATGTGGAAATTGAAACTCGAAAAGTTAAAACAATATGCCCAATGTCACACAGCCAGAAACTGGTACTGCAGGAATTAAAGCCCCAGAGCCTAGACTCTCAACCCCTATACTCACCTGCCTCTCACAGATATATAATCAAAAATCTGTAAATATCAACCTGGATGCTCTTAATTCTAATCACAGAGTCATTTTGAAAGGGCATTCTGAACTCAGTTATGAAATCATAGATATTTAAAGTTAGAAAGGGCCCTAAAGAGACATGTGGAAGATGGGGTAGGCTTATCTTATTTACTTTGTAAGAGAAATAAATGAAGATTGGCAGATAGCAATGATAGGGATGTAGATTTCTACTTAGTTGGAAGAAGACTATTCTAGAAAATGTCACAGGTGGTTTCGTAGGCCAGGCCTGGAAGTGGTACACATCACTTCTGCTCTCATTCCCCTGGAGAGGGCTTAGTCATGTGACCAGCAAGGATGGTCATGCATCATGGACCACCTACTATGGAAAAAGGGGAAGACAGGTTTTGGTACACAGGTATTTTCCATTCAGCTCCACAGAGTTTTCCCCTTACTTGTGGTTATTTTCAAAGGTCATTGAGAATCAATAAGCTTTTTTTTCTGCTAGCTTTCTTCAGATTTACTGTAGTACTGCAAGTTACTGATGACCATATTGACTAAGAAAGAGACAAGAATTCTCAAAGAGAATCTGAAAATAATGCAGGCTTTTCTAAATGCTGCGAGGAGGGCATGGTAACTGCTGGGACACCAGACAAATGTTTCAGAGAATCTAAAAGACAGAAGCAGCATGTTATTATAGATATAATCCCTTAAAGAGAAGAGAATCAACCCCCATATTCAATACTTGAAGCCCCAAAGCCCCTAATCCTTCCTATACATCCCAAGTTGTGCTGACATTTGTGCTTTTTCTGAGTTCTTCACCAAAAATAGAGAAGACAGTAGGTTTAAAACCCATTTCAGCTGCTTGCCAGTGAAAAATGGCATCACGCAGTCGATGGTTATTTTTGGAAAATCCACTCTCCTCTAGAGATGAAAAACAAATCAGATGGTTTTTCCACTTGATCAATTTTAAAGCGTAGAAGTTGGGGGAGGTGTGTCTCAGTAATATTCTCTAAGTAGGACTCCATTAAAAATTTACAATTTAATAAGAAATCAGGTTTGTCTCATCACGATGTGTACATTCTTTATCCAAGTAGTCTACCCACTTTGCTTCTCCCCGAAGACCAAAACCCTGACATGCAAGGGCTTTTTCTCTACTCCTGTCTATTTCTCAGTGTTCTCTTGTCCTCTCAAGAATTATTTGAAATAGTCATTTTTTTTACCATAAGCACAATTAACAGGATCACCCCCCTCCATTTTCCAGGATGCTCTGCATGACAAAGGACCAAGGACAAGGACCTGTCTTTTCCTTCCCTGTACAGTGGCTCGTTGTCCTAATGGCTTAGTAACTTCTGACTGACAATAATGTCTTGTTTGGGGAGAGAGCCTTGAGTTGGGGGAAAGAGCCTAAGTTGGGGTGTTGGTCCACTATAGAAAAAAACTGTGCTTCTTCTATAAAATGGAAAATTATTTAGCCATTTAAAACATCATATTTTCAAATAATTATTAATAAGGCCTAAAAATAATAACTACTCATTGAAACATTTTTTAAATTTCTGGTCATAAAAATATTGAACTTTTTATCTTTTTTTTTTTTTTTTTTTTTTTGAGGTACACGGGCCTCTCACTGTTGTGGCCTCTCCCATGCGGAGCACAGACTCCAGACGTGCTGGCTCATTGACCATGGATCATGGGCCCAGCCGCTCCGTGGCATGTGGGATCTTCCCGGACCGGGGCACGAACCCGTGTCCCCTGAGTCGGCAGGGGGACTCTCAACCACTGCGTCACCAGGGAAGCCCTTGAACTTTTTATCTTATAATTTAAGGTTGAAAACAATAAGTTTGGCATTCCTTAATGATTCATGCAGTAAACTTATAAAGATTCTTCAGTTTAAACATATCATGCTTTCTTTCCTATCCTTGAAAGGAAAGGAAGGTTGCATTCATGATAAATAGCTTCCTAGCACTCAATGATTATTTGCTTTGTGAAGACAGTTATCTACTACACCCCTGCTCGTTATTTTGTGAATAAAATTGTAAACATAATGGTAAAAAAATGCAACTACTATATAGCACCTTCCAAGTATATTGCAAATTTTCTGTGGGAAGATTCTACCTAATTTTATCAATAGCGTTTCTACTCTATCCTTCCATTTGCCTATCTTGTGACATGACCAAGATTCTAGCTATAATTTTTGCTCATGTGAAAATTTGGGCAAAATTGAAGCAAAGATTCAAACAGTATTGGCAGTAATAAGAATAATGCCATTCGTATTACTTTAATATGTCCATGAACTATGCCCACAACTTCATGTATCTTATCACACTTAATTCACATGCCAGCCCCTATTTTAGAGAAGAGAAAACTGAGCCACGGGTTTAGATATATTCCTCAAGGTCCTACACTTAGTAAACAATGACTCTGGGGTTTAAACTGAGGAACTCTGACCCCAGTATCCATACTGTTAATTCTACAGTACACTGCCTCATAATTTTAGTAAGAAAGAGAAGAGAAAGGATGTTGGGAAAAATAAATATCTAATCTTCTTACAGATCTATCCACCCAAGAACATAAGAGAAATTAGCCAGGAAGTAAATCTGATCTTCAGTCTGTAATTCTAGACCACCATACTCAGTGGCCGTTTGAAATCTATTCATTAATGGACAAACACTGGTTTACCTTTAGAAATAATGCCTCCAAAAAAACAAACAGCAAAACAAAACAACAAACAAAAAACACCCTGAGAGCTAATCAATCAAAGCTTCTTACAGCTTAGCACACAAAATAAATTCAAAAGAATAATGTAATTTCAGAAGTTTCCACAGCACTGAAATGACAACCTCTCTGGTCTTATCTTTCTTGCAAAGCAGGAAATGAGAAGACTAAATAGAAAATGATAGCCATAATTTCTAGCTGATCTGAATTAAAATAGCTCTTGAAAAAATAAGTGGTAAAATAGGCCACAAGCTCAAATTAGAGATAGCAAGTCTTGGAAAGTATTCACATTTTCGATGAAGAGAAAAATTAACCATAAAATAAATATTAGCCCAGTGGTTCGAACTCAGGAAGAAATAAAAATGGGCCAAAGACAATCAGCTAAAAGCACATGTAATTGAGACTTTTAACAAACGTTAACAAGTGGTGGAATGAGGCTGAAGAGGTCCAGGGCCTCAGCCTGTCGTGATCCACCACACAGAGTGAGATAATGTGCAGAACAATGAAAGTAGGCAGGGCCAGAATCAATAAGGACAATAATCAGATAAAACTGGCCTATTGCTGCAATTTCACGGGGTATGTTCAGAAAACAGTTTTGCAAGAAGCAACACTGAACCCAATCTGAAGGCCCATAGAGGTGAGTATACTCTGAAGAGGTGAAGTCCACACATACCCATGGGATAGGAAGAGTCTGGACAGAGGAATACTGCTAGCCAGAGGGGTGGGTAAGGAAGTCAGGGTGGAAGAAGGTTTGTGTTGGATTTCAACCATTGTTGTGCATCACAAGCCTGGGGGGAAGAAAACCATCCAGCACAGTACATGCAGCCACTAGGCGTCATGTCCTCCTTACCCAGGCCAGGAGTCCTTTTAGGAAAAGAAGACATTAACCAGGCAACAAAAATAAGGGTTTTGGTTGGAAAAGAAAAGAGAGAGCTTTTTCAGCATCAGGTGAAGGACAGGCTGGCTTCAGCTGTTTGCTTGTTTTAGCCCTTTGGAAATAAATGGAAGGGGGTTGTTCCTTTTCCACTGAGTCTGAAAAGATGGAAACAGCAGCAATGCTAGAACCTCACAGCATTGTCTTGGAGGCTGAGGCACCCTCTTCCTTAGTCACATTCATTCAAGCATTAATTCCTTCAACAGACCTCTTCTGAATACCTACTCTGGAACAGGTCCCATGCCAGAGACATATAGACATCAAATAGCCACTAATCGTCCTGAAGGAACTTACAATTGTTAGAAGTGTTGAGTCATCATCCAAATAAATGCCCTATAGCTCCAGGTAAAATGTGCCAAATGCTGATGAAAAGTAGAAGGAAAGAAGCATGGCTTGCCAGGGAAGAGAGTCAGTGGGGAAAGAGAAGAACCTGAGCCAGTTACTGAAAGGGAGAGTCATCTGAGCCACATCTTCAAGGAGGAATACAATTTCTGCAAACAAAGACAGCATAAAAGAACATCCTGAAAAGACACAGAGCTTGAACAAAGACTCAAGATGAGAAAAATTAAGAAGTTATTAGAAGGGGGAGAAATTTGCCTTGGCTATAGGGTGACCCAGACAACAGGTAAAGTGGAGCTAAAAGGTAGAGCTCCTAGGAAATCAACCCAAGAGAATTTGATGGGTAGGCAGTAAATATTTTTACTTGTGGAAGTGATATGACAGGGCTCAGCCGTAAGGGAGAAGGACTTGGTGACTTCGAGGGCTGGAGAATGCAAGTGAGGAGAATCGTCATACATCTATTTAAAGCAGTATGATATGGACCTAAGAAGAAGCAATGGGAATCGAGAGAGATGGCATGGAGAAGCAGAAAGGAGATAGAATCTACTGGACTTGGGGCTAACAGTCCCAGTTCTTCACTCCTCCCTGTAACCACACTCTTAGCCACGCAAAATCGTAGTCACTCCCACTAAAAAGGTGGGATCATCTTACCTTTTGAATCTGGACTCATCCACTGGCAGGAGGCGGAAGGGAGAGTCTGTTGGAGCCCAGACTTCTACAAGTCTTGCCTGTTTCTACTCATGCTCTGGACCTTTGCCTTTGTCATAAAAACAACCAGCTAGAGCTGAGCCACCCATCACCTCAGCCAGCACAGCCCCAGGCCGGTAAGTGAGTCCAACCATGATCAGTAGAGCCACCTAGGCAGCCCCAACCTGACCCCAGACTTAGGAGCAAGGAACTTAGGACTGGGTGCCACTGTTTTTGTGGTTGTGTGCTCTGGATAACTGACACAGTGACTGCTAAGAGAAAAGGGAGAAGGACAGCATGTCTTGGGGAGGTTGACAGATAAAGAGGATGACACCAGAATGTATGTGTGAAGTCAGGAGGCTTTGTGCCTAGGACAGTAATGGTAACTGATAGAGATACAGGACCCCAAATTCCACCACTGGAACAGCATCCTTTTAGACTGTTGACAAATAAGCTAAAGAAGTAGGTTCAAATATACAAACTAAGGGGGTGGCAAACTATACCCTGTGAGCCAAATTTAGCCAGCTGCCTATTCCTATAAATAAAGTTTTGCTGGAACACAGCCATGCTCATTTGCCCGTATTGTCTATGCCCACTTCAGCACTACAACAAGGTTGAGTAGTTATGACAGATACGGTGTGACCCACAAGGCCTTAAAATATTTACTGTCTTGCCCTATACTTTGATGTAAGGGACCAAATAAGGGATTTTTTTTTTTTAGTTTTTTTTTTAGTTTTTTTTTTTTTTTTTTTTTGCAGTACGCGGGCCTCTCACTGTTGTGGCCTCTCCCGTTGCGGAGCACAGGCTCCGGACGCACAGGCTCAGCGTCCATGGTTCACGGGCCCAGCCGCTCTGCGGCATGTGGGATCTTCCCAGACCGGGGCACGAACCCTCGTCCCCTGCATCGGCAGGCGGACTCTCAACCACTGCACCACCAGGGAAGCCCAGGGATTGTTTTTTAACACAATATTTCCTAAATGTACATCAGAAAATGTTTCCTATCAGAAGAGAGAGCACACCTTCAACATGGGTTTGCTTTAAACTGCGCACCTTTCTCTCTTTACTGTTTACAGTGTCCTGATACCCTCATAGTATTAATACCTTGATGTGTTTCAGGGGGGAAGTAATGAATACCCAAAATGATGAAAAGTGGTTGAAGAATACTCCCAACAGAGTTGGTCTTCTGAGCACCTTCCCCTCTGCTCCTTATCACTAGTTTGGGGGCAGTGTGGATGAGACTAGCATTGAAAAGATCGAGCCGCATATCAAGTATGGATAAGTTCAGAGAGAGTTTTGCTCTATTTAAAAATAGAAAAAAAAGCAACATAAAAAATTTGACTTGAGTGAGAGGCCCACGTACCGCAAAAAAAAAAAAAAAAAAAAAAAAAAAAATTTGACTCACTGATTATGTAGTGAGGGATAAAATGTATTACAATAAATATATATTATTTGAATTAAAAGTAAATATAATGAGTATACATTACATTTTATTCTATTATTAAATGACTACTGATTTCTTTAAAGGTTCCAGAATCCATTTGGTTTCTCTAATTATGAAAGAGTATGTTCTAGATGGGGGACTGAATTGGGGAGCCCTCCCAATATAACATGAGTCTGCATCCAGCTGGTTTGGGGGCATTCACAAGAATGGCTGGAAAGCAAAGCCACTTGGGGGTTTAACACAGGCTGAGGATCCTCCACTAGTAAAAAAGCACCATGGCATAATGGAAAGTGTGGGAGATTCGGAGTCAGACTTCAGCTCCACACCCAGCAGCTGTGTGAGCCATCTCTCAGCACCTCAGTGTCCCCATCTGAAAAAATACTAGAGTGATAACATCTTTGCCCAAATTATCTCACAGAGCATTCATAAGGATCAAGGTAGATAGCATATCAAACATACATTATAAGAAATAAAGTGCTGTTCAAATGTTAAGGTATCTTTAGAGATATTTATCAATGCGTGAGAAAATAATATCAGGAATTAAGTATGCAGAGGAAAAACCTAAATACTAGAAGACTCTTAAGACACGACCTTTTAATAAACAGAAGTCTTCTTTCAGCACATTCCAACAAAAGAGAAAATGTATGAAATAATCTCAACCCTTAATAAGCCGGATTTCTAAAGCTGGTGACTAATTTACATGCAAATCATTGAAAACATCTGCCAGTGGTTTCAACCAAGTTTATGTTGATCACACTTCTAATTGTGGTTTCTTGGTGAGCCAGTCGACTCATCAAGTACATCAATAAACTGACCTATATAGGAAGTAATTTGGAAATTATTTGGAAACTGTTCTGTGATTGATGTCCCCAAAAGTTTCTAATTAGCCTTTAGAAATCTCCTAAGGTATTGATTGCTTTGTAATGTCACCTAAATGATTTTTTGTTCATTCAGGAGCGCCTAGTTGTGACTATGAGTAGAAATGATATCCATGGGCAGGTTTTTTAGTTCTTTGCTGGTAAGAATTGTGAAGTGATTCCTGGGATAAGTTTATATAAATACATATATAGAACAACCCAGACTCCTAAGGACAACCTTACAAAAAGTGCTGGGAATCAGGACATCCCTGTGCAGCCACTAACAGCCATGTGACTTTGGCCTCTGTTTTCTCATTCATGAACTGGGGCATCTGGATCCAGTTCTATCCTCAGACATGAGCAAGAGGGGTCTTTTGCTCTGGGCCTGACTCTGGATCTCCTTGGCCACACCTTCCCTTCTCCCACCTCCAGGGAGATGGAGAGACCATGGGGTCAAAGAAATCTGCCTACATGCAGCCTACATTCTGCACTAGGTAGCCATGCACTGGACCCCTGGGATCCTTGAATTCCCTGCTCAGTGACCATAACCCTGCCTCCAGGGCCAGTGTACACTTCTTCTCTGGGTCTACTCTCCCAACAAAGGAACACGCCCCATCGTGTACATCTTAGGCCTGAAATGGGGCCAAGGGACAGCTGTGGGCAGGCAGTGTGGATGGAATTTGTACACGTGGGTTGGTGAACCCACATACGTCCATGCAAGGTCCCTAAGGAAGGGGAGAAAGGAGGGTAGCAAGGGTGCTATGGTAGTTTCTCCTGTGCTGCCATATTCTGGCATTAGACTCTGAGCATTTGAATTCCAGATTCAAAATTGGCCTTTTAGGTTGTTGCGAAGGTGGTCGTGTCCAGGTAGGAGGACAGAACATCTTACTTACAGTTTTTTAGATTGATTTATTGCTTTTAAACATTTAGACAATCGGTATGCAGGGGTCTCCCTTTGTATTCTTGCTCCATACATGTTAGAGGTGTGCCTGCTTGGATCATACCTCTCTAAGGTCCCTTCCAGCTCTAACTTATTTCAGAGAAAATAATAGAACATTGGGACTAGAGCTTGCTCTGTTTCAATCTTCAATTTGTTCACATGACTCCTTGAGCAAACTGCTCAAATTTTCTAAGTATCAGTTTTTTCATGTATTAAAAAAAAAAAAACAAGCCAAAAACTCTTTGCAAAGTAGTAATGAGGCTGAAATGACATTACCTATTAAAAATTCTGTCGCTTAGTGGGTCGGCAACAGATGCCAGCTCTCTATGATGGGAGAAGATTTGACGCATAAAGAGATAAATCAAACTGGCAGTCACACTCCTTGGTATTTACTCAAACGAGCTGAAAATGTACATCCACATAAAACCTGCACACAGATGTTTATAGCAGCTTTATTCATAATCTCCAGAACTTGGAAGCAACCAAGATGTCCTTCAGTAAGTGAATGGATAAACATGAGCTATCAAGACATGAAGAAACTGAAATGTATCTAAGTGAAAGTAGCCAATCTGAAAAGGCTACACACTTTACGATTCTAAATACATGATATCCTGGAAAAAGCAAAACCAGGGAGACAATAAAAAGGCCAGGAGTTAAGGGAAAAGGAAGGATGGAGAGGTGGAACACAGAGGATCTTTAGGAGAGGGAAAATATTTTGTATGGCACTATAGTGGTAGATACATGTCACTGTATGTTTGTCAAAATCCGTAGGACACACAACACCGAGAGTGAACCGTAAACTATGGACTTTCGGTGATAATGATGTATTCATGTAAGTTCATCAATTATAATAACCACTCAGGCGGGGGATGTTCATTGTTGGGGGGAGGTCGTGCATGTGTGGGGCAAGGGGTATATGGGAACACTCCATACTTTCCCCTCAATTTTGCTGTGAACTTGAAACTGCTCCAAAAAATAAAGTCTACCTTTGTTAAAAAGGGGTGAAGAAATTAAATCCTATCATAATGCGTACACACTGTCCCTCGTTTCTCCTTCAACAATGAGATTCTGCTAAGAGAGGAATTATTCCAAAGATTAATAACGCTTTTTATCTAAAATGAGGAGATTTAGCTCATCCAAAAAAGCCATTCAAATTATGAAGCAGATGTTCCATACCAGCTGTTTGCAGATAATCTCACCAGCAGTGTCAGAGATGGAGTTCCAGAAATACAAAGATGCTAAAACAGCAGTAACTCAGAGCAGAGTTTAAAGCAAGGAACTTAACCCTTAGCGGATATGGAGGACTGGGCCACCGCTGGATATAGGGATGTAAAATAAGTTTTAAACTTCAGCTAACAGGGTCAATATTTTTTTCCCAATAAATCTAGTGACCACTGTTTACATACTGTTTTGATTAACATGTGGTTTTATTTTTTTAAGTCATCAATATAGAGAATATATGTGTTAGTCAGGGATAATGAAATTATATCCATGTCCAATTCTCAGAGCCCTGGATGAGCTGAAGTGAAGAATGCTCCATGGAGAACATGCTGAGTATACTGGGAACAGCATTAACCCAGCTATTTCAAATCTCGCTTCTGAGGAAAGGGTGCTACAGAGTGTTCCACCATCCTGGTTGTCCAGGACCCCACTATTCAAGGAAAATGCTGTTTCACCAGATCTATGAATCAGGATAGCCAATGATGAAATAATATAATACTCTGCAACACAGCACTGTAAATCAACTATACTTCAATAAAAATTTAAAAATAAACATATATATATATATAAATGCTCTGCAAAGTGCCCAGTGGCCTGTGTGTTACTGAGATCAGGGGGATGTCCTATGAGTCCTGGACAAACAAAACGCTTAGAAAGGAGACCATAACCTCCCCTCTTTCTTTGACTTGAGACAAAACAAAAACAGGATAGATAGGAGCTAAAATAAGTAAACAAAGACACACCTAAGCATCTCAGATGTACATAAAAATTCAGTTAAAGCAATGCAATGCTGTGAAGATGACTTAGGAAAGAAATCTAAAATTAGATTTTTCACTTGCATTGGAGAAAAACCTCTCAGCCTTCCTGTAAGAAATAGTCATTGTTTCAATGCTGAATTGTTGAGGTGATCCAGTAGGGGTGTTTTTAAGGCTCTGAAGAAATAATGAAAAATTTTGGGTGCTTGGATTATTCCTCACCGGGACTAGGCCCTGCCTGATAGCACAGGATCTATAATTAGTCATGTAAGTAAGGACCATAGGTCAGCCTCCCTTCCCATTCAGCACTGGTCAAGCTTTTAATAATTGCCCATTTTTGGCTCAGCAACTAAAGTGTGATACTGAAAATCTGGAGGGGGTCCAGGAAAGAACAATGAAAATGATTAGGAAACATTTCCCCATGAGGAAAATGTAAAGAAATGGGGCTTATTTGACCTAGAAAAGAAAAGGCTCAAGGGAAACTTAGTAATTTCCTTTAAATAGATAAAGGCTAATGTGAGTGATATGAACATGATTATTTTTACTGATAACAGTTTAAGAGATGATATTGCAGCACAAAATAAATTAAGTTAGATATTAGGGAAACGTGGTAAGGCCTGTGATCTACTGAAAACTACAGAAGACGGAGAGTAATATATATATATATATATATATATATATATATTTTTTTTTTTTTTTTTTAACAGACATTTAAGAAAGGAATCCTCTAGTGATGCCTTGCACCTTAGGGAAAAAATGGATGAAATGAGTTTCTCAAAGTCCAGCCTCTGAAATCCAAAGTATTTTTAGGCCAAATAACAGTACCACCTCATGTGTATTCTCAATATCAAAATCTATTCATAAGGATCTCAAAGATTACAAAAGGTACACACCTTGCATTAATAATGCAAATTAGAATCAAGTAAATAAACGACAGAAGTTTAGGCAAAGCAAAGAAAGCACACTCTGTGTTGGCTTCTTAGTAATGTGCTATAAATGACACTCAAACATGATATAAGAAAATGTATTACTAGTCCACAATCAAGTTAAATCTCTATTTCAACCACCTCCAATAGTTCATTTCATCAACTCTGAAAAATTAAGCACATTTAAGGTCAAAGGTTTCTGCACGATTCATCCTGGAATAAATTTCTCTTCAACCTTGCTATCCTTTCTCACCTGAGCCAATGCCAAGTGGCCGGCTCACTCCTTTCTTTCCATCCTTATCCCTCATCACAGTGGAAGTGCAGGGAAACAAAGGCAAAGATCCTAAAAGCAGTCAGAGAGAAAAGACAGAATACCTAAAAGAACTGACAATTAGACTGATGAGTGACTTCTGGACAGAAACAATAGAAGGTCGAGGCCCATGGAATAATATTCCAAAGCTGTCAATCTATAATTGACTTAATCAACTAAAAAGACATTTTTATATAAACTAAAATTGAGTAAGTCTCACAATAAAACCTCACTAAAAATCACCAGTGATGCTTTTTTAGAATGTAATTGAACCTAAAAGGACCAGAATGCAATAAAAGCAAGTTGTTTTTCACAGCTGGGGATCAGACATGGAGCTTCTGGGGGCCACCCACACACAGAAAGAGCCTGTGCAAGAATCAGATCAACAGGAGGAAAGCAGAGGTGGATATAAGGAGGAGATTCATCCTAGAGCCCTGAAGCCAACCATTTCCCTGGAGCTTCTAACCATGCAAGACAATAAATTATATTTTTTGTTCAAAACAAAAGTAGAAAATGTGGAGCATAAAATGTAAAAATGTAAAATGTAAACTATGAAAAGGCAATTTATAAAGTGAAGCATACAAGATCAAAAACTAATAAGCAATATAAAAAATAACTTTGGGTTACGAGATTTTTAAAATTTTCTTTGTTACTTGAGTAAGAGAAGGAAGGGAGAGGGGCAAAAGGAGAAATAATCCAATAAAAGTGTTCAGAACAGAAGGCTTTAGATGTGCAGTGGTAATCAGGAAAGAGGAGGAATAAAAATGGTGCTCAGATTTCTGGCTTCAGCAGCAATGGACTGAGGTGCTATATGTATAGAGGTGTGGAAAAGTAAAGGAGAAGCAGGTTTTGAAGCCCAAGA
Organism: Mesoplodon densirostris; assembly: GCF_025265405.1. Classification (NCBI taxonomy): domain Eukaryota; kingdom Metazoa; phylum Chordata; class Mammalia; order Artiodactyla; family Ziphiidae; genus Mesoplodon; species Mesoplodon densirostris. Next base: position 96,062,851 of record NC_082663.1, read on the forward strand.
GTTAAGATTTAGAAATATACAGTCTCTCCAACTACAAAGGTGAAGAAAATAGATATGTAAGTCTTCGTATCCAAAGAGAATCCAGAACTGAAGATAGGAACTTGGGAGTACTGTCCAACAGAGAGTATTTGAAGCTTCTAGGAGAAAGAGAGAACATAACAGGACGAAGGGGAAGAAAGAAAAGAGGAGAAGACAAGAGCCCAGGGTTGATTCTTGATAAGCTCTTAACATTACAAGGACAGGGCAGAGATGGAAGGGTGGGCTAGCATACAGAAGAACGGCAGCCAGGAAAGTCAGTGGGGGTGATGGCAGGGGAGGGGGCGCTAGAAGAGAGTGGTGTTAGCAAAATCAAGAGACAAGGGTTGAATAGTTTTAAAGATATGTCTATAAATTCTTTGATACTGTTTTCTTCAGGTGGAGCTTAATTTTCTTACCCTTAAGCATGCGCTAGACTTAGTGACTCACTTTTAATGAGTAAAAGAAAGAAGTGATGCTGTGTGACTTCAGAGAGTAGGTCATAAAAAGACACTGCACCTTCTGTCTTGGTCACTTTCTCTCTCTCTTGGGTCACTCACTGCAAGGGAAGCTAGCTGCCATGCACAGCCAGGCAGCCCTGTTGCGAGACCCACATGGCAAAAATCTGTGGCCTCCAGTCAACAGCCCCGTGAGTGAGTCACCCTGGAAGTTAACCCTCTTGCCCCAGTCAAGTCTTAAGATAACTGCAGTTCCAGCCTTGTGAGAGACGCTGAGCCAGAATTACCCAGCAAAGCCGCTCCTAGACTCCCGACCCTCAGAAACAGTGTGAGATAATAAAAGTCTGTCATTTTAAACCACTAAACTGAGGTAATTGGTTATTCAGTAGAAGATAAACACACACACACACACACACACAAGGATACTAGAGGAAGGCAGGAGTGGTAAACTGTGTCAAACACTGCAAAGAGTTCCATATGGAACAGTGGGGTGGAAGCCAGAGTAGAAATGGGTCAACATGTGAAGGAAAGATGAAAACGTAGAGAAAGCAGACAATTCTCTTGAGAAGTCAGGCTCAGGACGGAAGCAGAGAAATGGGGCAGTAAGCTGGCAGAGGGCCAAGTGGATAACTAAAGCAGCAAAAGTCGATCTAGGGATCTAGAATAAAAGTCGACGACTGACTCGTGACAGAAGCAGAAAACCTCCTCCACGGAGACAGGAGGAAGGCCAAGAAGACAGGTGCAAAGGCAGGTAACACTTTAGATCTTGTTAACACTATTTTCTCAATAATAATAAGGTGAGGTAAATCCTTGTCCACAGTCCCTCACAGGTGGGCATCTGGCCTCTACTTGGGGACATCTACCCACCTCCTCACGGTCTCCAGGGGTGCGGTGTGCTGCCCCTCCCCTAGGAGGGGAGTGCCTTCCCAGGAAGCTACTCCTGAAACAAGACAGCATAAATCTTCACTCTGATGTTAGAGGAATACCTGACTCCTTATGTTGTTTCAAGGACAAAAGATACCCTCCTTCCCTAGATATGGTATTTGGGATGAGGTGGGGCTGAGACTTTCATTTTTATTTTACACATATTAGAATATACATTTCACTTTTCTAACTAAAAAGATTATTCAGGACCCTTTAAAACATCTCCAATTATATTTAAAATATCATTTCTTTGCTTTAGATGATATTCCAATATAAATAGCTAGTGATCAATTTACTAGACCTACAGTTTTGTAGGTTCTGTTTTAAGTCAATTCCCTTTCCAATCCCACTTTAGCTGCCACAATTTCTCAGCTGCAGGTCCTTGGTCATCACAAAACTTGACCCCAGTAGCTATTTCTCGTTAATAGTTTTGGTCATTCAATCGCTAATAAGTGTCACGTGTAGGCTTAGAGCAGTCCCATCCTGTCGTCTGCCATTACCAAGTTAGCTTGATCAAACATCAGATTCACACACAATACTCCATCAGCGGGTTGCAGCTGGGGGACCTAACGCCAGAAGCAACCCGTTCCTGGAAGTCAAGTCCACATGCTTTGGACAGTGTTTTTTCTCAACTTTCAGAGATCTTGTTCACTTATTTCTAGGTTTTGAGCATTCTTTGGAAGGGTTTAGCTTCCATATTTGACTTATGAGTCTTTTATCTCCATTTAAATACAGACTCCAGTTTCTTACTCAAGTCTATCAGGGAACATAATCTTGGTTGGTGCCTCTTTCTGGGAGACTCTCAGACATACTGCCAAGAATTCCTGCAGTTGTTCAAGATTTGGCAGCTGGGTCACTGGAATGATCTTTATCCATGAGAGCCCACATGGAATGACATAAAAGTTTAGGATCTTTCAAACTTGAAGGCAACGTCAGAATTCATTTCTGGAATGGGTCAAGTCTTAAATTTAGTGAAACAACATAAGCCACTCTGAACTCGTCTCTTTGACAAACAGAAATCTGAATATCATATCACTGGGTCTCAAAGTCTGAGGCCCAGAGCAGCAGCAGCATCTGGAAACTAGTTTGAAATGCAGACTCTTTGGTCCCACCTCAGACCTACTGAATTAGACACTCAAGAGGTAGGGCCAGCCATCTGTGTTTTAACACACCCCGTTTCCAGGGGATTCTGATGCTTGTTAAAGTTTGAGAGCAACTGACAGATTTTGCTAAGTGGTTCATCCTATCACAGAACCAAATGCTGTGAATTTGACTTGGGATGTTTAGGAACCTCCTCTCAGAGAACAATTCTCTAACCAAGGACAGAATGCCTATTGTTAACTTGTGCATGGAGAGAGCTGGGTGAATCTTAGTGGAGGTTTTAGATGTAAGAAAAGATAATGTAGGATTCTGGTAAGGAGGTGAACAGTCACTGTGATGGTAGGCATCTCACATACCTCCCATTCCTGGGGAAGAATGAGTAATGGCTCTTCTTTTGGAAAGGGGAGGCTTTAAAAACAATGATGGCTGATGTTGCTGGTGTGAAATATAAAGGGTAAAAAGAAAAGCCTCCAAAAACATCTGGAGAGACTGCTGATTTTGGTTTGTTGTTTTTGTTTGTCCTCTTCTGAAGGGACACCGAGAAACATTTGTGTTTTATGACTCTTAAGTTGACAGGAGCTGTGTCAAGGGGGAATATAGGGACCTAAAGGGCAGAAATAAACCATTTCTTGGGGTCTTCTGCATCACACCTGCAGCACACAGGCTGAAACCCACAACAATGACTCACAGCTCAAAGAGAGCACCCCCTGCCATTCCAACGCTGACTGGCACAAGAACAGGCCCTGACCCACTAAATCTGATCCACCCTGTTACTTTTAAAACCCACTCTACTAAGTGAGCTATTTCCAGAAAGTTTTTTTTAAGGTATAATGAGGATGATAAATAATAAGCACATACAGCATAAAATATGAAATTCCTTCTGTCAAACAGCAAAATTATCACCTGTATTAATACACTAGGCCCCTAACAAAGAATCACCAACTAGACAGAGAAAGAGAGTTACCTGGGAACATATTAACTGTCTAATACATTGTGTTGGAACATTCTGGCCAGTTTTCATTGTACAAATGCTCATATCTCTCATCTTCTATGTTTAGAAAGTTAAAAAAGAAAAAGTTCATCAAATTGTATTACATTTTACCTACTTTTCCTTTAGCCTTTTAAAGACTGCTTGGCCTACTTATATGTACGGTTAAGGTTACGGTAGCACAAAGCACTTCTCCTTACTCCTAACCTCAGATATCTTTCTCTTTACTTCTAACCTCAGATACCTTTTTGTCACCAACCTCAATTCCTTACTCTAATTTTATCCCCGCTTCTTCACCCATCTTCACTACTTTCCCTTAAATGCAGTCTGAAATGATCTCACCCCCGAACTTGGAGTAAGTGGTGTCTGCATAATTCACTTGACACTTGACTGTGTACTCGTCTTATTACATCTCCTTTCTCAATGATTTCCCTATATTCTGGAGCAACATTTAGACACAACCTTCAAGAACTCCAAATTATTTATTATACAATTTGTGTCTCTCCATGTTTGGACTTAAAGAATTTTTATGTTTCATGTATGTACACAAATCCCAAATACTGTGACTGGAAGAATGACTCATTTCATTCTAACTTAACACTTTAATTTTTGTTGTTCATCACACTATCTGGATTAACTTTTGGCTTCAATTCCATTTAACACTGGGCTAGGCACTGAGTATAAAACAGTGTCTGTGGGTAAAACAAAGACAAATAAAACAGTGCCTGCATATAAGCAGCTTACTGTCCACTAAACGAATCTGCATAAAACTAACTCTGCTGCAAAAATCAGAAGCACTTTACATAGCCAGGGAAGATAAATAAATATTACTGCCTGGAAGTTCTCTATATAAAGTATCGGGCTGAGAGGAGAGGAAAAAAAGAAAGAGAAAGAAGAAACCAAATAAAGTGATGGGTCCCTGAAGGAGGTAGAAGAGGACCAGTGATTACAGGTTGATGACAATTCCTTCCAGCACGTGGCGTAGTCAGAAGCTGAGCACCAGGAGATTGGTTCAAGACGGCAGAGTAGAAGGATGTTTGCACACTCCCTCTTGTGAGAGCACTGGAATCACAACTAACTGCTGAACAATCACAGACAGGAAGACACTGGGACTCACCAAAAAAGATACCCCACATCCAAAGACAAAGGAGAAGCCGCAATGAGACGGCAGGAAGGGTGCAATGACAAGAAAATCAAATCCCATAACCACTGGGTGGGTGACTCACAAACCGGAGAACAATTTTACCACAGAAGTCCATCCACTAGAGTGAAGGTTCTGAGCCCCAGGTCAGGCTTCCCAAACTAGAGGTCCAGCAATGGAACAAGGACTTCCCAGAGAATCAGACTTTGAAGGCTAGCGGTATTTGATTGAAGGGCTTCAACAGGACTGGGAGAAACAGAGACTCCACTCTTGTGTGTGCCAAAGTAATGCACACATTACTTCAGCACACATAAAGTAATGTGCACATCAGGACCCAGGGGGAAGGAGCAGTGACCCCATAGGAGACTGAACCAGACCTACCTGTTACTGTTGGAGGGTCTCCTACAGAGGTGAGAGGAGGCTATGGCTCACCACGGAGACAAGGACACTGGGAGCAGAAGTTCTCGGATATATGTTTTGGCATGAGCAGGCTCAAAGTCCACCATTAGCCCCACCAAAGGCCATGTAGCCACCAGTGCTGGGTAGCCTCAGGCCAAACAACAAACAGGGAGGGAACTCAGCCTTATCCATCAGCAGACAAGCAGATTAAACTTTTACTGAGCTCTGTGCACCAGAGCAACACCCAGCTCTACCCACCACAAGTCCCTTCCATCAGGAAGCCTGCACAAGCCTCTTAGATAGCTTCATCTACCAGAGGGCAGACAGCAGAAGCAAGAACTACAATCCTGCAGCCTGTGGAACAAAAAACACATTCATAGAAAGATAGACAAAATGAAAAGACAGAGGTCTATGTACCAGGTGACGGAATAATATAAAACCCCAGAAAAACAATTAAATGAAGAGGAGATAGGCAACCTTCCAGAAAAAGAATTCAGAAAAATGAGAGTAAAGATGATCCAGGACCTCAGAAAAAGAATGGTGGCAAAGATTGAGAAGATGCAAGAAATGTTTAACAAAGACCTAGAAGAATTAAAGAACAAACAGAGATGAACAATACAATAACTGAAATGAAAAATATACTAGAAGGAATCAATAGCAGAATGACTGAGGCAGAAGAACGGATAAGTGACCTGGAAGACAGAATGGTGTAATTCACTGCCACAGAACAGAGTAAAGAAAAAAGAATGAAAAGAAATGAAGACAGCCAAAGAGACCTCTGGGACAACATTAAACACACCAACATTCACATTATTGGGATCCCAGAAGAAGAAGAGAGAGAGAAATGACCCGAGAAAATATTTGAACAGATTATAGTCAAAAATTTCCTTAACATGGGAAAGGAAATAGCCACCCAAGTCCAGGAAGCACAGAGAGTCCCAGGCAGGATAAACCCAAGGAGAAACATGCTAAAACACAGAGTAATCAAATTGTCAAAAATTACAGACAAAGAAAAATTATTAAAAGCAACAAGGGAAAAAAGACAAATAACATACAAGGGAACTCCCATACGGTTAACAGCTTATTTCTCAGCAGAAACTATTCAAGCCAGAAGGGAGTGGGATGATATATTTAAAGTGATGAAAGGGAAGAAACTACAGCCAAGATTACTCTACCCAGCAAGGATTTCATTCAGATTTGATAGAGAAATCAAAAGCTTTACAGACAAAGAAAAGCAAAGAGAAGTAAGCACCACCAAACCAGCTCTACAACAATTGCTATAGGAACTTCTCTAAGTGGGAAATACAAGAAAAGGACCTACAAAAATAAACCCAAAACAATTAAGAAAATGGTGATAAGAAGACACATATTGATAATTACCCTAAATGTGAATGGATTAAATGCTCCAACCAAAACACCCAGGCTCGCTGAATGGATACAAAACAAGACCCATATATATGCTGTCTAAAAGAGACGCACTTCAGATCTAGGGAAACATTCAGACTGAAAGTGGGAGGATGGAAAAAATATTCCATGCAGATGGAAATCAAAAGAAAGCTGGAGTACCATACTCATATCAGATAAAATAGACTTTAAAATAAATAATGTTACAAAAGAGAAGAAAGGACACTACATAATGATCAAGGGATCAATCCAAGAAGAAGATATAACAACTATAAATATATACCCACCCAACATAGGAGCACCTCAACACATAAGGCAAATGTTAATAGCTATAAAAGAGGAAATCAACAGTAACACAATAACTGTGGGGGGCTTTAACACCTCACTTACACCAATGGACAGATCGTCCAGACAGAAAATTAATAAGGAAACACAAGCTTTAAATGACACAATAGACCAGATAGATTTAATTAACATTTACAGGACATTCCATCCGAAAACAGCAGGTTATACTTTCTTCTCAAGCACACATAGAACATTCTCCAGGATAGATCACATCTTGGCACACAAATCAAGCCTTGGTAAATTTGAGAAAATTGAAATCATATCAAGCAACTTTTCTGACCACACGCTAATGAGATTAGAAATCAATTACAGCAACAAAAAAAAAAAAGTAAAAAACACAAACACATGGAGGCTAAATAATACGTTACTAAATAACCAAGAGATCACTGAAGAAATCAAAGAGGAAATCAAAGAAAAAAATAGCTAGAGACAAATGAGAATGTCTAAGAGGGAAGTTTATGGCAATATATTCCTACCTCAAGAAATGACAAACATCTCAAATAAACAATCTAACCTTACACCTAAAAGACCTAGAGAAAGAAGAACAAACAAAACCCAAAGCTAGCAGAAGGAAAGAAATCATAAAGATCAGAGCAGAAATAAATGAAATAGAAACAAAGGAAACAATAGCAAAGATCAATAAAACTAAAAGCTGGTTCTTTGAGAAGATAAACAAAATTGATAAACCATTAGCCAGACTCATCAAGAAAAAGAGGGAGAGGACTCAAATCAATAAAATTAGAAATGAAAAAGGAGAAGTTACAATGGACACCACAGAAATACAAAGCATCCTAAGAGACTACTACAAGCAACTCTATGCCAATGAAGTGGACAACCTGGAAGAAATGGACAAATTCTTAGAAAGGTATAACCTTCCAAGACTGAACCAAGAAGAAATAGAAAATATGAACAGACCAATCACAAGTAATGAAATTGAAACTGTGATTAAAAATCTTCCAACAAACAAACTTCCAGGACCAGATGGCTTCACAGGTGAATTCTATCAAACATTTAGAGAAGAGCTAACACTCATACTTCTCAAACTCTTCCAAAAATTGCAGAGGAAGGAACACTCTCAAACTCATTCTACAAGGCCACCATCACCCTGATACCATAACCAGACAGAAACACCACAAAAAAAGAAAATTACAGAACAATATCACGGATGGACATAGATGCAAAACTCCTGAACAAAATACTGGCAAACAGAATCCAACAGCACATTAAAAGGATCATACACCATGATCAAGTGAGATTTATCCCAGGGATGCAAGAGTTCTTCAATATATGCAAATCAATCAATATGATATTAACAAATTGAAGAATAAAAATGATATGATTATCTCAATAGATGCAGAAAAAGCTTTTGACAAAATTCAACACCTATTTACGATAAAAACTCTCCAGAAAATGGGCGTGGAGGGAATAATAAAGGCCATATACAACAAACCCACAGCAAACGTCATTCTCAGTGATGAAAAACTGAAAGCATTTCCTCTAAGATCAGGAAAGAGACAAGGATGTCCACTCTCGCCACTCTTATTCAACATAGTTTTGGAAGTCTTAGCCATGGCAATCAGAGAAGAAAAAGAAATAAATGGAATCCAAGTTGGAAAAGAAGAAGTAAAACTGTCACTGTTTGCAGATGACATGATACTATACATAGAGAATCCTAAAGATGCCACCAGAAAACTACTAGAGCTAATCAATGAATTTGGTAAAGTTGCAGGATACAAAATTAATGCACAGAAATCTCTTGCATTCCTATACACTAAAATGAAAGATCAGAAAGAGAAATTAAGGAAATGATCCCATTCACCATTGCAACAAAAAGAATAAAATACCTAGGAATAAACCTACCTAAGGAGGTAAAATACCTGTACTCAGAAAACTATAAGACACTGATGAAAGAAATCAAAGATGACACAAACAGATGGAGAGATACACCACGTTCTTGGATTGGAAGAATCAATATTGTGAAAAGGACTATATTACCCAAAGCAATCTACACATGCAATGCAATCCCTATCAAACTACCAATGGCATTTTTTGCAGAACTAGAACAAAAAATCTTAAAATTTGTATGGAGACACAAAAGATCCCGAATAGCCAAAGCAATCTTGAGGGAAAAAAGTGGAACTGGAGGAATCAGAGTCCCTGACTTCAAACTATACCACAAAGCTATAGTAATCAACATAATATGGTACTGACACAAAAGCAGAAATATAGATCAATGGAACAGGATACAAAGCCCAGAGATTAACCCATGCACCTATGGTCAACTAATCTATGACAAAGGAGGCAAGGATATACAATGGAGAAAAGACAATTTCTTCAGTAAGTGGTGCTGGGGAAACTGGACAGCTACATGTAAAAGAATGAAATTAGAACACTCCCTAACAGCATACACAAAAATAAACTAAAAATCGATTAAAGACCTAAATAAGACTGGACACTATAAAACTCTTAAAGGAAAACAGAGGAAGAACACTCTTTGACATAAATCACAGCAAGATCTTTTTTGATCCACCTCCTAGAGTAATGGAAATAAAAACAAAAATAAACAAATGAGACGTAATGAAACTTAAAAGCTTTTGCAAAAGAAAGGAAACTACAAACAAGACGAAAAGGCAACCCTCAGAAAGGGAGAAAATATTTGCAAATGAATCAACAAAGGATTAATCTCCAAGATATATAAACAGCTCATGCAGCTCAGTATTAAAAAAACAAACAATGCAATCAAAAAATGGGCAGAAGACCTCAATAGACAGTTCTCCAAAGAAGACAGACAGATGGCCAAGAGACACATGAAAAGCTGCTCAACATCACTAACTATTAGAGAAATGCAAATCAAAACTACAATGAGGTATCACCTCACACCAGTTAGAAAGGGCATCATCAGAAAATCTACAAACAACAAATGCTGGAGAGGATGTGGAGAAAAAGGAACCCTCCTGCACTGTTGGTGGGAATGTAAATTGATACAGCCACTATGGAGGTTCCTTAAAAAATAAAAATAGAATTACCATATAACCCAGCAATCCCACTACTGGGCATATAACCCAGCAATCCCACTACTGGGCATATACCCAGAAAAAAACATAATTCAAAAAGACACATGCACCCCAATGTTCATTACAGCACTATTTACAATAGCCAGGACATGGAAGCACCCTAAATGCCCATCAACAGATAAATGGATAAAGAAGATGTGGTACATATATACAATGGAATATTACTCAGCCATAAAAAGGAACGAAATTGGGTCATTTGTAGAGATGTGGATGGATCTAGAGACTGTCATACAGAGTGAAGTCAGAAAGAGAAAAACAAATATCTTATATTAAGGCATATATGTGGAACCTAGAAAAATGGTACAGATGAACCAGTTTGCAGGGCAGAAATAGAGACACAGAAGTAGAGAATAAATGTATGGACAGCAAGGGGGAAAGTTGCGGGGGGAGGGGGGTTGGTGTGATGAATTGGGAGATTGGAATTGACATATATACACTAATATGTATAAAATAGATAACTAATAAGAACCTGTTGTATAAAAAAATTAAATTAAATTTTTTTAAAAATAGAGAGAGAAGCTGAGCACATCCACTGTACTGATATCAGAAACACGTACCCTTCCCTCTGGAAAACTGGTCCCATGCTCTAGGGAACTCATGCTCGGATTATTGTGATAGTCCCTTAGCAGCTCCTCCTCTGCTTTCTATTTCTAGCTTATAGTTGGCTCAAGATGCAGCTGCAATGCTAATTCCTAGTCCATCTCCAGAGTTGCTCACGACTTTCATTTTCTAATAAACATTATTCCCTTTTACTTGATGAAATGGGCTTCAGGTATTAATTTTTATATTCCAAGTCCTCCAATAATTGCCCTGAAAGTACTGAAATGGCTCTATACCCATTCTACTGGCAAGCCCAGAGGTGAAGTCCAGATGCGGCTCCTGTGACAGGTATGCATCTGGGCTTAAGGCTACGTCCATTTCTTCTACACCCGCTTTACCAAGTGGGATGCAACATCATCTAAAATTGGGTCAAGAGTATCTTGCTGCCTTCTCAAATGTAACACTGCATAGCGAGGTCATTTCTATCCCACCCCATCCACCCCTTGCTGTTACTCTGTCCTATGCAAGACTGTAAAGAAGATTCTAAGTAAAACAAGTAGGGAGTTGAAAGAATATGGACTTCAGAGGCAGAGTGATCTGGCTTTAACCTGAGCTATTCGAATCACTCACTTACTTATTAATACATTGATTCAGTAATTACTGGGCACCTACTATATGCCAGGAAATCAACTGTGCGCTGAGGTTGCAATGGGGAGTAAGATCAACTCCTTCCCTGCCTTAGTGGAGCTCAGAACAAGGCAGGACGGATGATCATTTCAAAGGAGCATGGTGGGTACTCTGATGATGGGACGCAAATGGAGTTATGAGAGCACAGAGGGGGCAGCTCATGTAACCTAAAGAGGGGGCCTTCCAGCAGACATACCACCTGGGCTGAGCACAAAAGGAGGAGTGAGAACTAGGCAGCCATCAGGGACAGAAGAATGTTCCAGGCACGGAGGGCAGAATGTATGGAGGCTCCAAGAATGAGAGAGCACAGCAGGATGAGGAAATATAAGATGTTTGATGTGCTTGAAAAGTGGTAGGTAGGAAAGAGCCTGGCAGAAAATGATGTATAAATAAGGACTGACTTGTTATCATAAGGTGTCTGGAGTGAACTGTGAGAATCATGGGTAACTACTGAGCAGAAGAGGAAGAGACAAAATCAGAGGTTTGTTTTTCGAAGGCTCGTCTCACAGATTTGTAGAGAAAGAATTGGAGGAGACATAAGACTTAGAAAAAGAGGTCGGTGCAGGCTGTTGCCATAATCGAGGTGATAAATATTAAGGAACCAAACTAAGGCCCTGGCAGAGGAGTAACAGAGGAGTGGGGGTGTGTGAATTAGGAACCAGGATCAACAAAACCTGGAGACAGGTTGATGTGAGTAGAAAGAAAAGGAGGGAAAAACAACTTCCAGGTTTCTGGCACATGCAGCAATGTCATTCCTAAAAGAGGGACTTCTGGAGCCCATGCATATTTTAGAAAGACAATGAGTTCCATTTTGGATGTGTTAAATATCAGGGGCCAATGACATGGCCAACTGCAGGGGACCATCGAGCATTAGACTAACTTGCTGGAGCTCAGAAGAGAGATCTGCACAGAACACATTAAGGGATGTGCAGAGGAAGACCAGCCCACAAAAGATCTTGTGAAAGAGCTTCTAGAAAGGTATAACAGGAAAAATTTCCTCCTTAAAATGCAAATAACAATATATACCCCACAGGGCTGTTGTGTGAATTAGGTAATGTATGTATGTAAATGAAACATAATGTCCCTGATAGACCAGGTACATAATAGGTACACAACAAATGGTAAATTTCATCATCATTAATGTTATTATTTATAATAAAAATAATGCATGAGTTTTCCTTAGGTGTTTAAGTAGTTGTCTATTTTTTATAATACCTCTTAACAAAGTTAGATCAACTCTGAAAGTTTGGAGTATAGTTTACAGTAGTCTGGGATGAAAGCCTTTAAGTGAAAAATGCACATGTCTATTTTATTTATTTATTTATATATTTAACATCTTTATTGGAGTATAATTGCTTTACAATGGTGTGTCAGTTTCTGCTTTATAACAAAGTGAGTCAGCTATACATATACATATATCCCCATATCTCTTCCCTCTTGCGTTTCCCTCCCATCCTCCCTATCCCACCCCTCTAAGTGGTCACAAAGCACCAAGCTGATCTCCCTGTGCTATGTGGCTGCTTCCCACTAGCTATCTATTTTACCACATATGTCTATTTTAGATGATATACCTGAAACAAGCAAATGAAAGTTAAAAATTCTGATGTAAAAAATATGTAATTTAATAACTATGTTTTCTCTTCTGTCTCTTCTGTAACTGTATGTGGTCAGTTTATGGAAACATCAAAGTGATCATACCAGGATGAGAATAAAATTTAGAAAAATGAAAAACATGAAGGATATTAGCCACCTAAGGAATGGATAGAAGTAGCAAAGGCATTGTCTATAAATAAATATGTGGCTGAGGAGTTTTGGAAGCACCTTCTTTCATCTAAGGTGCAAGGCACAGAGCACGCACTTAATAAATATTCACCAGATGAATGAGTGAATGTTAGAGTCGGGCACCCACAGCCGACTACTGGATCTCTTCACCTGGGCTTCCCACCAGCACCTCACATTCAATCTATAAAGTGGACCTTACTATCTTTTCCCCCAAATCTGCTCCCTTGGTCACTTCTCTAAGGAGGTTAACACCATTATCACCCACCCAGATGAAGACTCTGGACTCTGCTCCCGCCCTCAACCCCAAATCACCACATCCCATCCAGGCGGCATCCTGATAGCACCGCATTCTCCAGCCGAAGTCAGAGCAGTCCCTCTAACACCCCAAAATCCCCCACACTGCTCCCCTGTTTCATGCCTCCAACGGCTCCGCACTGCTGCAGGAAAAATTCCCAACTCTTTGATGGCATAAAAAATCCAACCCCAGCTTGTCCGCAGTGAACCTACCCATTCCTCAGTCGTACTGAAGCCTCTGGGGCTCCCTAGAACCTCCGTGCCATTTCACACAGCCCTGACTTTGTGAAGGGGTTTCCTTCCCACCTCATCTTCCACGACGCCCCTTCAGACATACCTCTTCTCCAAAGCCTTCCTGATAAGCACCCTTTCATACCACCATAGGTAGGAAGAACTCCTTGTACTGTACCCTGGCTCCGCCCTGCACATAACACCTACAGCATTTTACTGCAATTGCATGTGTAACTGTGTGTCTACTCTTTGAGAGTATTAGCTCTTGGAAAATAGAGCCACTTCTTAGGCACCTTTGCATCTTCTGAATTTAGCACAGTGGCCTGGCATACAGTAGGTGTCCAATAAATGTTTGCTTGCATTTACATCTTACTTATTATTTATGTATTAGTACTTGTTATTTATTAGAGTGGGTTTTTTTTATCTGATGCTCTAGCTTATTCAATAGTCTTTTTTGAAGGGGGTTTGAGTAAAGCAGTTCTAGGGACCTGACACCTTTTTTGTACATTGATAAAATCATGATTCTGGACTTCAAAAAATGAAAAAATTCCTAGATCCCTCTCTCGAAATATGATAACCACATCAAGATAAATTCATCCAGTGAGAACCATCTGGTTTCTATAGATGTCATCTCTAGTTCTGCCTGAAGTACAATAATCTACATTGTGTTTGGGGACATGTAAAGGAGCTCTTTGGGACTAAGTATGAAAATATGATGGAGTTTTAAGAAGCAAACTATAAAACTCTACTGAGGGATATAAAAGAAAACTTGAACTACCTAAAAGCAAAACGGGCAAAGGATGTAAACTAGTAATTCACAAAAGAAATAGCACTGCTCACATAAGCAGTTCAAGGATTATAATCTGACAAAGATTAAAAAGACTGATCCTGTCTGGCTTTAGTTAAGTAGAGAGGCAGGCACTGTCAGCAGCAATGTAAATTCATACGGCATCTTTGGAGGGAAATTGACAATATCCAAAAAAAAAAAAGTAAATTTTATATCCTTTAACCTATCACATTTCTAGGGATTAATCCTGTAGATATACCTGTGTGAATGCAAAAAACACATGTACACAGCATATGTTCACAGCAGCACTAAGACAGAAAAAAAATTGGGAATAATCACATGACCATATGTTGCCAGTTAAGTGACTTTTGGTGCATCTATGAATAGAATTCTATACACCCACTAAAACAACCAAAATGAAAATGTTCTGAGACAGAAACATGTCCAATATAGTGATGTAAAAGAAAATTATAGTATATTATTAAATGATTATTAAAGAATAATATGATTAAAGGATTTCATTTAAAATGATAATTATTTGTAAAAATTTTTCAACTTCAGGGTAGTATTAGGGTACTACCTTCAAAATTGCTGCCATATTCTATACCACTCATGCTATTATTTACTTGTTTCTTAAAAATCAACCAATTTTTTAATATAAATGAATGTATTGGAAGAGAAGAGTGATAACATCCATGAAATCTTGAGTTCAATATGTATGTTTTTCTGATACACCTGGAAAATAAATGCAGAATATTAAAATAAAATATGTTCTTCCCTGCACCACCTAAGGTCATCTCTTGTGTGTCCCACTAGTGTTTCACATTCCTCACTTTGTGAGTCAGTGTGAGGACTGGCAGAGAAGACCAGCCAGATGTGGGGATTCCGTCACCAAACTGATAACAACTGGGATCCGTGGGGCTGGGGTGCCGAGGTGGTATTATAAAGAACTGTCATTTTCTCCATTACAGATGTCTGGGATATTGGGGGTATCCCCAGGATAATGAGCACACAGCACCTTTGTACTCAGAAATTAATAAATATTTATTTCAAGGTTTCTCTGTCTTGGATTATCTGTCAGAGAAACAAATATCACACTAACTAGACCTCAGACAACATGAACGAACAGCAAATGAATCACCTTTTAAATGAGGCCAGCGCAGTGCTCTAGCTGCAAGGTGGTGGCCACAGTCTAAATGTCACAGGTGGGGGCTTCCCTGGTGGCGCGGTGGTTGAGAATCTGCCTACTAATGCAGGGGACACGGGTTCGAGCCCTGGTCTGGGAGGATCCCACATGCCGCGGAGCAACTAAGTCCGTGAGCCACAACTACTGAGCCTGCACGTCTGGAGCCGGTGCTCCGCAACAAGAGAAGCCGCGATAGTGAGAGGCCCGCGCACCGCGATGAAGAGTGGCCCCCGCTCGCCGCAACTGGAGAAAGCCCTCGCACAGAAACCAACGCAGCCATAA
The DNA here is from genome assembly GCF_025265405.1 of Mesoplodon densirostris. Lineage (NCBI taxonomy): Eukaryota > Metazoa > Chordata > Mammalia > Artiodactyla > Ziphiidae > Mesoplodon > Mesoplodon densirostris. The sequence continues at coordinate 96,078,489 of NC_082663.1, forward strand.
ATAAATTAATTAATTAAATGTCACAGGTGGGACTGATGTGTGAGCCTGAAGGATGAGTCTGTGCGCGTGGACAGCTTATAGTGATGAAGTGACTGCCACGCCGCCGTCCACAGCACCAGCACCTCTTCCAGTCCCAGGCCCGGGAGTCACTGAGAAAATAAACTCCTGTCACGCATGGGGAAGATACGCCACCCAGCACCGGGCTGCTGTTTGTGGGGAATGAAGACATTTACTGCTGCCCTGGAAGATCATCATCTCCGGCACTCAGGATGGGAAAATCAGTGCCTGTGCCAGGGTAGAGACAGGAGAGAGGCTCAAAGGAGCAAGAAGAGTGGCTTGCGGTTAGACTGAGTCTGTGCAGCACCCTGCTCGCCCTTCACAGCGACCCCTGCACAGAGGAATGAGAGGCATTCTCGACTAAAGCAAGCCCTCTCCCCTCTCCACACAGACAGCTCTGCTCCAGTCTCTGCACCTCTAACCTGAAATACTGGGTTAAACAACAGTGATGATGGCGAGGAGGGGGAATGTGCCAGTTCCGCTTACACTACCTGCAGCCTTCTAAGATTCTCAGTCTATGGGTCAGGTCCCAAACCACTGTTCTTATGTAAAGGCAAGCATCCTGATAAAATTGCACGTGAGTGCTGCTGAAAAACAAATAACATGAATTTCTTCCCACCTCGTTTAAACTTTTCTTTATGTTATGCAGCTAGATACCCACAGGAGTTGATGTGTAAGATATTAGCAAGTGACCAAAGAGGAATGTATAATGACGCCAAACCAAACATCTAGAAAAGATTGACAATTCCATGGTCAAAACAGAGATGTTAATATAAATGTTAATAATTGTTAGCTAAATAGCATACTGTGTAGCTATTCTATGAAATTACATCTGTGTAACAATTTTAAAGTACATAAGTCTTGAAATATGTAATAAGGATCTGGTGGTTTAAGTACAATTTCCACGAAAATAAATAAATAAGAAAACAAGTGAGTAGAATAAGGGGAAAAAGGTTTTTTAATATATATTATTGTCACCATATGAAATTACTATATTAACTCAATCAACCTGAAACTGTCATCCTTAAAAGCAGAGTCAAGACAAATCCAATTATTTCTTAAACATAAAATAAAATCTTAACCACTCTCATTTACTAGAGCACAAGAAGGCAGCCTCCAACTTCCGGCCCCCTCTGGTCCTCAGCTTAATTGCTTCTGGACAGGAAGGCAAATCCTAAGAGGTGACCACATTTGTGCTCTGAGTTGCAAAGCATGTTATCTGGCTTTAAAATCTTTAAATGAGATTATCCTCAAAAGACAAAAAAAAAAAAAAAAAAAAAAAATAGTTCTTTTATTCTCTGAAAATGTTCTCCTATCCATAGAAGATTAAATGAGACACTGCCATTTTATTAGGGAGGCAAACTATTGGGGGGGGGGGGGTTACTGACCTTAAATAAAAGTTAAAACACCCTTTTAACAAAATATAACAATATATATGTAGTCAATTACCTTCAAATATTTTTGCTCTTGTTTTATTTTAAAAACCAGTTTTACAAAATGAGCTAGATCTTGACCACCACTCATCTGTTCAAACATTTATGAAACACCCTACTATGTGTAGGGCTAAGAGTTGGGGATTCTGAACTGAATGATATCAAAAGGTATTGAGTCTAATGTAGGAGAGAGGTGAGCACATAAATAATTATTATGCATCTAAATAAGTAACATAAAAATATATGTGGTGAATTTATAGTCATTGGGCACTTAGGATATACTAAGCACCATGCTGACATCTTTATATACATTGTATTAATTCTCTCATTTCTTTTTGACTAAATGCCATTACTGAATTTATATTGTAAATGAACTTATATTATAAATGAGGTAACTGATGTAAATTGAGGTTAACATACTGGACCAGGATAACTCAGCTATCAAGGGGTTGAGCCAGAACTGGATCTCAAGTCTCTTTGGTTCCAGTGCTGGAATCGCTGGCTGGACTGGGAGGAAATGGGATGGGAGCAGGTCAGGGAGGTCCTTGGATGCCATGTTTAGGATTCTCTTTATCCTTTAATCAGGTGGGAGCTACCAAAGAATCATAATCATGGGAGGAAGACTTGTTTTTGAGAACATCTCTGCACAAATTTTAATAAGTGTTAGCTAAATAGCATACTGTGTAGTTATTCTATGAAGTCACGTCTGTGTAATAATTTTAAAGTATTTAAGTCTTGAAATATCTAATAAGGATCAAGTGTTGTTTTAAGTACATTTCCATGAAAATAAATAAATAAGGAAACAAGTCAGTATAGCTAATTGTAGAGAAAGAAATTTGGATAAATTGACTTCTAGACTATCGCTATAAACTTAAGAAGGATTGGAAAACAGACTAAGCAGAATTTAATGACTGGATGAGTGAAGTGATGGATAGTGAGTGACTCCAAATGTCATGACTTGAGTACCTGGATGAACCATAAGTAATCAATTCATATAGGGGAACAGCAGGAAGAGCTTTGGAGCCAGGAGCAGGGGTGCAGTGGAAAAGAATGAGTTCATTTGGGGGCATGTTGAATTCAACTTATGTGGAATAGAGTAGACACATCCAGTGGGCAAATAGAAATATTACTCCAGAGCTCAGCAGTTAGACCTCTTTAAAGACGAGCTTAGAAATCATCAGCTGAAAGGGTGATTAAGCCCACAGAAAGACACAGAGGAGCGTTCTTCCATTTCTCATCCCCTAACTTCCTTTCCCTCTAACTTTCCTCCCCTCCCTCTGTCTTTAACTGTTGTAATTTATCAAAGAAATACAGTAGGCCAAATAATGCCTCCCTCCCAAAGATGCCCATATCCTAATCTCCAGAACCTATGAAAAGGTAGCTTATATGACAAAAAGGAGTTTGCAGAAATGATTAAATTGAGGATCTTGAGCTGGGGATATTATTCTAGATTATCTGGGTGAGCTCAATCTAATCACAAGGGTCCTTATAAGAAAGAGACAAGAGGATCAGAGTCAGAGAGAGAGAGAGAGAGAGAGAGAGATTGGAAAATGTTACACTGCTGATCTGGAAGATGAGGAAGAAACTGCAAGCCAAGGAATGCAAGTGGCCTCTGGAGGCTGGAAAAGGCAAAGAAACGGACTCTCCCATAAAGCCTCTGGAAGAAACACAGCACTGCTGATATACTGGCTTTTACCCAGTGAGACTGATTTTGGACTTCTGACCACAAAAACTGTAAAATTTAAAAAAGTGTGTTGTTTTAAGCCACTACATTTGTGGAAATTTATTATAAGAACTATATAAACTATATAATTCATACAAGTTTATATACAAACTATGTAAACTAATACAAGCACTAACCTATTTTTGTTTTACTCTTTAGAGAGCATTTTGCATGACCTGTTATTATTAATTGTTTGAACTCTATTTTATTTTTTATACAGCAGATCCTTATTAGTTATCCATTTTATACATATTAGTGTATATATGTCAATCCCAATCTCCCAATTCATCACACCACCACCACCCCCTCCACCACTTTCCCCCTCAGTGTCCATACATTTATTCTCTACTTCTGTGTCTCTATTTCTGCCCTGCAAACTGGTTCATCTGTACCATTTTTCTAGGTTCCACATATATGCATTAATATACGATATTTGTTTTTCTCTTTCTGACTTCACTCTTTATGACAGTCTCTAGATCCAGCCATGTCTCTACAAATGACCCAATTTTGTTCCTTTTTATGGTTGAGTAATATTCCATTGTATATATATATACAACATCTTCTTTATCCATTCATCTGTCGATGAGCATTTAGGTTGCTTCCATGTCCTGGCTATTGTAAATAGTGCTGCAATGAACACTGGGGTGCATGTGCCTTTTTGAATTATGGTTTTCTCTGGGTATATGCCCAGTAGTGGGATTGCTGCATCGTATACTAATTTTATTTTTAGTTTTTTAAGGAAGCTCCATACTGTTCTCCATAGGGGCTGTATCAAATTACACTCCCACCAGCAGTGCAAGAGGGTTCCCTTTTCTCCACACCCTCTCCAGCATTTGTTGTTTGTAGATTTTCTGATGATGCCCATTCTAACTGGTGGGAGGTGATACCTCGCTGTAGTTTTGGTTTGCATTTCTCTAATAATTTGTGGTGTTGAGCAGCTTTTCATGTGATTCTTGGCCACATGTATGTCTTCTTTGGAGAAATGTCTATTCAGGTCTTCTGCCCATTTTTGGATTGGGTTGTTTGTTTTTTTAATATTGAGCTGCATGAGCTGTTTATATATTTTGGAGATTAATCTTTTGTCTGTTGATTCATTTGCAAATATTTTCTCCCATTCTGAGGGTTGTCTTTTCATCTTGTTTGTAGTTTCCTTTGTTGTACAAAACCTTTTAAGTTTCATTTGGTCCCATTTGTTTATTTTTGTTTTTATTTCCATTACTCTAGGGGGTGGATCAAAAAAGATCTTGCTGTGATTTATGTCAAAGAGTGTTCTTCCTATGCTTTCCTCTAAGAGTTTTATAGTGTCTAGCCTTACATTTAGGTCTTTAATCCATTCTGAGTTTATTTTTGTGTATGGTGTTAGGGAGTGTTCTAATTTCATTCTTTTACATGTAGCTGTCCAGTTTTCCCAGCACCACTTACTGAAGAGACTGTCTTTTCTCCATTGTATATCCTTACCTCCTTTGTCACAGATTAGTTGACCATATGTGCGTGGGTTTATCTCTGGGCTTTCAATCCTGTTCCACTGATCTATGTTTCTGTTTTTGTGCCAGTACCATACTGTCTTGATTACTGTAATTTGTACCATAGTCTGAAATCAGGAAGCCTGATTCCCCCAGCTCCGTTTTTTTTTTTTTTTTTTTTTTTTTTTTTCCTCAAGATTGCTTTGTCTACTCGGGGTCTTTTGTGTTTCCATACAAATTGTGAAATTTTTTGTTCTAGCTCTGTGAAAAATGTCATTGGTAATATATATACATATATTTTTTGCAGTACACGGGCCTCTCACTGTTGTGGCCTCTCCTGTTACGGAGCACAGGCTCCAGACGCGCAGGCTCAGCGGCCATGGCTCATGGGCCTAGCCGCTCCACGACATGTGGGATCTTCCCAGACCAGGGCATGAACCCATGTCCCCTGCATCAGCAGGTGGACTCTCAACCACTGCGCCACCAGGGAAGCCCACCATTGGTAATTTGATAGGGATTGCGTTGAATCTGTAGATTGCTTTGGGTAATATAGTCCTTTTCACAATATTGATTCTTCCAATCCAAGAACACGGTATATCTCTCCATCTATTGGTAACATCTTTAATTTCTTTCATTAGTGTCTTATAGTTTTCTGCATACAGGTTTTTTGTCTCCCTAGGTAGGTTTATTCCTAGGCATTTTATTCTTTTCATTGCAGTGGTAGTTGGGAGTGTTTCCTTAATTTCTCTTTCAGATTTTTCATCATTAATGTATAGCAATGCAAGGGATTTCTGTGCATTAATTTTGTATCCTGCAACTTTACCAAATTCATTGATTAGCTCTGGTAGTTTTCTGGTGGCATCTTTAGGATTATCTATGTATAGTGTCATGTCAGCTGCAAACAGTGACAGTTTTACTCCTTCTTTTCCAATTTGGATTCCATTTATTTCTTTTTCTTCTCTGATTGCCATGGCTAGGACTTCCAAAACTATGTTCAATAATAGTGGTGAGAGTGGACATCCTTGTCTCGTTCCTGATCTTAGAGGAAATGCTTTCAGTTTTTCACCATTGAGAATGATGTTTGCTGTGGGTTTGTCATATATGCCCTTTATTAAGTTGAGGTAGGTTCCCTCTATGCCCATTTTCTGGAGAGTTTTTATCATAAATCGGTCTTGAATTTTGCCAAAAGCTTTTTCTGCATCTATTGAGATGATCATATGGTTTTTCTTCTTCAATTTGTTAATATGGTGTATCACGTTGATTGATGTGCATATATTGAATAATCCTTGCATCCCTGGGATAAATCCCACTGGATCATGGTGTATGATCCTTTTAATGTGTTGTTGGATTCTGTTTGCTAGTATTTTGTTGAAGATTTTTGCATCTATATTCATCAGTGATATTGGTCTGTAATTTTCTTTTTTTATAGTATCTTTGTCTGGTTTTGGTATCAGGGTGCTGGTAGCCTCATAGAATGAGTTTGGGAGTGTTCCTTCCTCTGCAATTTTTTGGAAGAGTTTGAGAAGTATGGGTGTTAGCTCTTCTCTAAATGTTTGATAGAATTCACCTGTGAAGCCATCTGGTCCTGAACTTTTGTTTGTTGGAAGATTTTTAATCACAGTTTCAATTTCATTACTTGTGATTGGTCTGTTCATATTTTCTATTTCTTCCTGGTTCAGTCTTGGAAGGTTATACCTTTCTAAGAATTTGTCCATTTCTTCCAGATTGTCCATTTTATTGGCAGAGAGTTGCTTGTAGTAGTCTCTCAGGATGCTTTGTATTTCTGTGGTGTCTATTGTAACTTCTCCTTTTTCATTTCTAATTTTCTTGATTTGAGTCCTCTCCCTCTTTTTCTTTTTTTTTTTTTTTTTTTTTTTTTTTGCGGTATGCGGGCCTCTCACTGTTGTGGCCTCCCCCGTTGCGGAGCACAGGCTCCGGACGCGCAGGCTCCGGACGCGCAGGCTCAGCGGCCATGGCTCACGGGCCCAGCCGCTCCGCGGCATATGGGATCCTCCCAGACCGGGGCATGAACCCGTATCCCCTGCATCGGCAGGCGGACTCTCAACCACTTGCGCCACCAGGGAGGCCCCTCCCTCTTTTTCTTGATGAGTCTGGCTAATGGTTTATCAATTTTGTTTATCTTCTCAAAGAACCAGCTTTTAGTTTTATTGATCTTTGCTATTGTTTCCTTTGTTTCTATTTCATTTATTTCTGCTCTGATCTTTATGATTTCTTTCCTTCTGCTAACTTCGGGTTTTGTCTGTTCTTCTTTCTCTAGTTCCTTTAGGTGTAAGGTTAGATTGTTAATTTGAGATGTTTCTTGTTTCTTGAGGTAGGATTGTATTGCTATAAATTTCCCTCTTAGAACGGATTTTGCTGCATCCCATAGGTTTTGGATCGCTGTGTTTTCATTGTCATTTGTGTCTAAGTATTTTCTGATTTCCTCTTTGATTTCTTCAGTGATCTCTTGGTTATTTAGTAATGTATTGTTTAGCCTCCTTGTGTTTGTGTTTTTTACGGGGTTTTTTTCCCTGTAATTGATTTCTAATCTCTTTAGTGTGTGTTCAGAAAAGATGTTTGATATGATTTCAATTTTCTTAAATTTACTGAGGCTTGATTTGTGACCCACGATGTGATCTTTCCTGGAGAATATTCTGTGCGCACTTGAGAAGAAAGTGTAATCTGCTGTTTTTGGATAGAATGTCCTATAATTATTAATTAAATCTATCTGGTCTATTTTGTCATTTAAAGCTTGTGTTTCCTTATTAATTTTCTGTCTGGATGCTCTGTCCATTGGTGTAAATGGGGTGTTAAAGTTCCCCACTATTACTATGTTACTGTCGATTTCCTCTTTTATAGCTAGCAGTCGCATCATGTATTGAGGTGCTCCTATGTTGGATGCATATATAATTCTTATATCTTCTTCTTGGATTGATCTCTTGATCATTATGTAGTGTCCTTCCTTTTCTCTTTCAACATTCTTTATTTTAAAGTCTATTTTATCTGATATGAGTATTGCTACTCCAGCTTTCTTCTGATTTCCATTTACAAGGAATATCTATTTCCATCCTCTCACTTTCAGTCTGTATGTGTCCATAGGTCTGAAGTGGGTCTCTTGTAGAAAGCATATAGATGGGTCTTGTTTTTGTGTCTATTCAGCAAGCCTGTGTCTTTTGGTTGGAGCATTTAATCCATTCACATTTAAGGTAATTATCGATATGTATGTTCCTATTACCATTTTCTTAATTGTTTTGGGTTTGTTTTTGTAGATCCTTTTCTTATCTTGTGTTTCCCACTTAGAGAATTCCTTTACCATTTGTTGTAGAGCTGGTTTGGTGGTGTTGAATTCTCTTAGCTTTTGCTTGCCTGTAAAGCTTTTGATTTCTCCATCGAATCTGAATGAGATCCTCGCCGGTAGAGTAATCTTGGTTGTCGGTTCTTCTCTTTCATCACTTCAATTATGTCATGCCACTCCCTTCTGGCTTGTAGAGTGTCTGCTGAGAAATCAGCTGTTCACCTTATGGGAGTTTCCTTGTATGTTATTTCTCGTTTTTCCCTTGCTGCTTTCAATAATTTTTCTTTGTCTTTAATTTTTGCCAATTTGATTACTATGTGTCTCGGCATGTTTCTCCTTGGGTTTATCCTGCCTGGGACTCTCTGTACTTCCCGGACTTAGGTGGCCATTTCCTTTCCCATGTTAGGGAAGTTTTGGACTATAATCTCTTCAAATATTTTCTCAGGTCCTTTCTCTCTCTCTTCTCCTTCTGGGATCCCTGTAATGCAAATGTTGTTGTGTTTAATGTTGTCCCTGAGGTCTCTTAGGCTGTCTTCATTTCTTTTCATTCCTTTTTCTTTATTCTGTTCCACAGCAGTGAATTCCTCCATTCTATCTTCCAGGTCACTTATCTGTTCTTCTGCCTCAATTATTCTGCTATTGAGTCCTTCTAGTGTATTTTTCATTTCAGTTATTGTATTGTTCATCTGTTTGTTTGTTCTTTAATTCTTCTAGGTCTTTGTTAAATATTTCTTGCATCTTCTCCATCTTTCCCTCCATTCTCTTTCCAAAGTCTTGGATCATCTTCACTATCATTATTCTGAATTCTTTTTCTGGAAGGTTGCCTATCTCCACTTCATTTAGTTGTTTTTCTGGGGTTTTATCTTGTTCCTTCATCTGGTACATAGCCCTCTGCCTTTTCATCGTGCCTATCTTTCTGTGAATGTGGTTTTTGTTCCACATGCTGCAGGATTGTAGTTCTTGCTTCTGCTGTCTACTCTCTGGTAGATGAGCCTATCTAAGAGGCTTGTGCAACTTTGTCGTTAATTTTTTAAGTACATGAATAGAATGTTCTAAAGACAGACATACAGACACACAGATGTATGTATTTATTTTTCTTCCTCAATTTATTTTTCTTTTGATCAATGGCAGGATCATGGTAGGAAAAGTTTTGATCATGATAAAAAGATGGTTTCCACTCCTGTTGGATTTCCCTTAGCAAAGGTTTCCACTAGGCAGTGCTTCTCAATCTTAGCTGCACATTATAATCACCAGGAGAACTTTTTAACTCCCTGCCCCACCCCACCCCAATGGCCAGAATCTCTGGATACAAGTTTTCCAAGTGCGGTTCCTGCACCAGCAACATCAGCATCAACCAGGAACAAGACAGAAATGCAAATTCTTAATCCCAAATCCAAATTTACTGAATCAGAATTTGGGGGTGGGGCCTAGGAACCTGTGTTTTTACAAGTTCTACAGATGATTCTGATACATTCTAAAGGTCTGTTCTAGTGAAAGAAGTCCAAGGTTTACCTCTGTTCTCCCTTATAATTCCTCACCTGGACTCACCACTTCCTGGAAGGAAGAGTCAGTAGGGATTAGTTATACATGGAAACACTGGGTAGATCATGTTTGCTTGGGGTGCAGTCACTTTGCACTAAAAGCTCAGCTCTTAGGCATGGCTCTCTCCCTTCTGTCTCTAACACCCATGGATCCAGAGCAACAAGTCCTCTTGACCAAGTAAGTCCTGTCATCACCACCCCCTTTCAGATATTCTCACTTCTCTCTCCAGGAGAAAGAGAAGATCTTGGCTGGACCAAGATCTCTAAAGGCCTAAGCACTAAATATATTATAGTAATTCCCTCTGACAAAAGTAATGAAATAAAATTTTTAAAGTTTCTTCAAAATGAAACAAAAGCTGTATGCTTATAATAGAAGTTTCTTTCTAGATTTTTCTAGGAATATTCAAAGCAGCTGACTTGTCTTTTCTTTGCTCCAGCTTTTCAGGTGTCCTAAGCACACACTTAAGCATATCTCAGCCTGGCCCTCCAGAAAAGAGCTGGGGTTATCTTTTCTGTGGGGCAGCCTCCACTGATTCCACTCAATGCCAGATGGATGCCTCCAGCACAGGTAATGTGAGTGTTGGATGGTCCTCTCCTGGTGGCAAGATTGAAGATTTGGGTGTGAGCTTCAGGAGATAAAACAGAAAATGCTCACTAGCTTTGAAAAGATGAACTCCAGGTAGTCCTGCCCAGCTTCCCAGAAGTTGGGGCTTTGATCCAAAGCTCTAGCAAACAATAAGGTAGTACTTTGCCTCTGAGTTGTAGGTCGTTGCCTCCTTGTGTATTATATTCATTTTTCTCAAAAACTAGATGAGGTGAAGCAATCGATTATGGATATTTTTTAATCCCATCACATGGTTACAATTCCTTCATCACTTCCAACAAGCAAGTAGTAAACTTGATGCTCCAAACATTTAGCAGGAATACAAAGTAATATTAGACATAATTCATGCAGAAGAGCTTTGACTCTTTGGGAAGAAATCCATATACATAAACCCAAGGGATCCTTTTGATGACCTATACTGAAAATCACAGTTTTCACGATGTCAAATGTGGAGATCTGGTGACTTCTACGTGTTCCACTCTTCACAATAAGAATAAGTAGAGGGCTTCCCTGGAGGCACAGTGGTTGAGAGTCCACCTGCCAATGCAGGGGACACGGGTTCGTGCCCCGAGCCAGGAAGATCCCACATGCCATGGAGCGGCTGGGCCCGTGAGCCATGGCCACTGGGCCTGCGCGTCCGGAGCCTGTGCTCCGGAACGGGAGAGGCCACAGCAGTGAGAGAGGCCCACGTACTGCAAACAAACAAAAAAACAAACAAAATAAACAAACAAACAAACAAAAAGAAAGAATAAGTAGAGATGCATTCATCCTCCCTACAAAAGTGCTTTATCATTGTGTTATTTAGAATAGTTCCCAGAAGGACACATACTTCCCTGTGCTGCTTGGCTAAGTCAGAAACAGCTGCAATGCTCACTGTGGACAGAGTCAAAAACAGCTCTTGAAAGCCACAGAAAACGTTCATCTGTAGCTACTCCACTGAGTGGCTTCCTAAAAGAAGTCTCTCTGCTCTCCTAGCCAGTGCCATGTGCACAATGACGCCACACAAGGTCAAGCTGGCCATGGGAGTGCGGCCACCATGCCTGCAGGCACTTATCACATTCTGGAGCCTTTTTGTCTCACACAGAGGGGATACTGGCTCTGAAGCAGAAGTGGTGACTGGTAGGGTTTATAAGAATTGGCTGCCAGCCCAGGGGCTATTTGGATTTCTCCACTGCTTTAGCTGAACGATTCTGCAGGAAGATCCTTTCAGGGCACCCACTGCCATCTGAGGTTACATAATAGCAAGCATCTGAATAAGTGATTATTTGAAATTCTTGCAAAACCATCAAAGCCCAATTCCTGGTCTGAGAGAAGGGAGGGGATGGGAGGACTTGAAGTTTCTATCTTTGGAAGCTGACAGCTTATTATTAAGAAGGGCAAGGTGTCAGAGGCTTGACATTTTTTGTTACCCCTTTCACTGACTTCATACTCAAGCAAATGCACTTGGCAGCCTTTTAGCCAAGCACCAGCTTGAGAGGAGAAACCAGTTCAGGAAATGGATTTATACTCCAAGCTCGGATGAACCTGAGCTCATTTCAGAGGGGACACCAGCGGACTGGCAAGGACATGCCTCTGAAATCAGCTCAGATTGACAGTGTTTATAGGCAAGAGGAAAATGCTCACATTCTAATATGTTTGGGGATGTAAGCAGAGGTGGACCCTGGCAAGGGCAGAATAGCTAGAATCTATCCAGGCTAGGTGTTGCATGGTTGTCTGGGATAGGGAGTGAGGTGAAGAGGAAGGGCTGCAGTTTTCTGACAAGTTCACAGTCGACTAAATACAGAGCTACTACATCCAGAGGCATTTGAGGCAGCAACTGGGCCACGTCCTGAGATGCATATTCAGCTGGAGAAATTTCCATAAGTCACCAATGACCCACATCTTCATTGGTGGACTTGCATGCAGAATGACATACATTAGGCACCCTCACAGAAGATTTTCTGATCAGTCATAAAGTTGACCACTCCCAACCATTTCCCTGGTGTCACAGCCTAAGGAAGAAAGGGTTTTCAGGAATCTTATTTACACATAAAATGGAATTTGTGGAGACAAAAAAACCTGAAGGTCTTATTTGCCTACAAGATCAATGTGTGGTAAATGTACATTGGAGTTAATCAGTCAATCTTAGAGTGCATTCCCATTTCCACAAGTATAGCGGATGAAACCTCAGAGGTGATGTCTCCGTTGTTCTGGCACTGTGTTCTCTTCCCAGTGCCTTTTAAAAGAATCACCGTATCAGTTAGGATGCCTTCAGTTGCTGGTAACTGAGAACTCCAACTGAAACTACCACAGATGACACTGAAATGAGTTAACTTTAAATTAAAGAAGTTCAGAAATCTGGTCATCCAATTCCTGTGATTCACTTGGCTTTGTTCTTCTCCATGTGTTGGCTTCACCCTCCAGATGGGTGGGAGAGTTCTAAGCTTCACATCACACGCAATCAAGTCCACAGGCAGAATAGTGTCACTTCTCCCACTGGCTTCCCTGGGGAAGGAGGAAACATCTCCAGAAGCCTCTGTCCCCAGAGATCTCCCTTCACATGTCATTAACCAGACCTGGGTTACAACCCTTTCCCTAAAGCAGCACCACACAGAGAGACTAGGATTCCCAGTATTGTCAGGAGCCAACTAGCATCCACCACCAGGGCTGGAAATGGAGACAGTTTTTCCTGAAGCGTATGGATGGATGTGTGAAAGAAGGATGGAGGCCTGAACAAATGCAGTCTCTGCTAGGAAGGAGAAAGGAAGGAACGGCTATCTGGTGGGTGACCAGTGGTGCCTGCTATAGGCATTCATCAGCCGTCCCTTATGCAAGGGAAGGTGATAGAAACATGTTCTAAGTGATTAATCCCTTATTCAATTCAGAGTCCAGTTCCAAGGGAAGGTTTACAATGAAAGGTCTGTGGAAGTTAAGGGTTCCTTCTTCAGATAGTCCTGACTGGATTACCATAGAGCAGAGAGACCTTCAGCTCATGTCAAAGCATAAGCAGCCTCTGCCACCATGAGGATCTGCAGGGCCAGCAGGCAGTAAGCATGAGCCCCTGCAGATGGCTCCAGCAGTAGCCTGTGGAGGATCCTACAAAGTAACTCACACAAAAGCAATGGAGAAACAAACGTTGTGGAGCACAAAGAAAGTAGATAAGGGAGCACAGCTGCTACCTTCTAGCTCTAAAATAGTAACTTGTCCTGTGTATTTCTAGACTTAAAAACTGGGTATTCTGAACAGAAGTTTCAGGAAAACAACTTTTAGCTCAATATAAAATTGAGGTTACCAACAACCAGAACTGCCCAACAATAGTATGGGCTCCCATTAAAGGCTGAGAGGTTCTTTTCACTCAAGGAGTTCAGGTGACAAGGCTGGTGACAAGGAGATCTGCCCCAGGAGAAACACACTCAAGGCATTTTAATAACAGTACAACTCATTTTGACACGAAGCATCATGCTAGTAACTTATAAGGCTCAACGAGTGCTTGATTGTCATGTATAACATGGATTTATTTAAAGTTTCTTAAACCTGAAAAATATTCTCCACTAAAATTTACAACCAGGAAGCTCCCGTGCATTGATGAAGTTAGGACATGGGTTCATTTCCTCTGTATGAGTGGGTAAGGTGCAAAAGAATGGCCAAAACCAAACTCATCTTCCCCAAAGTCAGCACTGACTCTTGACTTCCCTACCTCACCACCATTCTCCTTGTCACCCAGGAGTAAGTCCTTGGAGTCAGAGGTCCTTTCCTTTCCCTCCCAACCAGCCAGCAAGCCATTTGAATGTGGCCTCCAAAATGCTTCTCACATTTATCACTTCCTCCCTTTCCGACTGATCCTCTGGTTCTGAGAATAATTACCTATCCCTTGAATTTATGCAATAACTTCCTGACTTGTGTCTCTGACCCAAATGTACTTCCTAAAGTTCAGCTTCAATGACATTACTCGTCTGCTCAAAAATTTCCATCAAGTAAGGACAGCTAAGCCTCCAGAAACACACATAATCCAAGAATAGGTGGGTCTAATTAAGGCACAATCCACACCTCCAGAGTAAGGGGGTCTTCACAATGTCTGCCCAGTGGGATTTCAGCATGCTGTAAACCAGTGACTGCTGTAGGTCTGCCATTCTTCCCCCTTCCAAATGGGAGTTTAAAAATGGCTCCACAATTATACATGAGGGGAGAGGGCAAAAATCTTATCTCTTTAGTTTATAGGAGGAAGGAGGAGTTCATTGAACTAATAGAAACTGTTGTAAATCACCTGGAGATCCTGAACTCAGAGCTGGGTAGAGTGACTGGATTTGTGTTTGGATTGTTTCCCTTGGAGAGAAGGTGACTATAATCTATTGTAAAAAGCTCATTGACAAAGCAACTGAGAAGAGACAATTCCAGGTTTTGACAAAATCCCATTTCATATCCCTTTTCCCGAGCACACAGGAAGACCATGTTTCCCAGCCTCCCTTGTAGTTGGATGGGGCAATATGACTGGGTCCTAGCAAACAGGATGTTTACACAAGTCAAGCAGGACACTTCCAAGCCTGGCGCTTAAAAACTTCTTGCAGGACCCTCCATTCCCCTCCGCTGTTTGCAGCAACCTAAAACTGTTCAAGTCAGTAAATTTCCAAGACAGTGGAGCCTCTATCAGCCTGAGTCCCAGAGTAACCACAGAGTAACTGAGTCCCAGAGGAACAGAGCCCCTCCCCCTATTTACTCTGGTTGGTACATTCTGTGCTTGAGAAATGTTCCTTCTGACATTTGACATTTAGGGTCAGTATAGCTGGTGCTGACTAGTCCATACACAATCCCCAACCAGATATTTCATAAACTATACTTTTGGTCAAAAAAGATCCAGAAGAAAGAGTGTGGTTAAAATTAACCAAATTCATCCAACCTTCAGAAAAATTCTCCCAGGGTATCAGAGTCCTCTTACTATTAAAAGTTAGCACAGGTTCATCATCATCTGCATGTTTTACTTTAATCACCAAAAATTGCCATTCTTGACCAAAAATTAATTTCACCAAACTTGAAGCTTTTCCTTACTTCATCAAGAAAAAAAAAAAAAAGCGGGGAATACCTTTTCCCTTGAATATCTGAGGAAATTTTTACTACAAAATTAAAGTTAGAGGGCCTCCCTGGTGGCGCAAGTGGTTGAGAGTCCGCCTGCCGATGCAGGGGATACGGGTTCGTGCCCCGGTCTGGGAGGATCCCATATGCCGCGGAGCGGCTGGGCCCGTGAGCCATGGCCGCTGAGCCTGCGCGTCCGGAGCCTGCGCGTCCGGAGCCTGTGCTCCGCAACGGGGGAGGCCACAACAGTGAGAGGCCCGCATACCGCAAAAAAAAAAAAAAAAAAAAAAAAAATTAAAGTTAGAAAGTAGCTCAAGCTGTTAAAAAAAATTTTTTTTTAAGCAGCTCAACTGTAAAACTCACAAGCAGGAGTCTAAAAAGAAAAGACTAGTCCACACGTTAGGTCGTCTTTAATTTTTGGTTTAAAGTGATGTGGTTTTAACATTTATAAAATATCCAATCTTATTGTGGGAGGTAGGAAAACTTACTAACCTAAAAGATGAATACGACTTGAAAAAATAGCATTGATCTGTTCTCAAAGGGCAATGTTACGTATCTTTAAATATTAAAATCAAAGAAAAAGCTAGTTACTTAAAGCACTGAGGTAGCAATTTTTAGATTGCAGTGTCAGGCAACAGTTGTAATTTTCAACAATATAAACTCCCCTCTGTGCTTGTATGTGGTCCTATGAGGCCTCTTTGGATTGCCCCTTGGAATCTCAACACCCATGTTACCAGAATATACTTTAACTCCAATAATCCATTACAAACTTTCAAGTACACAGACTTCATCCACATAGACAAAGACTAACCAAAGCAAGCCAACACATGAAATGAAAAAAAAAAAAAAAAAAAGAGTTAAGCAGAGAGAAAACCACAAGAATAGAGAAAAAAGAATAAATTGGGGAAAAGAGTGAAGCAAGGGAAGGTGTGTAAACAGAGAAGTGCATTATCAGCATCCCTCAAGTTACCAGGAAAGGAAACAGGAGGAAAGAATAAACAACTGAGAAAGGCCACGTGGAATCAGCTGGGCAGAAGCGTTCCCTGAGTCTGATGTCCTATGAAAAATTAACATCTCAGGCTTTTGTTTCTGTCTTATACCTGGTAGGACCACAGAATTTGTGAGTAGGAAGGTCCCAAACACCATACCTACCCCTGTCTGACGCAGAAATCTTCTTAAATGTCTCTGAAATGTTTTCCACTGGAACTGGAGATTGGGTATCCCAGCATCACTAAGCTGATGAAATTTCATAGGAGCCAGAGTAAGATTGAAAATGCCAGGCAAGTGTCTGCTTTTCTTTCTTTCTTTCCTCCTTTCTTTCCTTCCTTCCTTCCTTCCTCCTTCCCTTCGTTTTTCTTTCTTTCTTTTTCTTTCTTTCTTTTTTCCTGACTCCCAAGATGTGGGAGTAGCATGTGATACACTTCCTCTCCTCCAGGGAATGTCTCAGCCAAGTTACAGACTTTCAGATTTGGAAGTAGAAGTTGAACATGGTCAAAGAAGGGAGGACAAACAGAGAAATGAAAAGTTTAGCGACAAAATTCACTGCAAAGTGAAAATACAAGATTGTTTTCCTGGGAAACTAGGTTTAGGGCAAGAGCTGGTCCCGTCCTGGATAAAAGCCTTTAAAACTTTAGCTGATGTTAATGATCCCTCAGGGAACCTCGGAGATCCATCCTCAGCCACCCTCTCTTTTCACCCTACACACTCTCTGTTGACTCTTACCTCCCTACCCTCACTCCACTGGGAAGGCTTAACCTTTCTGAGTGGCAAAAAGACAGGGTGATGACAATTGCATTGACCCAAATCGATTCACAAAAGCTACCATGTCAGGAGAATGAATTCTACATCCTCCCAGTCTTGGGGTTTCATTCTAAGCAAAAGTGATCACCAGGGAGAAAGAAATGGCAACACAGATACATAAAAATATTCATCTGATTTTCATGACCCCAAGCCAGCAAGAGACAGGACAGGTTATAATACAGAGGAAGTTCCAAGCATGAAAACTCAATTCCTTCCTTTGTTTACAACTCCAAGACTACCACCCCTATGATCTCACCCTAATCACATCTCACGACCCTTGCAAATTCCTTTCCAGATCCTTCTCCAAGGTGGAGCCAGATTGATCAAATACTGTCCATTTATAATTATTGTTTGATTTATTTACATTTGACTTGCCTCATTATAATATCATTTTCAAGGAAGAGACCTCTCATTCCAATAACCAGCTACTCACTCTTAAGACCTCTGTCCTATCTGGCCACACTTTGAGTGTGTTCCTTGTTTATGTCACCATTAGAGTTACAAGAATTCAGATGCTATTCGGCCTCCTCTTCATTATCTTAGTGAACTGAGTATTTCAACTTTAACTTAAAAAACCCCAAGTACTAAGGTCTACAAGATTACCTCTTTACAAGGCCTTTTACCAAATGCCAAACAGTAACATGTATAGACCCACATACTACTATTGCTTCTATTCTCCTACAACAGATGTCCTCCTTCTCTTTGTCAGAATCTATCCCTCTCCCAGAGCAAACTCATCCAAGCATGGTTTCACTACTGTCCTTAGAGGGATGAGGTCCAAGTCTGTATCTGAAGCACAGACCTTTCTTCTAAATGCCAGCCTCTATTTTCAGCTATTTACCTGACATGTCCCTGAGCCATCTTGCTTAGCTTGGCTTCCCTGGAAAGCAGAATCTGAGATGGAGATTTCCACGTGGTGGTTTATTGGAGCTGCTCTTAGGAACACCACCTGTGAGGGAGCGCTGTCAGCAGGGAGGGGCAAGGAGAGGTTGAATGGAGATGCAGCCCCAACAAAGGCTCCCTCAATCCCACAGGAACCAGATGATCCTTCAAATCTGTTCCAAACTGGGGCAAGGAGGCTCAGACTTTGTATCCCAAGATCTACCAGCCCTTGACTGTAGGCCACCCCCAGAGAAGGGGGCATAATCTTCAGCGAAGCAGTGTCCTTCATGGCGAGCTCCAGGAAGGAATTCAGCTATGAGCCATGGCAGCCAACTTCCCAGGCAGCTGGGGAAATGAATATCTAGCAGCTTTAGCTCCTCCTGATGGTCAGAAGCAGGTGCTACTGCTAAGACCATGACTTCTTCCCTTGCCTCATGCTATATTGGCACGAGGAGCCTGAAGTAACTAAGTGAAGGCATAGCTGGAAGTTTAATAGAGACTCTTCTTGTGTTTCCTGATGGAAACATGTCCTTCTGAGAACCAGGACTTCTAAACCCGTGAAGCCCAGGGTTGCAGGGGCAAGAAACACGAATTCCCCAAGTGGGTCAATGAAGCAATGGCAAGAGGGGCCACCTTCCACTTCTATCCCCTTGGTTTCCAGACTCACGTATTCCACCTTCTTGGGACATAGCACCACATATTGGTTGTTGATTTAGAATGCATATTGCGTCCTGGAGGATGACCCCATCCTGGCAAGGTGTTATCTCAAAGTTGGTGCCACAGCTGTGCCTTTGAAAGGCCATTCTGTTGCTCTCTTTGGCTGCACCTTCTAGGTGGCATGGTATATTAGGGCTGGAGGTGCAGTATGTGGTGGACACAGTGGATCCCATGGTCAGGGGCGCATTGCTTCACTTCCTTTGTGGTAAGTAGGTGCAGGTGGCTCATCACAGTAACACATCCAAACTGAACTCATCGTCATCTCTATCTCCACTCCCAATCCACTCCACATCCTACTTTTCTTATCTGTCACAAGCACACTGCCATGCTGCTCAAATGTGATGTTCCCAGGCAAGCAGTGCCACAGCCTGTGTAGCCCTGGCACTGCATCTTCTCTGGCACATGATTCCATATCCCAGAATATATTCAAAGCATCCTCCTGGAGCAGAAGTTCCTCTCCAAGATAAGTAGCTTTTAATAGCATTACTATATAGAAATAACAAATATGTTATACAGTAGGACAAGAAATCAGATGAATTTTCAAAAAAACAGACAACTTCAAATAAATGTGGTGTTTTAGCAGATTGATTTGGACTGGATGCCCAGAATCCCAGGGAAATGTATGCACTGTCCTTTATCCTTAGAAATTATTTAAGAGAAGGAAGCACTGCTTTGGGAATGAGCACTGGAGTAATAACTAAGAGATCTGAACTCTAGAATTGGATTTTCAATTGATAATGATATAATTTAGTTAAGACATTGAGCAACTTAGTCATCCATTTCCTCATCTATGACCCTATCTACAAATATCTATTCCATGTCTTCTCTTGGATGTCTCAAAGGTACCTCAAACTCAACACGTCCAAAACCTACATCATAGTTTTTCCCTACAATCCAGTCCTTTTCTAATATTTCCAGTTCCTGCAAATGGTACCACCACCCATTCAATAGCTCAGGCCAAAAATCTAAGAATTCTCCTTGACACCTATTTCTTCTTCAACCCCTATATTAAATCTATAATCAATCCCTGCTGATTTTACTTCCTGAAATCAGGATAGATGGCTCTAAAATTCATCCACTCCTGTCCATCTCCTCCACTACCATCAACACACCCACACCTACTCTAGTCCTAGCCACTTTTCATTTGGACCAATGCAGGATCCTCCCAACTGTTCTACCTGCATTTACTCTGTCTTCTCCCCATTCTCTTGAGATTCTGGGCATTTAGTCTAAATGCCCCACAGATGCAGATACACACACATACACACACACACACAGATCAATTGTCCACAATACAACCAGAGTAACCTTTTTTTTTTTTTTTTGGCTGTATTGGGTCTTCATTTCTGCACTCTGGCTTTCTGTAGTTGCAGCGAGTGGGGGCTACTCTTTGTTGCGGTGCGCAGGCTTCTCATTGCGGTGGCTTCTCTTGTTGCAGAGCACAGGCTCTAGCGTGCGCGGGCTCTAGAGCACAGGCTCAGTAGTTGTGGCGCACGGGCTTAGCTGCTGCACGACACGTGGGCTCTTCCCAGACCAGGGCTCAAACCCATGTCCCCTGCATTGGCAGGCAGATTCTTAACCACTGCACCACCAGGGAAGTCCCCAGAGTAACCTTTTGAAGAGCAAATTCCCTCCTGTCACCACTGCCTGCTTGTTTAACATGACCTAAGGGGCAGGACACGGCCAGGCCCCTGCCTCCCTCTCCAGCCTAGTCTGAAATCAAGCTCCCACTCACTCTGCCTCCTGGAAATGCTCCTACCTGTTGTGGGCTGAATTGTGCTCCCCCTCACCCCAACCTACAAAAAATGCATGTGTTAAAGTCATAACCCCCAGTATCTCAGAATGTTATTATATTTGGAGGTAGGGCTTTAACGTAATTAAGGTAAAGTGAAGTCATGTGGGTGGGCCCTATTCCAACCTGAATGGTAAGTAAAATCAGTAAGAGGAGATTAGCACACAGAAGAAAGACCATGTGAAGACCTAGAGAGGATGGTCAAATACCAGCCAAGGAGAGAGCCTCAGAAGAAACCAACCCTCCTGTCATCCCAGTCTCTGACTTCCTGCCTCCAGACCTGTGAGAAAATAAATTACTGTTGTTTAAGCCACCCAGTCTATGATAATTTATTACAGTGGCCCTAGCAAACAATCTCCCTAAACAAAATTCCTAAATCACATCCAAAAATAACAGCTATCAGTTTTTGAGCACATGCCTTGTGCCAGGGCCTGCCCTTGGCCCTTTGTTACATTATCTCCTTTAACTCTGACAAGAACCATTGTCCCTAATGAGAAGGAACATGAGAAGCTCATGGATTTGCAAAGACCACCTGGCTCCAGAGCCTCTGCTCTTCCACACATGCCATGGCTTCCTGAGGAAAACTTGTCTAATGTTTCTGAAATTCTTGGGGATAATCTGGATTATTGCTTAAAGCATGAGTGTTATAAAAAGCCAAGTCTCCTTTCCACTTGGAAGCTGAAGAGTGGCTCTCAGCCCTGCTGGTGGAACACCACAAGAATTCACTATGATGGCCATGGAAGGAGGAGGAAGGTAGTAGGGATGGGGGGGTGTCTTTCCTTGGGGGAGCTTTGTGATCTAGCTAAGGTTCCCCCCAGCCCTCCCTCCCAGAATCTCTACATACAGGATCTCTACCATCACAGGGACTGAGACCACCAAGGTCTACACCATCACAGACACTGTGACTACCAAGGGGGCCATTCTTTCTTCCCATTGGTCTGTACAAATTCAACAAATTCTTACTGAACACTCTCTGTGCACCAAGCACCCTGCTATCTGCGGTGGTCACTGAAACTGACAGTTTTTGCCATTGTAGAATTAAAGACAAAAATTAATAACAAAGCAAAAAACACATAATTGCTAACTACTCTAAATGCCAAAAAAGGAAAAAGCCCAGGGTGCTGGGAGGGCTTATTATCCGGGATATGACCTATGGGAGTGGAGTGAAGGAAGGCATCCCTGAGGAAGCTAAGAGGGAGGGGAGGAAAGGAGGTAAACAAGCACTGAAGGGAACATGTGCAAAGGTCCTGAGGCAGCAAGAGGATTGCACATTAGAGGAAGTAAAAGAAAGCCAAAGGGGCTGGAGCACACAGTCAAATGAATGTGGTGGGAAACAGCACTGGAGAGGTGACGTGAAGCCTGGTGGCACAGGACAAAAGACCACCAAGCACCTTCCCCACCAATGCCCCCTGCCTCACTGGACTGCCCCACCTCTGGGATGCATGATCCCGCCCTCCCTAGCAGGTTTGCCTGGTCTCTGAAATCTAGTGCTTTCCACCTGGGTCCTTCCTGGTTTCAACCTCATCCAATTTCTAACATTACCTAAGACTGTATTTTATTGTGAATTGATACAAAGAGTGTGGTCCTCTGATGACAGAGGTGAGCTCATAACAGGGAGGGCAGAGGCTTTCAGCACAACAGTTGGTAGTCAAACTATCAACAAGTGTTTTCCAGTGATAGCGATTAGGGGTCCACATTGAGGAGCTGTGAATTGTGCCCCTCCTTTCCTAGAGTACATAATGCTCCTGCAAGACTCTTCCTCTGGTTTGCTGGTAAACAAGATCAGAACACCACTTACCAAGAGAACTCCAAGCACCGGATTTTGTTTTTCAATGCCATGCGTGGCATTCAGCATTAATGCTAAAAAAAAAAAAAATGCAACTTTGCCAACAATAACCCACGGAAATGTGAAGGACTCTTTACAGTGAATAACATCTGTGATGATGAAGAAAGTTCAAGGGAAAAAAGCCTCAGCTGCAGTCCTGCAGAGATGAAAGCGAATCCAGGAGAGGAGGGGACCTTGAGATTCAGCGCTCTTGAAAGGCAGCATTATCTTTCGCTCAGTCAGTTTAAAATCCTCACGCTATATTTCAGGGACAGGGACACTAATGAATCCAGTGAAGCAAGTCACAAAAACCCCAGATGGAACCGAGGCGGCCCTTTGTCCAGGTCCCATTTTCACCCTATCCCCAGCTAGGACCTCATCCAGCTGATCTCGGGCATCCTTCTGCTTGGACCCCCCCAGCACACCCAGCTGGACCCAGACCACCGGAGAGGAAGGTCAAGATTACTGAAGACTTCTATTTTACAAGTAACTGTGCTGCTCAAGAGACAGAGGAAAAGTAGACTACACGAAAACTGTATGAAGATACCACTTTGTCAAATTCATTAGAAGTTAAAAAAATAATAAGACAAAAGAAGGGCAGAGGCTTTTTCAATCCCTAAAGAAAAGCAGTAGAGATTCACCTGAGGCGAGTACTTAACTATGAGTTTATTTTGAACCAAAGTTGATCCTTTTTTACTATCAGTTTAAAAAGTAGCTCATAAAGAAAGATAAGCTTCACATATTCCTAATTCAGAGCGTGTTTCATGAGGCTTGCCCACGATGAGACACACATACCACAGCTCACCCTCTGTCTTCAATGAAAGGATCATCCAGCTGGGGGCGGTGGTTTCCAGGCCCCTCAGCAGCCCTGCGCTCAGCCATTTAGCTGAGCCCTTTCTTACCCTCCATAGCAATGGCCTACCAAACGCCGGCAGAGTTAGTCCAGGAGACCCGCCCACCTCCATTCCGGAGGGCTCTGCTGGGAAAGCTAGTACACACTCATCCACACTGATGCTTTCCCTCCCACTCATCCAACAATCCAGAATCATGAGATGGTGGGATTCAGAGGGGGCAACGTCCAAGTAAACATGGTACTGCCTGTCAAGGCTTTAAGACAAATTCAGCAGTGGGTCCAAAAAAAATGTGCATGCTTCCCCACGCTTTCTGAGCTTGACTGGGGCTCTAGGCTCCCAGAGGCAATAAATTTAGGAGCAATTGTGTGCTTTCTTGACCTGACAACGGGGAAACTAAGAGAAGATGACAAACAGAGGTAAGAGAGCAGCAGCTGCCGAAGGATGTCAGTGCAAACTGTGGGTGGGGTCGTTGGTTTAAAATAAAACTTGAAAAAAAAGGAAAAGTAGCCAGCTTACCCTGAGCAAGGTCTGAGTGCCAACTTGATCTTCTGAGTTCACACAGGGTCATCGAGGGTCAGCCTCTAGAGCACCATATTGATACTATCATCCCCATTTATTGAGCACCAATGGTATGCCAAGCAGTGTTTAAAATGCTTTATCTGCATGCTATCATTTATTTCTCACTATAACCCCGCAAGTTTGGTATTTTCACTACACCCATATCACAACTGAGGAGAACAAGTCTCACAAAGGTCAAATCAATTGCTCCAGGTCACACAACTAGAAAGCACAGACCTTCAGACCCGGGACTGCCCACCCCCAACAAGGCAGCATCTTGTTCATCTCTGCAGCATGGCCACCACAGCAGGTTGTCAGCAAACCACATGGAGTTGAAATGACACGACCCCAGCTGCTTCCAGCTCACATCACAAGAGCCCCAGCTGAGTTTACAACACCTACCTTCTGGTCGGGACCATAACTGGGGGGGCGGAGAGTAACACAGGGCCCCCTCTGTTCCAAGAGTGAGGAGACCTAGGCCAAGTGGCTACCAGAGCCTTCGGTGGGCCAGAAGGACAGACCCCCAGGGTGGAGCCAGCTTCCAGCTGTCACATCCGCAGACACATGTCACATCCTGCTCCTGAAGGCCAGGGCAGAAGTTGTGACACTGTGAAGGGAGAAATGAGAATCCCTCTACGAGGAGTCTTACCCTCCATTGCAGGGTGGGTGTTAAGGAAGCACATAAAGCCAGCTGAGCTGACAAGTGACAGGCTGCAGGAGGCCACAACTCCAGCTGCCATATCTCACTGCCAGAGCTCTGGGGAGATGCAGCCTTGGGGAGCACAGAAGGGGGCCTGAAAGGCCAAGGAGATGCAGTACTGGCAGCAGAGGCCCTGGCCTAGGACATGCTCCACAGATGCCCAATGAAGAAATGAACAAGGTAAGGAATTCAGAGGAGCAAACGACTATGTGTAAAATAAATAAGCTACAAGGATACATTGTGCAGCACAGGAAATACAGCCAATATTTTACAATAACTATAAATGGAATATAACCTTTAAAAATTGTGCATCACTGTGTCATACACCTGAAACATATAATATTGTACATCAATTATACCTCAATTTTTAAAAATCAGTTCTGTAACAAAAAAAAATGAACAAGTTGCAAACAAGACCTTGGACCTGGATGTTGCCTCGAAACCCCACATGAGATGGATTGCTGGAATTCTTCTGGCCTAAAGCAGGAATTTGGGAACAGGGTTCTAGATGGGGATGGGGTATGGAAAATAGCAGCATTTTTAGATAATTGAGAGATTATAAAACAGAGATGCCTCACCCGAGCCCACACAGGTCAGTGAGGAAAACAAGGTAAGAAGCCCAACCTCCAGGTGCCCCCTCCATAGCCTCCCCTCCCCACAGGGTTTCTGCACTTGCCTAAGGGTCACCTGGGGCACTTGTTTTAAAAATATGAATTCCTGGGCCTGACTCGACATTTACTGAATCTGAGTCTCCAGGGGCCAGGGCATGCATCTTTTTCATACGGACTGCAGGTCCTCGTAAGAGCAGACATGTCTGGGAAACACAGCAATAGTCCATGACCTTCTTGCAATGGCCTTTCTGACATGAGAGCCTCACCAGTGTAACAATTTTGAAAGCTATTTCCTAGCTCAAATGAATGTTTAGTGGTTTCAGGTTTAAAAAAATTAAAATACAATACAATGGGAAAGTCATTTTTGAGAGAAGAGTAAGAATTAAATGAAAATGGACCATTTAGCAATTATTTTCAAAACTCAGATGATTTTGTAGAAAACCGCCAGCACAGCTGAAGCTGAAGGGATCCATTGTACTAATAAATATACTAATAAAGATTTATTTGGAATTCAAATAAAAGTCAAAGAATAAGCTCACTTAAGACCTGCCTGTATTTTTAGAGACTGTGCTTTCTTAAGAACTCTAGACCCGAAATTAGGAAAAGTCAGTGAATCCTCTAAGTAACTGAAAAAGGTCTTGATCCCAGCCTACCTCACAGAAGGCTCCATCGTCTAGGCCCTACTAGATGGTAGATTTGAGACTCTCCTCTTTCCGTCTACTGGCTGGCCTGCAGGAGGCTGGGTGAGGGAGTCCCTGAGGAAACAGGCAGACCTGGAGGGTTTCAACTCCTGTCTCCATAACCATATGTCCTTGGGCAAGTAATTTAAACTCTCTGGGTCTTGACTTCATCATCTATAAATTAGGGTAATAATGAAAGCTCATTCTCAGGGTCATTAGAAGTATGAAATGAAGGAAGTTAACACAGAATCTGCACTTAGTCAAAGCTCCGTAAGTATTAACCTGTTTCATTACTATTTTTATTGTGAAGTCTCAGTGTTACTCAGCTTTTTAATTAACACTGGCCTCATGTGGTCACTCACGCTAAAATATTTTCTATTCCTGGCTTCCAAATTTGCTTGTATGCCCGACATCTGAATTTTTACCCAGACCTAGTAGCATCATCCACATCAGCATCACAGCTTTTTAAAATCTCTCTCTCCAGGCAATAGGTTGCTCTGAGTTGCCCCATGATAAAAAAAAAAAAAAAGTACTCCTAAAGGGGAATGGACTGAATTTTCCCATATTTAACTATGCTGAAGAGTCAGATCTTATAAGTACACTTCCTGTGATGGGATTCCCTCATTCACCATTCAGCCAAGTCTTACTTTTCCCTTAAAACCTCCTATGTGAGGTCTTTCTTCCCAATGAACCTAATCTGTGATGGGGTCACACTTCACTAATGACCTACATTCAGCAATCATTCATTCATTCATTCCTCAACAAAGATTTACCAAACACCTACTAACTGCAACATTGCTTTTGTCTGTATCTTTCATCTGGCACTCTCTTGTGATTAATAATAATAATTATTATTATATTATTCCCTCTCCACACTAAATTGTAACTCCCTCACCATCAGAGACCATGCTGAATTCCTCCCTAAATCCCTAGTGCCCAGCAAATGCTTTCCATACAGCAGACTTCCAGGAAAAGCTTTCTCATTGACCATGATCCAGATCCTTATCCATGTGGGGCAGTTTCCCTCACGGTAGAGAAGATAGGCTGCTCAACCAGCTTGCTTGGTCTTACTAGCAAGGTATATGACCTTAAGGTAAGTCACCATGTCTCTGAGATCCCCTCAACCCTTAAGACTTGATGCAACTTAGATCCTTGTACTTCTAAAGCTTAGTTACTTCATCCTCGGCCTCAGAATTTCCACTAAAAATGCTTCTCTCTGGGCATCCCAACATAGACAAAAGCCAAGGGACAAAGAGACCTGCACATCCTCAGAGAATGGTTTCTGCATTTTCCCAGTGAAGTCACATATTCTGTTTCATTTTATTAAAAAACTCAAAAACATTCTGCTGCTAATCTTATCCACTTCCCATCTCACCCTTTATCGTCTCCTTCCCCCCAGGAAAAGACAAATAAAAACACATTAAGACCAAGTTGACTCCAATCAACACCAATTTCAGCATTCCCTGAAGAACAATGAACTCAGTAGTTGGCCAGTGACCAAAGATAAGAAAATTACAAAAACAAAAAGACCAATATCTGTCCTAAAGTAGACTGAAAATTCCCTGCCCGTCTGATTTGTTGCACTTTTCATCCAGATGATTTGGCATCATGGAGACACAGGTTTTTACTCTGTTTATATTTTCTGCCTTCAAAGGCAATTCATAAAAAGTAAAATAAAAATTTTTAAAGTATAATTCTTGGGTGATAGGAGTTTCATTAAGCCATATTTGTTACTTAGATTTGGCACCATAAATTGTATTTGAGTCTGATATTTGACTTCTTTCATCAACTTTCCTAGACCTCTAAAATGTAGAAGTTCATCCATATTTTCTTCTTCACTCACAGATATCTTCCAGTGACGTTCTAAGTTGGTGAATAAATTATTATAGAAGTTGTCTGAATTGCACAGCCTCATTGGAGACCAAGGTGAGTCTCTCTGGAGCCACTGGTCTTCACGCTGCACTCTGAGAGCACACTGTACCCATTGCCCTGCTCACAGCCCTGTCCTTGGGAACTAACTGCTGGTCCTGAGGCAGAGAGAACAGAGTGTGGGTGAATTTGAACAAAGTCATCACCATGGCTAGAGAAGCAAAGTACAGTTTGTGCTCATGGTGGGTGAAAGGCATCTTTGGACTCCGAGTACAGGACACTTCACTTTCATAAAATATTACTGGGATGTTCTCAGACAACAAGTGATGCATTTGATTCCCACCCTAAGCTGCCCCAAAAGGCAATGATGAGAAAGTCTGGCCATTAGCTTGGGTACAGCAAGTGCAAGAAAATCACAGGACGTTTATAGTTCCTCAACTTGCTGGCTATTTCATGCTCAAGGAACATGAGATTACATTTCTCTTTCTATTCAAACAAATTAAGCTACAGACTCCAGTTCCTGCAGCTGGAGCCATCTTATTGCTTCATAGCCTCTTTTTGCTTCTCTTGGTTTAAAATCTTGTCATGGGGGTGGATCGGACCAAAAGACCTACTACTCCTCTCATAGAAATAACCTCGCAGAAGATACGAAAAGAACTCTTGGTCATTTTTCTAAAACCTAAATGAGCACTTGATGCTGGGAATAGCGAAACTATTTTTTACTGTTCTATCCCAATTTATGTACTCTTGTCTTGCCTGGTAGTGAAATTTGTAATGTGATTATAAAGCCATGAACTAGATACAATGTCCCTAAATTTAATAACTGGGCTCCACAAGCAAAAACAGTAGGGAAAAAAATAATAAAAAACAATTGCCCTAGAATCACCCGTTCTCTCTAGTTGGGAACAATACTGGGTAGACTGGCATTTTAGGTACCATTTGGCAAATTCATTCTAACAGAACCCACACAGCCCCCAGACCAAAAATTAGTTCATTCATTTGGTAAAAGGAAGCATGCAGCTCTCAAAAGGTCAAAGTCATGTGAAATTCTTTCATTCCCCATTTAAATAATAAGCCCAGTTGGCTTAGGGAGTGAAGACATGCTAGGTTACAAGAAACAATATTCATTTCCCTACTGTTCTTCAGTAACATCCTCCTCTCTCCCTTCTTTTTTCCTCCCATAATTTCCTCCCTGAAACTTCAGTTTGCCATTGTCATGAATGGACCCAGAGTCCCTTAGAACAGAGTGAATGTTCCTGAAGAAAGAGGAGTAAATGGGGCCACGTGAAAGTAGACAGCCACAACTCAATTCTTCAGGCAGTTCTTTACCTAACTTCATTCCTTACCTTACAAACCTAGATGGGTGGCATAAGAAGAACATAGCTAAAAGTAAGAAGACATTTTAATCCAAATAAGAGAAATTCATGATTATTCAGAATCATCCGGGGTTCATTATTGCTTTTTGACCCTTCTTTCTGAGTAGCAAATAAATTCTGTCAGAGGAAGTGAGATCTTATCAGTCCTCTCTGGGAGAAAACAGACAGTTATACTTTTCCAGTGAGGAAGTGCTAATGTTAAATATATCCATATAGATATAGATATATAACTATATAGATATAAAATATATTTCTATATAAATTTTTAATATTTATAAATATTTTATAAAAAATAAATATATATTTATGTGTAAGTTATGTTTATATATAATATAAACATGTTTTATATTATATATAAAGTATATGTTTATATATTATATATAAATATATATTTAAAATATTTTATAAATATATATTATATATAAATATATAGTTAGACACAAAAAATACAGATAGGTAGATATGGATAGATAGATCTAGATAGACAGAGCTAGATAGAGATAGGCAGGTTGATGATTGATTGATTGATAGGTAGATACATAGATAGGGAGATCAATTGATCATCATTCCTAGGACATCAGTACAGAATTGAAAAACAGTACTGCAGGTTTGTACACAAATGCAGGAACATATGACGCCAAACCTAAAGAACACTAAGCTGCTTCCTAGAGGTTTTCAGGGGAAAATATTTTTCTTCTCAAATATCATCAGGTAGAGAATACTTGAAGCCAAACCAAATAACACTGAGCTACTTCCCAGAGGTTTTCATGGAACAATATTTTTCTTCTCAGAAACTATCAGATGGAAAACCCAATGACCACACAAGGAAGATCACAGTTGGTTACAACAAGCCACTTTACCATGAACAAGCTTTCCTGTCCTCACTGAACTGTTTTGGCAGATCATGCTGTAGTGTTTGAGGCGAAAGCAAATCCAAAACAAGACCACCTAAATCACAATGGGTACTTTCCCTCCTTTGTCTCTCTAGAAAGAAAGGAGCTCAAAAGCAAACCAACTTCCCCATCATAAGCTGAGATTTCTCAGGTTCCATTTATGGAGGAGCAGTACTATGGAGAGAACAGGAGCATGACCTCCATAGTCTGAGATAACTGTGTCCCACTTCTTCCTCTTCCTACTAGTAGGACTGAAGTCTCCATTTCCCCATTAGGCAAATTAAACTGTTATCTACTTCACTGTATTATTATAAAATGTAAGATTAATACATATAAAGGATCTAGCCCACCGTACACAGTAAATTCTCTATAATACTAGCAATAGTTATTATCTTTTGATTATAATACTTGTAGTTAAGATTCTGTAAATCTTGATATTGTCATGACAATCAAGAGGCTGCTTAAAAAGATTATGTATCTTGCACCCCTATATTCATAGCAGCACTATTTACAATAGCCAAGACATGGAAACAACCTGAACGTCCATCGACAGATGAACGGATAAAGAAGATGTGGTACATATATACCATGAAATGTTACTCAGCCATTAAAAATAATGAAATAATGCCAATTGCAGCAACACGGATGGACCTAGAGATGATCATACTAAGTGAAGTAAGTCAGAAAGAGAAAGACAAATACCATATGATATCACTTATATATGAAACCTAAAATATGACACAAATGAACTTATCTATGAAACAGCCTCACAGACATAGACAACAGACTTGTGGTTGCCAAGGGGGATGTATTGGGAGTTTGGGATTTGCAGACGTAAACTAGTATATATAGGAGGGATAAACAAGGTCCTATGTATAGAACAGGGAACTATATTCAATATCCTGTGATAAACCGTAATGGAAAAGAACATGAAAAAGTATATATATATGTATATATATATATATATATGTATATATATATATATACATATATATGTATACATATATATATGTATTTATACATATATATAACTGAGTCTCTTTGCTGTACAACAGAAATTAACACAACGTTGTAAATCAACTATATTTCAATAAAATTAATTTTTTAAAAAGATCAGGTATCTCAGAATTTCCAGGACAATTTCAGTTTCAAATATCTTATCCTATGGTCATACATCCAAAGTATTCTCTTAGTAACTAGGGTACTCACTGATAGATACTGCAGGTTATTCGCAATGAAAGAAGGAAGGAAGAAAGGAGAAATTAAGAGAATACAGGATCTACTGAATATGGTCGTTTCCAAACTGGGGTTCCTGAACCCCTTAGAGATTAATGAGAGCAATCTTTTTGTGTTCCTAAAGTCATAATAGACATCTTACCAACTACACAGTCACAAAGATGCTAAAATATAACCAGCACATTAGACAAGTATACTGAATGCTTTAATGGAAAAGGAAACGAGAAATGCTTTCATAAATCTAGCTTGCCAAAAAAATAGTAATAAAAAGGGTGTTTAGTGATAGAAAACTTAGGAACCACCACTTCAGATGAAGTTCTTCCATGGCTTCAGGGAAATGGACAACAAAGCTAGGTAGGCAGTTACCTAGAAATACTTTAGTCTCTCAGTTACTTGCTGTTGAGTTTTTGATCCAAAGAATCAAAGAAATGCCACTGTCATCAATCCTCCCCAAGCTCCTCTTAAAGTAGCAAATCAGCGATTGCCTTCTTTTTAAACCATAACTAGATGTGAAGTGATATTTTTGCAGAATTGGTTCAATAAAATCACACTGTAACAGTGACTAGAAAATGTAAAACATGTGTTTTAAGTGAGGGTGCTGGCCTCTGTTTTAATAGATAACATAACTTCTATGTCTTGAATGGGATGGTGGTTCTAACAGTTACTTTTCAGTGAGGCCTGGGTTCTCCTCCCAGGCTTTTATCCTTATGCCTCCCTCAAACCACGTACCTTTGTTGTCTGGATTCAGGAAGATTCTGTGGCTGTGGAGTAAGTTAACCTCTATGGGGCAGAACTGGCTAGCGATGAGGTAGAAAGCTCCGTCTCCATCCATCCCCTTCGTGACTACCAGTTGTAACCAGCAGAGCCTCAACACAGCACTTGGAAAAGAAGACAATGGGTTCCCCCTAAATACATACACTTACAGGTCGACCATCATTATCAGCTCTTAATTGCAGAGCACCAACAAGCTGGAGCACAATGAACTTAGAGGTGGGAGAGTCAAAACCCAGAATGTCTGGGCTTCCCTGGTGGCGCAGTGGTTGAGAGTCCGCCTGCCGATGCAGGGGACACGGGTTCGTGCCCCGGTCCGGGAAGATCCCACATGCTGCGGAGCGGCTGGGCCCGTGAGCCATGGCCACTGAGCCTGCGCGTCCAGAGCCTGTGCTTTGCAACAGAAGAGGCCACAACAGTGAGAGGCCCGCGTACCGCAAAAAAAAAAAACAAAACAGAATGTCTGTATCCCAAGTCAATAAGAGCTGGCTGTGACGCTCAACACACCTGCACACAAAAGAAATTCCAGGGGCTTCCCTGGTGGTCCAGTGGTTGAGAATCCACACTCCCAACACAGCAGGCAGGGGTCTGCTCCCTGGTCAGGGAACTAGGATCCTGCAGGCTGCCCAGTGCAGCCAAAAAAAAAAAAGAAGAAGAAATTCCATCCCCTGAGATTGCCAAACCTCTCCACAGCCTAAGCTGGTTTGTGGGTCTGAGGGGTGATGCTGTCTACCCCAGAAGTGAAGAATTGTGTGGGAAGCCAAGAAAGAGGAGAGGAGTAACGTCCCTCTGTTTTGTGTCTGCCCTCCTTTATGTGGCTTCCTTATTTTATTTAAAAGTATATCTTGGAATGCTCTGAACACACTTCTGTATTTTCTTCCTAAATGAAGCTAAATATGTCTGGACTAGAAAATATTGTATTGTTACTATCTAAAGAAAAAGACAGAAATTAGGGACGTACCTCCTGACAAGCTCAACAGTGTTTTTTTCTGCCACCTTCAAGGTACACTGCTGCATCGTACTCAGAGGTTTCCCACCCATCACAAAGAAAGACATACTGTTCTCTGGAGGAAGAGGAGAAGAGGGGAAACACCCTTTCAGGGAAGGGCACCTGCTTAGTGTTTTCTCATATTTATTTTCTCATATTTATTCCCCCTTGTGACCAAAGATTATGTTTATGAGATGCCTCTCTTTTTTATTTTTCCCATTTCATTATGCTATAATCCACGAATAACCATACTAAAAGATACCATTTATAAAGCACCTATTCCATTCCAGGATCAGTAATAAGCCCTTTCATTTAACTTTGACAACAACCCTTGAGCTAAGTATTATCACCACATCTGGATGATGATAAGTCAAAAGCTCAGAGAAGGTGTGTAACATGCCACACTTCACAGTCCTAGGAGCCGCCAGAGCTGGAATTCAAACCCACATCTCTTTGTCTACAAAACCTAAGTTCTTACCACCTCACTAGATACACCTGCCAAGAGGCAGACTGGCAGACCCAGAGTTAACAGGATTACAGGGGTTGGTGCCAGGGACACCCCCAGACACGTCTTTCCTGGCCAGTCATGCCAGCTGGTGAGTCCACACAGCCGTATTCCCCTCTGTCTCCCCTTCCCCAAGTGGCTAGCCTGCCTTGACCCACCTGAGTCATGACTTTGACTTGGTGAACCGACTCCAATCTCTTTGCTTCTGACATTAGTATCTAGTTTTGGGTCTGGTTTATCCCAAATCCTCACCTCTAATCTGAGCCTAATCAATCCTTCCCAAGTAGTTTTTCCAGTTGGTCTAGAACCCCATCTCATGAACTGGATGCCAGAAATAATCAGCACATGTGAGCTAAGAAAGTCTTCCTATTAAAGAATTATGAGTGTGTGTGTATATGTGTGTTAGACATAGATACAACCACATTATTTATTTAAAAAAAAAAAAAAACAGCTAGTACTAAGATGACCCTCTAACTAGCCTGAGGATAGACCTCCCAGGAATCCTTTTGCTTCCTTCAGAGAATTCTTCACAGCCCCACACGTCTGGGGAAAACGGCCCTACAAGATCAAACCTACTCGACACAAGCCTCACGTTCTTGCTGTTTTTCCCAGGCCTAGCTTGCCATCTACTGGCAAGAAGCAGCAGCAAGAATCCAGGGGCAAGGACACAGGAAAAGAAAGACAGGAGCGGAACCTGACAGCTGCCCTCTACCAAATATTCATGTCCTTAGATCTTCCAAGGCCCAGATCTGCTGGACAGCCATGGAAAGGCTGGGAGCAAGGCAAGTTCTCACTCCCAAGCTGCTGGCAATATCTGTGTCTCCCTAAAGAAACACTATGAGCAAGTGAGTGGTCCTGTGTACTTCACTGGCAGAAAATTTTCTTCCATTTAAGAAACTACATTTAAGAAAACGCATTAGACAGAAGAGGCAAATATGAACATCCTAGAGAAAGCTCCAGAAGACAGCCCAGGAGGACTTTGATGCTTCCCAGTGTGCTGGCAGATGGCATGGAGAACACACAAGTCCACGGCGGGCCAGCGGACAAAGTGGTGAGAAAGCAGTTCATTGCTCTTCCCAGGAACTTGAACTTGTGAGCCCAAACTTGAAGGAATGCCAATAACGTTCTAGAGCCCAAACTAAAGCCTAATGTTAACTCTTTTACTGACCTTCAATGGAAACATTCTCTGAAAAATAATAATATCCTTGCCAAGCTCATATAAAATTAGAAATGTCTGTATTAAACATATCAAAAACATATCGCTCAAATCTGATTTCAAGGCCCACACCCTTGCAACACCCTGAGCTTCTCAGTAACAGCGAGTCCTTCCAAAAATGACTTTCTTTTACAAGCTTTGATTTTGTTCCCTAATCTTCTCCACATCCTGAGAAAAGATGAGAATAAGGAAGAAAAATGGGCCAGTCTACCTCATTGCCCTGTGCTCTCACTTGTCAGAAACTGGCCTAATGGGCTTTAAATAAATTTTAAGTGTTGGGGTCTTTTCTCTGTTTAGAGTGCATGTGAATTTCAGGTTAATCGTGACAGATGGATCACGCCTATTCATTTCCTTTCCCTCCCAACACTTGACTGAAATGACAATGACAAAATTAAAAAGATATTACGCACAAGGGCAAAGAGAATGAGAGAGGAGGCAACAGCAGACAAGGGACCCTGGCCCACGTGTGGAACACTGAGCACTGGTGGACGTTACAGAGCAGTGGTATTTCCACCTAAGTGCCCACAGGGAACAGCGCTGCAGAGAAGCACAGGAATTCAGTCTGCAGAATCACAGAGGAGAGCCGAGTGTCTGCTGCAACCTGCAATCCAAGGCAGGTAAAGCAAGAGGTACAGGACAAGGAGTTGGTTGAAAGTCTACAGACAGAGCAGTTAGAAGTCATTTCTCCCCAAACAACCTCATCCCCGCAGAAAAAGATGACTACCTTTCTCACCCACCACCGGGCTCCCTGCCCCAGCCACACTGGAGACTGAGGTTTATTCTCTGGAGAAATCAAGCCTAAGAGAGGCTCAAAATTTTGGGGTGCCAAGCAGAGCCAAAAATTCCGATATGGCATCAGGCAAAAAAAAAAAAGACTTCAGAGTGAACTCAGCCCTGCACCCTGAATACCAGCAACCAGGTTTACACATCACTATGGATTCAAACGGTGTAAACACTAATTATTCAGTTCATCAGAACTATGTCACAATCATTACTGACTTAACCAAAAATTGTGGAATAACTATAGGGAGGATTGAGGGAGGGAAGGTGGCAGAGAGAAGAGAAGACAGCAGGAGCCTAAACTGCTACCACAGAAGTCTAGAGATAAAGTGAAATTGATATATTTGAAAATGGTAAAAACTTAATGTTTGTAAATATGCAGGTAAACATCAGAAGAAACCATTAAAAGAGTAGAAAGTAATTGCCTCTCAGATGAGTCAAGGAGATAGAGAAAATGGGGGCACTGATCTTCTCTGTAAGACTTGTTGTACTATATTATTTTTAAATTATGTGCATGTGTTACTTTGATAAAAATATTTTTAATGAAAACAGTTAAGGAGCTTCATTTTGCAGAGATAAAAAAATTCCGGAGATGAATGGTGGCGATGCTTGTACAACAATGGTAGTGTACTTAATGCCACTTAAAAATCATTTAAAAGGTAAATTTTATCTTATCTATTTTTACTACAATAAAAAATGTTAATTAAAATAGCATTTGGATGGATAAAGAAGATGTGGCACATATATACAGTGGAATATTACTCAGCCATAAAAAAAACGAAATTGAGTTATTTGTAGTAGGTGGATGGACATAGAGTGTCATACAGAGTGAAATAAGTCAGAAAGAGAAAAACAAATACCGTATGCTAACACATATATATGGAATCTAAAAAACAAAAAAGAAATGGTCATGAAGAACCTAGGGGCAGGACGGGAATAAAGATGTAGACCTACTAGAGAATGGACTTGAGGACACGGGGAGGGGGAAGGGTAAACTGGGACAAAGTGAGAGAGTGGCATGGACATATATACACTACCAAATGTAAAACCGATAGCTAGTGGGAAGCAGCCGCATAGCATAGGGAGATCAGCTCCGTGCTTTGTGACCACCTAGGGGGGTGGGAGGGAGGGAGATACAAGAGGGAAGAGATATGGGGATATATGTATATGCATAGCCGATTCACTTTGTTATAAAGCAAAAACTAACACACCACTGTAAAGCAATTATACTCCAATAAAGATGTTTTTAAAAATAGCATTTGGTAATTAAGTCAGGGATGATTGAACCATTGACCCACTGGCAATGGTTGACCATTCGTTGCCATCTACAATATGTGGCAAGGCTAAGTGGCTTTTCTTATATACATAAACTTACAGGCTCAAGCTAGTTGGTACAGGGCATTCATTAATTTCACTGAAAAATTATCAAATGATACAATAAGCACATGACTGAAAATGATGAGAACAATGGGAGACAAATTTTGACCTCAAAGGGTTTAGAGTTGAACATACAGAGAAGAGCGATCAACAATGTATTGCTAGATGTAAGAATCTAAGATGTAGTCTGTGAAAAGACCTAGATGGTGCCTCACAGCAACCACTCCATGAGTGCTTGTCAGTGCTGAACAGAAACTGGAAACAGGTAACTGCTCTACTGTTGGTGGTAACAAGGTTTTGTAGAAACGTAATTCTACCCAAAGGACCAGGGGAGACTTTCCAGAGGAGATGCCTTTTGAACAGAGGTTTAAAGACCATTCCAAGCAGAAGCCAGTGGCCTCTCCCAGATGTCCAGGCTATCCAAATACACCACAAATACTGGAACTGGTGAGGCTGCCATTTAAAGCTACAACAGCTTTACCCATAAAGGCTTTGAAATAAAGTCAACAATGAATGATTTTATAGGGCAAAACAATGCTTTCTCTGACAATCTGTTACCCTGAACAGAGAGGCTGATGGTCTGAGGCAGGGCAGGGAGACAAGGGCTTGGACGGAGCAGGGTGGGGGGAGATGGAAAGGAAAAATGTTCATCAGGGGTCTAGTATTTGCTAATTCTCTTGGTCTTACCATCCAGAAGCAATTACCCTTCAACTTCACTCACCTTTCCCTAGGTTAAACAAACCAAAAACTTCGCCTGAGAAAATTGCCCAGTTTTTCAAGCCACCCAACAGAAGCAAACAAGACAATTCATAAAGAGGCTCAGAATACATTGTAAAGCAATTATACTACAATAAAGATGTTAAAAAAAGGTGGGGGGGGGGCCACCCTGGTGGCGCAAGTGGTTGAGAGTCCGCCTGCCGATGCAGGGGATAGGGGTTCGTGCCCCGGTCTGGGAGGATCCCATATGCCGCGGAGCGGCTGGGCCCGTGAGCCATGGCCGCTGAGCCATGGCCGCTGAGCCTGCGCGTCCGGAGCCTGCGCGTCCGGAGCCTGTGCTCCGCAACGGGGGAGGCCACAACAGTGAGAGGCCCGCATACCGCAAAAAAAAAAAAAAAAAAAAAAAGGTGGGGGGGACTCCGTAGCTTAGAGGAGAGGTATATGGGTATATGCATGGCATCACCCTCCTTCTTCTGCTAGTCTCAGAGTTCATCTTTAACTCGTGATTGCCCTACAGAGAGGCAAGCTTTTGATTTTTATCTTGATGGGCCTCCATGTCCTACACACCAAGAACATGATTTCTAGCAAAGTACTAGATCTACTATGTTACCATTAAGACCAAACAAATTGTCTGATAGAGCTCCTTCCTATGGAATTTTACATGCTTATGGAAGCACTTACCTCCAAATCATCTAATTAACTCTACTAACTGACTTTCTCCAGTCCTGACCTGAAGAAATCTCATCATTTCAGGTATTCCTGGGAATTTTGAGAATTTGGTTTAGTTTCTCTATGGTGGAGGATCCCAAGAGCACTTTGATTCTATTACATTTCTACTGTAATGTTACTTGTGCCCTCTTTAGCTCCCCATGGAACCGTGAGCCCCTCTGAGGAGGCACTGTGTTGTATTCCTTGTGAAAGGAGTAAGAGTTGATAGAAACAGAGAAGCATAAAGCCGATGCTATGGTACCCTGTGTTAATGACCTCAGCTCACCCTGGAGGGCACTTGTAGGTGGTTCTTATTCCCACTGCTGGCTTCAGGCATCTCTATGCCCAGAGGGTGCCATCAGGCCATGGGAGCGTGTCAACCTACTTGTATAAGATGAAGTGTGAGGATTTAATGCCCCAATGAAGGAGGAAGGTTAATGGATAAATGTCCCGGTTTCCTGACCCTCAGTGGGACAACTCAGAGCTATGCTCCAAACAAATTTCTCACGTGGTCCCCAGCACAATGAAGATCTGGTTGTCCATGGCTCATTAATGGCTTTCCTTGTCTTGTTCCCGCAATCGCTCATAGAATTTCTGTAACCACCTCTCAAATAAACTTCCTATATGGAGTCTTTGGAAAAGCCCAATGGAAGAATCACAGCAAAGCAAATAGCAGTTCACCGTTTGGAAAGCAGCTCTAACAGGTTGCTAGAGGCTGAATGGCCACAGAAAATCAGGAGACCGCATGACCAGAGCTGCCATTCAGGAGCTGGGTACGGTCAGATCCATGAAGTCCTAAGGTCAGGCAGGCACAACATGAGTGGCTGGCACAAGAGAAATGCTATTTTTAGGATTGAGCCCAAACAGGCTGGAAGGTACAACAGATTTACACAAAAAGATGATCCAGACCCTAAGCTGTCAAACTCTTGTCCCTCCCTTAGTGCTTATCTATGATCCTGTGAGAGATTCCCGAACACCAGCCGATAAAGAAAGGAAAAAAAGAATAACAGGCCTGGTTCATGGGTAGGTCATAAAAATGTACTGCTACCGCAGTACAGGGCGCCCCGGGGAATCCTGCAAGCAGCACACATGGTCATTAACTTTGTGTGGAGGGAGAAGCGATCAGAAGTCAGGATATTCAAGAACTCCTGGGCAGTGGCAACTGACTCAGTATGTTGGTCAGGGGCCTAGAAGGAGCAAGAGAACAATATTCAGAAATAGGCACAAGGAGGTCTGGAGAAGAAGCACTTAGATGGATCTAGGAGAATGGGCACAAAATGTAGGTCACTGTGAATCAGATCAATGTCCACCACCAGATCATCCACCATGAGATGTTGTACAGAAAGGCTCATCCCACGGATGACAGCGAGCCTCTGTCCTTGAGCACCCCAAGCATTTACACAACAGGTTCATAATGGAGTAGTCAGAGTGGCAGGGATGGAAGCTATGCATAGGCCCAGTGGCATGGGTGCCTTCTTATTAAAGATAACTAGTTATTCCCTCTGATAAATGTTAGCAGCAGAAACTAATGTTGAGCACTTGATACGATACATTCCCAAGGGGGCCAGGTCATCTGGTGGCAAGTTGATTTCATTGAACCCCTTCTACCCTAGAGAGGATAGTGATCCTTCCTTACTAGGATTGACATGTATTCCAGGTATGAGGTTTGCCTTCTTTGCTTATGCTGCCTATACCAATACCACTATCAGAGAGTTCACGGAGTATCTGATTTACAAGTGTGGGATCCCATATAACTTGTTCTTGGACCAAGGAACCCACTTTACAGCAATGCAACAATGGACACGTGATCAGAGGATCTACTGGCCCTATCATTTACCACTCCACCTAGAAGGCTGCCTGCCTGGTAGAACACTGAAATGACCTCTTAAAGGCACAGCTCATGTACTAACTTGGGAATGACACCCGATGAAGTTGGGGTGTGGCCTTCAATATGAAGTATAAACATTGAATCAATAACTCTTATGAGGTCAGCGTCCCAATAGTTAGAATACACTGATCTGGGAACTAAGGGGTAACAGCAGAATGACCCTCTCTCCATCACTTCCAGCAAGCCACTTGTGGATTTGGGGCTTCCTGTCCTTGCAACTTCAGGTTTTGGGGGATATAGAAGTTATAGTCCATGGGGGTGGAATACACATGTGAGGGGACACAGTATAGAATTCCACTGAACTTAGTTACCACTGCCACTTGGCCATTTGGGGCTCCTCTGTAGGAGTTCATATACTACTAGGGGTAGACTGTGATTATGATAAGGTGGGTACCACATAATGGGGGCAGGAAGGAATATGCCTGAGAACATGAGTGATTCACTGGGGTGTCTCTTAATGCTTCCACAGCCTTACAAGGGCAAAATAATCAGGGAGTCTCAGCAGGGCAGAAGGTCTGGGTCATCCCATCAAGCTAGCAATCTACAGTGAAAATGTTAACCAAAGGCAAGGAGAATCCAGAATAAGCATCTGTGAGGGAGAGGATGAATATCATCTTAGCCTAGGGAACACCACAGCAGTGCCCTACCAACTCTCCTGATGTTAAGTCCTTATATTAGAGATAGGACTAAAAACCATGTTGAAGAAGAATCAGTGCCAGAGTGACTTAATGTGGGGCATGATGATGAGCAGTACAAGGGAGGCACCAGGGAAGATGTATCCATGCCCTGCTCTTATCCCCTGACACACCCTGGAGGTCATGTGAAAATGATCATTCCCGCATGGTCCATTGGCTTCCTGCATCTCTCTGAGTCTGAGGGCTTTCTCCACATGGGAAGTGTGCTTGGCTCTCCCATGTGGGGTAAGCTGGTAGTACCAGGGAGTTAACAACCCCGGAGTGACTCAACCAATGAGAGGCGTTGATAATGACCCCAGCTTTCTCACCTTTTGGTGGCACAATTCTGAGCTGTGTTTCACACTGTCTTAGAGGGATCCCAATGAGACTGAGCCCCAGTTACCCCCAGATGTCACCCCTGATTAATGCCACCCAAATTGTTTTCTTCCTTTTCCTGTCTCACTTCCCCATTCCTTCTGAGTGCTTCCTGGGATCACCTCCCAAATCAACTTCTTAACTCCCAAATCCTTGACTATGGTCTACTTTAGGGGAAATCCAGGCTAGGACCAGAAAGTGAAGGAAATGTTGATATATCCAATTAATAGAATAATATGTGGTCAATGAAAATGATAAGTATGGAGGAATATGAAAAGACATATGCATTATAGTGTTGACTGAAAGACAACTGTCTATTTGTTTACAACCGAAAGCATGTGAAAACATATGCTTAGAAAGAGAATAGAGAGATTGACCACTGCCTTGTTGGAGTTGAAGGAAGAAAGTCTCTCAAGGAGGGAGACCAATAGCGTCAAGGTGCTGAGGGTTCTAATGAGAGCGTTGCTCTCAAAGTTCTCAGCAGTCACAAACCACAAATCAGGGGCAAGATCATCACATCCTGGGTACTGCCAGTCCTTTTCCCCAAAGCTGGTCATTTGCTCCCAGAGAGAAGGCTGGGAAAGCTCAGCTGATTCTGCTGTGGCTCTGGAAAGCCTAGATGGGAGAAGCTAGACTGACCATGTACAACCTTTGTAAACCAACCGCGGTTTGGAAGAAAAGCTTGACCTCTATGTTGGGATACTCAGTAACAAAACTCACTACCCCACAGACTCCGAGCAATTCTGACCCACCTTCTGAGTCCAACAGGGCAGAAGGTACCAAAGCCACAAAAAAATGGCTTCTGTCAATGGAAATTTTCCTTTTTACTGAGAGAAAACCGATTAGCGTATGTCACAGACCAGACCATAAATGAAAAAGGTTTTAAAATTTACCATATAAAAATGTAAGACAACTGGGGGGAAAAAAACCCACCATAAAAAGAAAGTCAAAAGCTAAACAATAAACTGGAAAAAACACTTGTAATATATACTATGACAAAGGGTTAATATCTTTAATAAACAAAAACAGGAGACAGATGGTGAATAATCTTTATTCATAAGCTTCACCAACATATTTGAGATAGTCAGCTCTCAGCAAATATTTGGAATTCTATGCTGACCTAAGAGAAAACTTTAAATGCTTTAAGAAGTCAGCATTTATCAATGGCAGTGGAACTGCTAGATTTTGTGAAGGAATCCAGGAAAAGCATTGGCTCATTTCCATGGTTTTACACTGAGCAAAATAAGGAAAGGAAAGTGTTATGCTGGGGCTGAAGTTGTATATTTAAACATAAAGCCCTGTGACCTAGGGCTTTCCAAAAGTTAACAAAGTCCTGGCAAGCTATGGGGAAAATAAATAATAAGGAAATCATTCAATAATAGCTCTGTTTTTAATAAGCTAATGATTTGACAGTTCTATAGATTGGTTTGCTTTGGCAAGCTTGGAAATAATCACAGAATAAAATGTGAGATAATTATTTGGATAAAAATAAAAGCAACAACAAAGCCCAAGATTTCATATTGCACAAAGGAAAGCAGCACCTTGTATTCCTCAGGGACTGAAAACCACACAGAAGCAGATACCCATACTGTAATTTGAGGGACCCTAGAAGCTTCCAGTGGAGAGTGTGTCCCTAATTTCCTCCACTAAAATTCAACCTTTGAAATTCAATTCACCGAGATCTCAAAGGCCTTTGGTTTCTTATGCAAATAGCAACAAGGCTATCAATCGAAAATCTTTTGCAACTATCACCTTTTGGGGAGGATGTTTTTCAACTTAGAGTCAGACCCCAAGGGAAGGAGAGTTGAGATGGAGATTGAGGTGAGAACCCTAAAACGGGAAGGCCTGGAAGGGGGAAAATACACATTTTGAGCCATTCCAGTTGTGCCAGCCAGGCTTCCGCTGGGTATGCACACTCACAGGCACATCTGGAAGGCGTATGGCTCAGAAGAAAATGCCTCTGGATTCCAGAGTAAGGTGATTGCTAAAGTGTGATTTACTGGTTTAGATAAGGCTCACTTAAAACACATAATGGACAAGCCTAGAAGGTCTTAACTCCTCCCACTGAACCTCAGTCTTTGGGGCCTCTCCAGAGTTTCACAAACCCACCCGTTTCACAAGATGAATGAACTGCCCCAGCAGTGGGTTTCCAATTTCACCACAGCCGCTGCATGCCCTTCTCTGTATTTGCACACCTTGCTGGGTTTTAACAGTGAGGACAATTGGTCACAGATCAGTTAGCACCTCAGGCAAGGCAAGAAAGCTTTTCTGAGAAAAGAAAGAGAGATAGTCTGCAAGGCCTCCAGATGCTGACCACTTCAGAAGAATTGTTTTGAACTGAGCATCCCACACAGCTGAGAATCTTCCTCATTCTAAACCACCTCCCACCAACCCAGGGATATTCAGGCCATTCCCATTGTCTTCTGGGGATATCTCCCTTGTTCAGAAACCAAGAACATTAAATTCAAAAGAAAATTAACATTCTTTAGCACCTACCCATATCAGGCACTGTAAAAGGTGACTTACATTCATTTAATCCTCAATTTATCTCCATTTTGAGTGTGGGTGTTATTGCCCCTATTTCACCAAGGGAGGAACCGGTGCTCCTAGGGCTCAAACCCCTGCCCAAAGTCAGCAACTGGGGTGGAGTCAGAAGGCAACGGAAAAACCAATCTGATCGACACTAAACCTGAGGCCTTTTCCACTTCATCACTGTACTCTTAGGTTTGTGGCTATGGAAAAAAAAATGCACCTAAACTGGGTTAAGGTCCACACAAATCAACTTAATAGAGGAACTGGGTATACTCCTAAGATCCTCACTGGGGAAGAAAAGAGGGAGAGAAGTGGCCCCTGCACTAATGCAATATCATCGGCACATTCATTCATTCAACAAGTATTTACTGAGTGTTTTAAGTCCTAGAGGATGTTCTAGGTGCTGGAGATAGCCTGGATGGGGACAGACAAAATCCCTAGCCTCATAGAGCTTATGTTTTAGTCAGGGAGAGAGATGATAAACACAAAGAAGTCATGACAGGTGGCGACAAGGGCAATGAAGAAAAATATGCAGCGGTGGGCCAAGGGGACAGGACAAGTGATGTTGGAAGGGTGGGAAGAGAAAGCCCTTTGAGGAGATGACCCTTGAGCACAGCCCTGCCTACAGTGAGGAGGGAGCCACCCACGTGGCTGGGGAGGAGGTTGTGGGCTGGGGGACCACAAGTGCCAAAGCTGGGAGGATTTCACTTGTCATGTTCCAGTAATAGGAGAGGGAGGAGTGAGGGGCAGGGCTAGGAGCTGAGGGCAGAGGACAGGCCACAGGCCAGCCCATGCAGACCCATGGAGCCACCCAGAGGGTGGCTGAAAACACAGGTTGTTGGCCACCCTCAGAGTTACTGCTTCAATAGGTGGGGCCTGAGAATGTGCATTTCTACCAAGTTCCCAGGTGATGCTGATGCTGCTGGCCTGGGGACCACACTCTGAGAGCCACTGATGTGGAGCCTTGCAGATCATGATAAGGCTTTGAATTATGTTCTCAATGGGTCAGGAAGGCACTGGAGGACTCCAAGCAGGGGATGAAGGAAAACTGTCTGTAAGGGGCAAGTATGGAAGTAGGGAACCAGCTGGGGAGCAACGACACCAGCACAGGCAGTGAGAGTGAAGGTCTTGAACTAGGGTGGCTGGAGGGGGAGGAGGAGGGGGAAATGGTCAGATTCAGAATATATTTTGAAGGTAGGACTGACAGCACTTGCCAATGGACTGATGTGTATGAGAAGCAAAGAGAGAAATCAAATGATGACTCCTTCATTTTAGATCAACCTGCTAACGGTGGAGGCATTTGCAAAATTGGGGAAGACAGCTTTGGGATTGGGGTTCATTTTGAACATACTGATTTTCTGAGATGCTCATTTGAATCCAAGCAGGATAGCAAGTAGGTAAATAACTTACATGTCTCAAGCTCTGGGAGAGGTCCAGACCAGAGGTATAAATTTGGGAGGCACCATTTCCTAACCAGTACGTGCAATGATACGGCTGGATGTGATCAC
Organism: Mesoplodon densirostris; assembly: GCF_025265405.1. Taxonomy (NCBI): domain Eukaryota; kingdom Metazoa; phylum Chordata; class Mammalia; order Artiodactyla; family Ziphiidae; genus Mesoplodon; species Mesoplodon densirostris. Next base: position 96,123,483 of record NC_082663.1, read on the forward strand.
GAGAGAGTATAAACCAGCAACAGCCAGTACTGAGCCCCGCGGCACACAAAGGAGATGGAGAAGGAACTGCCGATGAAAAGGAAAAACCCAGGAGAATATGAAGTTGTGGCAACCAAGAGAAAGACTGTTTCCCTGAGAAGGGAGTGAACCAGTCCTGGTGACAGAAGAGGAATGATGAGTGGCCCCTGGGCTTAGCAACCCGCACATGGAGTAGTTGGGTGGTGGGAGAGACAAGGCTCAAAATATATGGAGAGAGAAATGAGTCTGTGCAAAGTTCCCATTTATAAGCAGGATGTTCATTTTCATCAACACATTGTCAAAATGGAAATTCTCTCCTGTCAAGAATATACTTGATATTGCTGTGAAGACAGTTATTAATATAGGCTATTTATTTGCTTTTTTATGTGAATCATGTAAGATAGAGTTTATCAGAGTCCCTATATTTGTTGGGTACAAACCTGTAGCAATAATACAAACAATGAAGGTAACTTTATGTCAAGTTGTATGTTTTATGTATCCCAAGTATCAATAATAGAAACAAATGTTGGTCAATTATTTATTCTAGAGGAAAGACTAAACTGTCTTTATATTCTCTCAGTAGAAAATTATATTACAGAATTTTGTCATGTGAGGAAACAAAGAACATGCAGAACCAAGAAAGTTAAGGAACAAGTTATATAAAAGTGCGTCAGACACTTAAGTCATAAAAAAAATTTTTTTTGGATTTTGTAATGTTTGTGATCTCTACCAGCTTTTTACAATCCTTAATTCGTTGTGACTTATTTTCTCATTCCACATATTTATTTTCATGCCTAGTCTTGTATTCATAATTTGATACTCTTACAGAGGCTTCCCCACCCAGGAAATTGTATAAGCTTCAGGTCCACAAAACCTGCATCCATCCCTGAATGGAGGGGACGAAAACCAGAATGGGATATGTGCAAGCAATGGTGGGAAGAAAAGAAGTACAGACAGCAGGTATGAAAGCTCTTCGGTGGCACAGGGGTAAGGCCGGGGGCCGGGGAGTGTGGAGGAGGGGTTACAAAAGGAAAGTTAAATCATGGGAGGAGTGCCTGGGAAATGACACCACAGATGTCTCACATCAATTGGAGATCCTTGGCTCTCACATCTTCTGGAGTTTTCAGTGATGGATAACAAGGGAGTTGGGAGCTTGGAAGATAGACCACACACAACTGAGCATCACCAAAGAGCCTGTATCTCCAGAATTTCTCCTGGCACCAGCCTTACACTCTGACCTTGTGTGAGCACCAGAGAGAAAGGGAGGTTTGGCAGAAGCTGTATTCTAAATCACCTCAGGCACACAATTTCAGTGGGTTTTTAGCCATTGTTAAATGGCATTTGATTTTTGCTTAAGTAAAAGAGCCTGTTCCATCAAAATCTTATGGGCATACCCAATATCTATCAGAGATTAAAACACAGAGACCGGGCTTCCCTGGTGGCACAGGGGTTGAGAGTCCGCCTGCCGATGCAGGGGACGTGGGTTCGTGCCCCGGTCCGGGAAGATCCCACATGCCGCGGAGCGGCTGGGCCTGTGAGCCATGGCCGCTGAGCCTGCGCGTCCGGAGCCTGTGCTCCACAACGGGAGAGGCCACAGCAGTGAGAGGCCCGCGTACCGCAAAAATAAAATAAAATAAAATAAAAATACAGAGACAAAGGAGCTGCCAGATTTGGTGTCTGGTGAGGGCCCACTTCCTGGTTCATAAACAGCTGTCTTCTTGCTGTGCCTTCACACGGTGGAAGGGGTGAGGGAGTTCTCGGGGTACTTTGGTGAGGGTACTGCCCTCATTCATGAAGGTTCTGTCCTTTTTACTCCTTACTAGCCAATTCCCTGTTACTCCAACCCCCGTAATAGTTAATATCTACGCTTAACTTTTCCTTTTCAAAATACTATGTGGTCTTTGTCTCCCGGTTGGACCCTGACCGATACAGGTGCTCAGAGGAAGGACGCATTCTAACACACTTGCTCTCCCTGATAACAAAACCCAGAGAAGCCTTCAGCCTGGCCAGTTTTCCAAATTAAAAACACCGAATCCAACATCCTGACGTTGTGTATAGAATCTGACACCAGCGATATTTAACACAAGGTACATAAAAGGTATAAAAAGATTTTCTTCCATGAAGGACAATAGGTTCCATATCCTAGTGGCAAAATTCATGCCACAAAGTAAGCAAACACTTATCACAAATGTGAAGGAAAACCTTGTGAGCCAAAACTCATCTCTGAAATGAGCTGCTCCTTCTAAAGGTGCAGCCATCTCTTATACTCACAGAAGATCACAGTCCCTGGAAATGTCCACGCTTGGGTTCCAACCAGTACCCAAATGGGCAATAGTTACTGTTAGTTACAGATTTCCCTCACACCGCATAATTACCATTAGTTCTTTTGAGCAACCACTAATAAGTCAAAATCAGGGCAATAGTCTGGGTCCTTGGGCAAACATGAAAAGCTCAAAAGTGTTCAGCTATGGTTTGAGGAGGGGGCGCTCCTGGCTGGGCTACATTTCAGCAGTAGGGGGCACTATCCTCATTTAGAATCTGCTCTCCCCTTAAACACACCTAATACATCTTTGTTGTGGCTTTATTCCTCCCAGTTAAAGGGAAGAATCCCAAGAGTAAAAGAAAATCAAAGGCCGTTCAGAGTTCACTTGGGGACTGTGAAAGACTTGCTCTCCAACTAGTTTCAAAACTCCCAAGTGTGGTCACTGAATTCTGGTTTTTACCTGAGCAGTTAGAACGTGTGATTTTCGGTGTGAATGACTCCCGGTCTTATCCATTCAGCACTGTCCCCGCCCTCATCATAACTTGTTCTGCTAACCCCAAAGCACCCCTGGCTTCCACCTAGCAGGTACATGGACCACAGTTTCAGTCTAACTCCCACTGTGACAATGAGGAAACTGAAAATCAGTTACTCTTCAGAGCTTCCAGATCCAGCTCTGAGACCAGAGCCAATGGTCTGGAGAATCCCCAAACATTGCTCTTTCCAGTGAAGTTATATTTAAAAACATCGTAACAGAATTGACAGAAAACGATTCCTCCAGGTGGTGTAAAAAACTTCTCCAACAGGAAGAATTGAGGCTCTGTTTCCACCATGGTAATTCAGCTGATTGCTTGTACACAGCTCATGTTTGGAGTGGATAGCAATTTGCATCTGTATCACGGCAGTTACACTACACATTTACTCTTTGCCAAACACCAAGGCGGATGCAGAGAGTTCTGCAGTTTGTTTACTGCACAGCAGTACTCAGCTCAGGGGCCCACACTCGGCACTGCCTCTTTTTATAACCGACACAATGGTGTCATCTACTCACCAAGCTGTGTACCCCCCAAGGCAGTGTCTGTGAGGAGGAGGGTGCCTCTTCTAATTCACACAAAAGCACCCCATGGACTAGCAGAGGCCCTCGCAGTGAAAATGGCTTACACGGTTTATCTTAATCCTCATTTAATTACTGCAACCTTATGAGGTGACTCCTATCATGCACACTTCACAGCTGAGGAAACTGCCTCGTTCTAGGTTTCCCACATTACACAGACAGTAGGTGATAAAGCAGGAATCGAACCCAGGTCTGCAGTGCCTAAGCATCTACAAAGTTGTTCTGGTGCAGACGATGAAAAGCTGTATGGTTACCAGTGTCAATCTGACCTCACAACATTTACATACAGTCCCAGGGAGAATAGTCGCCATGGGATCTTCCCCAAGTCCCCGTATGCCCCTTCCTCTCAACTGTGCTCCAAAATAAGCATGTAAAAATGAAACCAAATAAATTGGAAGGCTGTTGCATTAGCTATTTCATTGTGAAACATTATATATAAGAAAGCACATAAAACAAATGTATATGCACTAGAGATTATCATACTAAGTGAAGGAAGTCAGAAAGAGAAAGACAAATACCATATGATATCACTTATCTGTGGAATCTAAAATATGACAAAAATGAACCTATCTACAAAACAGAAGCAGACTCACAGACATAGAGAACAGACCTGTGGTTGCCAAGGGGGGTGGGGGGAGGGAGAGGGATGGACTGGGAGGCTGGGGTTAGTAGATGCAAACTATTACACTTAAGATGGATAAATAACAAGGTCCTACTGTATAGCACAGGGAACTATATTCAATATCTTATGATAAACCATAATGGAAAAGAATATAAAAAAAGAATGTACATATGTGTATAACTGAGTCACTTTGCTGTACAGAAGAGATTGGCATAGCATTGTAAATCAACTATACTTCAGTAAAAAAAAGAATAAACAAATGTATAGTTTAAATAATAAAGTGAACACTCCTATAATCACCACCTAAGTCAAGAAATTACCAGCACTTCCGGAGACACCTTCCTATTAGTTCCTTCCCAGTCATAACTTCTGCCTGCATCCCTAGAGGTAAACTTCCCCTGACTTTCATGTTAAGGGTTTATCTTTTTTGATATCCACATATACATACCTGAACAATATGGTTAAGGTCACTTGGGCCAGAGTCTCTGTTCTAGGCATTTGAAATAAGATCCTTCCCCTCATGGGGCTTATGTTCTAGCAAATTTGTGTCTGTTTTTGAACTTGATACAAATATCATGCAGACATATAGCACTGTATTTCTTCTGCACAACATTGTGATATTCACTCACTTTGTTATATGTTAGTTGTAGTTATCTTTCATTGCTCTCTATAGTATCCCACATACAAATGTTTCATAATTTATTTCTTCATTCTGTTGTTGATGGACATCTGAGTTGTTTCCAGTTTGGGACTATGAGCTTTCTCGTACATGTATGCAGATGGACATGAGAATGAAATCTCTAGTACATAGACCTATGAGTAGAATTGCTAGAGCATTAGATATGCAAATTTTCAAATTTATGACATAATAAAACTGTCCAAAAACGGTTGTACCTATCTACCATCTCACCAGCCATGTATGAGTTCCTAGTATTCCACAATTTTGCAAGTACTTGTTATTGTCAGATTTTAAAATGTTTGCTAATCTGATGTGTTAGTGATATCTCAGTGTGATCTTGTTTTGCATATCTCCAAACATGCATTGTTGGATTTCCTCTTTTGTGAAGTGTCTATTCTAGTCTTTTGCTCACTGACAGTGAAATACAGAAGCTAACCTGATCTGGAGTATACGTCTGATACTGTTAGTCTACAGGCTGTCATTATAATTTGGATGGTTTTTTTTTTTTGGCCACGCCACGTGGCACACGGGTTCTTATTTCCCCGACCAGGGATCAAACCCATATCCCCTGCAGTAGAGTGAGGAGTCTTAACCACTGGACCACCAGGGAAGTCCCTAGATATTATTGTTGACATGACGACAGTTGTACCACAGGCTGATGGGGTCTAGAATTTGCTGAGCACCTATTATATGCCAGACACTATGCCAAGGAAGCTACAGCGGAAACTCACCTCAAACAGTAATTCCAAGGTAATTGTAAACAGAAGCAAAACAACAATGTAAAGACAACTTTCTATCATCTAATTCAAGATATTGGTCTAGCTAGAAAAATAAAATTGTTCAATTAAAATGAAAAAAATTCATTTTTCTTTGAACATACTCTATTGATAGGACACTTGACTATAGGAGAACAACAAAAAAAAAATGGAAAACAGAAGAAAAAAATCTTACTTCCTCAATCTACCAAGATCAAACGAGAATCTCATGTTATTGAAGGGAGCCAACGAGTATATTCCACTGTGTGAGAGAATTATAGAGAAACCCAGGGGCTTCTAGAGAAACCGGGACTTTGTGACATTTGCTCCCTGTTTGTGAAAGTAGGAGGGAATTAATATTGTTTATACACCAGGCATACATTACTTCAGCTAATCTTCACAAACTCTACAAGATAGGTATTTTTTCATCTTATAGGTGAGGAAACGGTAGTTTGAGGGGTTATGACACCTTGCGGAGGTTACTCCCTAAAAAGTAGTGGATCTGCCAATTGAACTTGTCTACCTCGCTCCAGAGTTCTTTACATCTCACCACAATCCCTAGGCAGTGGGTCCAGAAAGCATGCCAAGTGAGGACATTGTTGCCAAAGTCCAGGAGACCAGCTGGGTCAGAACTTCAGCAACACTGACAGGAGGCAGGGAGGTGGGGAGAATTTACCACAGAAGCCATTATTGTTTATGATTTATTAGGCTCTCAGAAGTGGGATGGCGAATTGCTGACATGATTTTCTGGTGCACTTTGATGAGCAGTTGAGGATACAAAAAGGACCCTCTATCTAAATTCTCTCTCTAACCCACTGTTCTATCTTTTTTAAAAATAATAATAATAATAGCTCTCCTTTTAAAATGAACTGCCTAGTTGGGGAGAGCAAGGGTCAAGAGCCCTGGGAAACTACAGCTTAGTTTTGAGAAACTCTTGAGACATCCAGTGTCCATGGCAAGTGGGCGGTTATATAAATGGATTTGGGACACAGAGGAGAGGTACAGGCTGGAGAAAATAAACTGTGGAACCATGACTGAAGTCACGTGCAAAGATGCGAGCACTTAAGGGATTAGGATAATCCCCAGGGCTCCACTATGTTCCTAGTGTTAATCAATTAATAGGCTGGAATTTGAAAATCCTAAAACACCAAGAGCAAACACAGATGGTCCAAAATGACTCAAGATCCTCTCCCAGAAAGTCAGTAGGAGAAAAATGCAATGATCTGGAGTCTCTATTTTGTTTCTAAAGACTTAACTGTTTCTAAGAGATCTGATCTCTTCAAATTTAACTCATTTGCAATCCAATCTCTTAGTACAGGAGACCAGGGTAGGCAGCCTAATTTCAGTTATCTTTTTACAGTAAGAACCTAATCCTTCAGTCTGCGTTTCTTTGTCATGTTGCACCCATCTCTCTTTTTTTTTTTTTTTTTGCGGTACGAGGGCCTCTCACTGTTGTGGCCTCTCCCATTGCGAAGCACAGGCTCCGGACGCGCAGGCTCAGCGGCCATGGCTCACGGGCCCAGCCGCTCCGCGGCATGTGGGATCTTCCCAGACCGGGGCACGAACCTGCATCCCCTGCATCGGCAGGCGGACTCTCGACCACGGCACCACCAGGGAAGCCCCCATCTCTTCTATTAATACAAGTGCAGATTCCTCAGATGTCTAGATCCAAACCTAAAGTCATCTAACTGCCAAAGGCTGTTTCATGTCCCTATTCATGGGAAATCTAGGTTGGAAAGTCTTGGAAATATCATTAGAAAAATGATCATTTGGGCAAAAAAATGTCAAACTCATGGGCCAACATAATCCAAGAATATTAAAAGCCATGATTTAAGTCCAGGTGAGTCAATTACATTCCTAGATAAATTAGGAACAGATGCAAATGATTCAAATAATTGCCCTTTATTTCATTTACCTCCCTCATCAAAATATTTTGGACTATCTTCGATGTGATTATTTTGTTTAAATCAATACTTTTTTCACTTCAGTTGCCCCTAAATTAAACTATACATCAGTGGAATGCCAACCTTTCTAGTTTCACAAATAACCTTTTAAAGTATAAAGTAATTTTATTAACTACATACAAAGGAACTGTGGACAGGTTGGAAAACTGGAGAGAAGTGGTTGTGGCTCTTGGTTGAATTAAAACTGATGAAACAAAAAAGTCTTTGGAGGAGTGAGGGAAATGATCTCAAAGAACTCAACTGAGACTATTCACAGATTGAATTAAAATCTTTTCTGGGGCTTCCCTGGTGGCGCAGTGGTTGAGAGTCCTCCTGCCAATAGGGGACACGTGTTTGTGCCCCGGTCCGGGAGGATCCCACATGCCGCGGAGCGGCTGGGCCTGTGAGCCATGGCTGCTGAGTCTGCGCATCCGGAGCCTGTGCTCCGCAACGGGGGAGGCCACAACAGTGAGAGGCCCGCGTACCGCAAAAAAGAAAAAAAAAATCTTTTCTGAGGCAACTTACATTTTAGGGTAAAGGGAAAAGGCAAAGGGTACTGTAGACTAAGCAAATAATAAAGACAGATTTGGGCACTGTCACCAAGGTACACACATCTCTAATAATGGCAAGGCAAGGTGCTACCTAGAATAAATCTAAACTTTGTAGATAACGGGATTTTCCTTAACTGGAATCTAATAACTCCATCCATTTTAGAATTGATTATATAAATCTGAAAATTGTCTATGAAAAAGATTTCTTACCACCAGAATCCTTGCCAAACCATCTGCATTACAAACTTCACGGGTATGGTTTCTCTCGAAAATACTTAAAAGCTGAGTCTACTAAAGATACTGAAAAGATAGAGAACTTCTCATCTTCCCAACTGACAATACATCTCTTCAAAACTCTGTGTGAGCACTGAAAAGCTCAAAGGCTTTCAGAGGCGGGGCAAGTTACAAAGGTGAGAAGTGATCCTGAAATGGAAAGGTACATGCCCTGCCCCAAAGCAGAAAGGCATTCAAATTCAAGTTCTGTTTTGTTTACAAGACAGGTATTTTTCCCATTTACAGTTGAGGAAACAAAACATACACAGGTACATTCCTCCAGGAGTGGCCACTTTCAAACCCATGTACCAAGGACTTTCTTCGAAGCATTATGTACAAGAGACTAGAAAATCTAATGATCCAACAATTAAATTCTATGCAGTCATTTAAAACTTGTTCTCTAAGAGTTAATGATAGAATCTATTTTTTCAGTTATTGTCATCATTTTACTTGCAAACATTCCTCAGTATTTAAGTGGGTTTAACAGGAAAGTTGGATACTGTTTCAATAGTTAGATTTGGGGATAAGTTTTGAATTCAAATCCCCCTCTGCTACCAATTAGCTCTGAGACGCTAGGGAGGTTATTTAATCTCTAAGCCTCCTCACCTGTACCTGATACACTCTTGTGAATGTTATGAGAATTAAAATAAGATCTACATAAAGCAATATGCATAAGTTCCTATAATACAGCAGTCAACAAATGATAATAAATAATAAATTCTAACAAATCTTTTAGCTAATCGTGGCTATATTCACAATTACCTCATTCTAGTATTACCAAGGACCAAGGGTTAGGATCAAGCAAATTCAATACAAGACACATTCTGGCAGATATATGTTGAGATTGGTTGGTTTGTTTTAAATAGATGTGTTCTATAACCCCTACACTTAATTTGGGACGTCCAAACTCACTCTATTATACTGTATGACCCAGTATCTTGGAAATTTCAATTGAATGTTTACCCAAATGCCCGAGCTGATTCAAACCTTTTTTAAAAGATAATTTTGGCCTTACCTGTAAATCTCATGAGGCCAAGCTCAGATGACAGTTCCCATTCCAGTTGAGCTGAGACTGCTAAGTTTTCACTGCAAACTTTATGCCGTCATACCTCCTATCCCGGCTCCCCAGCCATACACGCACAGAGGAACCGTCCTGCTCTCTACAGCCCGGCTACTCACACTGTGATCTATGGATGAGCACTATTGGCTTCACCTGGAGCTAATTAGCAATGCAGAGTCTTAAGCTCCCCCTCAGCCTTCCTGAATAAAAATCTGCATTTTAACTAGATCCCCAGGTGATCCATATGCATGTTAACACTGGAGAAGCACTGCCCCCACAGTACCTGCTGCTTTTTAATTAACAAGATCATCAGCAGGTTCCAGGAGCCACTGAGAGATACACAGTGAACTGAGTTTATGAGACCCTGAATAGGTGACACAGACTACATGTCCTTTTCCTTTGTGTTTTATGTTCTCTTGCTCATTTTTATATAACAGCAAAGAAACACACCTGGACCACATTATCGTGGCCTCACAGAAAACTGAATTATCTGACTGGCTGAATTATACCTCAAGTTAATTATTCATATACAATAGTTCCCCCCTTATCCACAGTTACAGTTTCTGGTTCAGTTACCCACAGTCAACCAGAGTCCAAAAATATTAAATGGAAAATTCCACAGATAATTCATGAGTTTTAAATTGCACGCCATTCTGAGTAACATGATATCTCACACTGTCCTGCTGCATCCTGCCCAGGACCCTCAACCATTGACATTGTCCACTCCTGACATCCAAAATCAACCACGATATGATCATGGCTTGATGATCCAGGATCACCCAAAGCAGATGATCCTCCTTCTGTCGTATGGTCAGAAGATCAATAGTAGCCTAATGATATTCACAATGCCTGCATCACTCACATCACTTCATCTCATCATGTAGGCATTTTAACATCCCACACCATCACAAGAAGGATGAGTACAGGTAAATAAGATATCTTGGGAGACCACATTCAGGTAACTTTTATTAGAGGATAGTGTTACAAATGTTTTATTTTATTATTGTTGTTGTTATTCTCTTACCATGCCTAATTTATAAATTAAACTTTATCATAGGTATGTATGTATAGGGAAAAAACATAGTATATATAGGGTTCAGTACTGTTTGCAGCTTCAGGTATCCCCAGAGGGTCTTGGAACATATCCCATGTGGATAAGGGGGGACAAGGGGGGACTACTGTACCTCTCCAGTTTGGTTTTGGACATTAAAAGCAAATAACATCAGTTGAAAACTCTGAGTCCCCTAGTACAATTTTGTATTCAAATATATTCCCATCATTTGTAAAAGATATCTTATGAGGTTAAATACTATTTTCAGAAATGCTATTTAAAAGCAGAATATATATGTGAAGTCACCATATACTGAGTACTTACTATATACAAGACACTGTGCTAACTATTGTATATACATTATCTTATTTACCTAAGTACACAGTGCTAGAACTATTTTACAGATAAGATGAAGCTCACAGGTTATGAACTTGTCTAAGATCACACAATTGTTAAAAGACAAACCTCAGATATAAATCCAAACCAAAACTTCATACTAAACACTACTGCTCTGTCCATGTGATCCACAAAATTCTCTGTGAGACTGAGCCATATAGGCAGTAAATGCTGTTAGAATTCCTGCAGTCAAAAACACATCAAATATCTAATTTTGCTTAATGGAGTATCACCCAAACTTATTTGCTCATGGAGTCCCCTCCTTTCCCCCAAACCTGTAAACTACTGTTAGATCACCCTTTAGACATGTACCACAATGTACTAACTTTTACAACATTTTTAAATGTTTTTAGAACTCTCTGTCACTCAACAGTTTTAAGGCATATTAGGGACGCTCCAAGAAGGAATTTAAATGCTTACATGTCAAAGATATGGGCAGGGGGCTTCCCTGGTGGCACGGTGGTTGAGAGTCCGCCCCCTGATGCAGGGGACGCGGGTTCGTGCCCCGGCCTGGGAGGCTCCCGCATGCTGCGGAGCGGCTGGGCCCGTGAGCCATGGCCGCTGAGCCTGCGCGTCCGGAGCTTGTGCTCCACGGCGGGAGAGGCCACAACAGTGAGAAGCCTGCGTACCGCAAAAAAAAAAAAAAAAAAAAAGATATGGGCAGAACTGGTAATCCAAGAAATTTTACCAGGAAAATAACTTCTGGAATACAAATATTTCCACTTAGTCAGATGTGCTTTGTTTAAAAAATGGAGGGACCATCTAGGGTACAAAGAATCCAAATGGGAAAACAAATTAAGGTGTCATACAGCACCTTAAAACACTCGGATTTTGTAAAATACTGAATCTACTCACCAAATACAAGTTCAATTTACCACTGATTTTCCAAAAAATATCTTCTATCAAACAAAGTACATCTATACACTATACTATAGCGCCATCATTTAAAATAAACAAATAAAACCTTAAGAGTCAAGGAGGGACTTCTCTCGTGGCACAGTGGTTAAGAATCCACCTGCCAATGCAGGGGACACGGGTTTGAGCCCTGGTCTGGGAAGATCCCACATGTTGCAGAGCAACTAAGCCCATGTTACAACTACAGAGCCTGCGCTCTAGAGCCCGCAAGCCACAACTACTGAAGCCCGTGTGCCACAACTACTGAAGCCCACGTGCCCTAGAGCCCGTGCTCTTCAACAAGAGAAGCCACCGCAAGAAGCCCGTGCACTGCAACAAAGAGTAGCCCCCGCTCATTGCAACTAGAGAAAACGCATGCGCACCAACGAAGAACAAACGCAGCTAAAAATAAATAAATTTTTTTAAAAAAAACTTTAAAAAAATGAGTCAAGGAGTTATTTTCTAGAGCATTATAAAATGAAGATCTTAAAAAGATTCTAATTATATGGATTCACCATTCCCAAAATAATATTTTATCTAGTTTCAAGATGGCAAAGTCCTATCCACCTCCTCCTCTTGAAAATCACCCCTAAAATGAACAAGAAACTGAAAAGCAAACTCAACTACAGTGCACCTAGGAGACATTATAACTGCAAACTATAATGAAAAGAGAACAGACGGAGGAATGGCAAATGCCTTAGTGAAGGAAGGTCAAATCTAAATGCTTGCAGAGGGAGAAGCCCATGAGAAGCAGGCTGATTAATTCACACAGACCCCAGATGGGCTCAGGAATTGCAGGGACCATGTACCACAAAGGCAGAGATGAGTCACAGGGCTGAAAACCAAGGAAGACTCAAGGTGCTGGGATCCAGCAGTGATAAAAACTGGGTAAAAATCCTGCCCTCGTGAAACTGCATTAGAGGATGCAGGCAAAAGTTAAACTTAAAAGTGCTTTGGAAAACAAAGCAGGGAATGAAAAGTATTGGGGGGGTGGGCACAATTTAAATAGAATGGTATCTGGTTCTCATTGAGAAAGTGACATCTAAAAAAAGACAAAGGTAGGGAAGAACGTGTGGATACCTGGAACAGCAGGAGTAGCATGAAATGTTTCACTTTTTTTCAAAAGGCTTATTCTGATTTTTTAATCGAGAAAAAGTAACAGTGTGAGGGCTTGAGGTATAACATTGTTAGCCCTCACTCATATCTGGTTGTCTTCTTCCTGAGCACTCAGAAGATAACACGCCCATGCCTATTAGTTAGCATCATGCAATTAGTTCCAGCCAATAAAACATGAATGGAAAGCATGTGCTGAGGCATTATTAACTGCTGGGACTCCTCCATGCTCTTTTCCTGCTGTAGTAACTTTAGAAACCGTGAGCTCGGAAGGTGGTGTCACAGAAGGTAGGGATCCTGATCCCTGTATCATCAGTGGAGGAGAGCTTTACTGATCTACAATAGATTTTGTGAGAGCAAGAAATAAATTTTGGTTAAATCCAGAGGTTTCAGGGTTTATTAGTAGTAGAACTTAGCTATCCAACTAATTCATGGCTAAAGAAAGAAGACCTGTTAGGAAAATATTATAATGATCAGGTTAGAATGTTGGTAATGGTGGAGGTGGGAGAAGCTGGATTCTGAGTATTCTGAAAGTCGAGCTAACAGGGACTGTTGGAAAATTAGTATATATAAGGAACAGTTAAACCCCACCCTTCCAGCTTCCCAGCTCCACCCTATATTATCAGATGATGACCCTCCCTCCCACCTCTCTCCTCTCCACCTGAGCCTCTACCACTACCACCACCAATCACTTCAAAAGAAGATAGAAGAGAAAGTCTCTGAAGAAAACTGGAAGAGTTCCTTATTCAGGGACAGCAAGTCCTCAGTTCCTAAGGACCACTATTCCGACAGAAGATTGAAGAACTCTTCTTTGGAGAAAAATGAATATCTCCAGAAGAAAGACCTGTAGAGTGATTTGGGGGATTTGGGGGGTGGAATCTAACAAAAGCCACCTCATCACTTGATTAAGTGATAGTGAAGTCCAGCAGTTAATAATCAGCCTTTAGTGCTTCAATCTTTAATAGAAATAGCCAAATACATGCAAACAATTGAGAAAATGCTCTAAAAGGGAAGTCAGGAAAAAGAGTGGAAAACTCAAAGGAATAAAGTAACAAAGGGAGGAAAAAATTTTTCAGAAAAATAATTTAAAGTCTAAGAGTAGTAAAAAAAAAAAAATACTGCGTCAGTGAAACAAGAACAGGATGCTATCAAAAAGAATAAGAATATGAAGTAGTCTAATAGTCACTAGTAAGACTGTTGCAAAAAGGTAGTGATATGAAATTAAGGGGAAGAAATCACCAAAGAAATAATACAAGAATGCTTCCCAGAACTGAAGGAAATAACCAAATTTCCAAAACACGGAACAGGGGAAAATAACACACACTAAGAAACATTATAAATATTCAAAACAACAGAGAGAAAAACAGAAGCTAAAAGCTTCCAAAGAGGAAAAACAGGTCACAAACAAAAAAATCAATAATCAAAATGGCATCAGAGTTTAATAGCAAGACTGGGTGCTAGGACACAACAGAACAATGCCTTGAAAAATAGGAAAATGATTTCAAACAGTTAAGTGGGAGGTTAGAATAAAGAAATTTTAGAATGCAAGATTTCCAAAAATTCTACCTTCTCCAAACCTTTTCTCAAGATACTTACTGGAGAATATGCTCACTAAAACTAGGGCATAAACCAAGTCAAAGAAAAACATAGGATCCAGGAAATGGGGTTCAACTCAGAAGAGAAGGATGGGTTATTCCTGGCATAAGGGCAAAGGGAAGCCCCAAGAGAGCTATGTAACAAGCTGAGGAACCAACTAGTCCATATTGGAACAGGATGACAAAGAGCTCTAGGAGAGATTCCCCAGGAAAAATAAAAACATAGAAATATGTTTGATCTGTGAAAATGCCATATTAGAGGCATTTTATAGAGCTTTTGGAAGATGTAGGACAACTTAGCTAGAGAGCCAAAGAAAATTACGTAAACAAAATAGGCACTTATTAACTCCAAGGGAAAAAAAAAGTTGTACAAGAAAGGTAGACATAACAGACCTACTTAGCTGAATATTGAACAATATTTACTTAGAGAGTTAAAATCCTCATTTAATATTATAAGATGTTGGTAAGTAATGTCTAAAATTATTAGGAGAAAATGAACATTACTATAAATGCAGAAAAAACAAGAAAGAGTTAATGTCACTGACTCTAGGGAACTGGAAGGGGTGGAGGTGGGGGACTGGGAGGCCTCTGTGTTTTGGTATGCATCTTTTTTTTTTTTTTTTTTTGTGCTGTACGTGGGCCTCTCACTGTTGTGGCCTCTCCCATTGCGAAGCACAGGCTCCGGACGCGCAGGCTCAGCGGCCATGGCTCACGGGCCCAGCCGCTCCGTGGCATGTGGGATCTTCCCAGACCGGGGCACGAACCCATGTCCCCTGCATCGGCAGGCGGACTCTCAACCACTGCACCACCAGGGAAGCCCTGGTATGCATCTTTTACCATTATTTGACTTTATAAACCTTGCATTTATTATTCTGGATATATAGATATACTATATACATATTACTTAGAAGAGAGAAAATACTTTTACAGCAGCTAACAGTACTCACCACTCTACCAAGGAAAGAAAGTTAGAAAATCAATGTTGCTCCAATAGTCTTAATAACACATGACAGGTGTACTTTTCCAAAGGACGTTAGCTCTGTGCTGAAAAGACTTAAGGTCTTTTAAGGAGACCAAGACTTAGAAAAAAAGAAACCAGATCTTCAGAAGTAGTCCTATAATCTGGCCAGGGAGCATAGATTCAAACTCATCTGAACCACATTCTAACGTAAACAAAATCAAGGAACTTTTTTAGGTCTTCTAGAAGCATGCAGTATGGCATTTGAAAAACGAACAAACCACTGTGTTCAGATAAGATAAACAAAGGAATCTAGGGGAAAAAAGTATTTTTTATTATCCACAGGCAGTCAGACTATAGCCTATAATTCACTTATGGCACATTTCAATTTTATTTTGACAGTATGTTACAAACTTACTTCTACATGCAGGCATCAGTCTAGCCAGAACTTTAAGGGCACTTTTTTTCTTAACCATAACACTTATTCTTCTCCATCCAAAGATATTTCAGACAAGAGATGGCAAACTCAGAAAAGAAGCAACTCCATTAGTCTCAAAGATGAATGATCTCAGCATAGAATGGCCAACGGGGAAGAGAAATACTAAAAAAAAAAAAGCTAAAAGGAAAAAGTGCATTAGCTTTCTAAGTCTTTAGGAATCAAAATGATTCCTTTCATTTTTATGTGTTTTAGCATTTCAGAACATTATAAATACCCTCATTTAAGCAGCCAGCTAGCACAATGGCCCATAGCCTCCCTTCTTTTCCCTCAAATACACCAAACTCCTCCCCAGTTGTGCCAGTTATTCTCCCTTTACGCCACCCGCACAACCACCACCAGATCCCTGCCTTCCCATCTCTGCCCCCAGGAAGATGATCCCTGCTGTGTGCATCTCTAGAGAGCGCTTGCTGGCTGGCTGCCAGTTGGGTTTGGTCAACAGGCAGCCCCAGCAGATCAGGTGGAGGATCTTTCTTTCTGACTCCCACCCTGTCTTGGGCACCACATCTTTGGCAACCACTGCATCCCACGGCAACCCTTCCTTCCTGTTCTCACTCTCCCTGAGATCTAGTAACACTATTTCCCCTTGACCCCCTTGCTCTAGAGGCGGTAATGGCTTCAGGCTGTGGCTAGTCTATCCCAGCCTCTCACCACTGCTTGTTTCTTCCTTTCAGGCTGCCCATATCTCTAAGCAACTCTTAACTTCTTTTCAATTAAACCAGCTAGGGTAATTCTATTACCAGCCAGAACTCTGACCAATTCATTATCTCAAAGCCTTTTTGCACTTCATGTTCACTATACCTAACATGTTCTTCACTTAGCCCTTTTGTATACTGGCTCCTTAGAGATCAGGTGTCAAATTCCTATCACCCTCCTCAGAGGGGCTTCCCTGACCACCAAATCTAGTATTAGCTCCCACCTCAAGCACTCTCTTAGTCCCTTCTATTTTTATCATCTCTTTCTTAGAAATTAAGCTCCTACTAGTAGGAACCTAACTAGGCTGTCTTGTTCACCTTTTACTCAGTGCACAGCATGGAGTCTAATAACAGCAGGAGTTAAAGACTTCTTATAAAATGACGTGGTTTCAAATCAAACTTTTTAAAAAAATTCCTTCAAGTTTAATTTTTAAAGCAAAAGAGTCCCAAGACAATCTCCAACTCTTATGGGATGTTATTCCCATAAGCAGGTAAAATTCATTTAAAATGAATGCAAATGTTTGGTAGAACATCATTTCTTAAGAGTATTCCCGCCTATAACACTAGTTCGCGATTATTTTCTGTAGCAATCCAATAATTGATTATATTTCCACATGGGATACACTGTCAGGGCCTATCAGATAACGGGGGATAGTCCAAAGATTTAACAGGCTCAGATGGTGTTCAATCCCCCAAAGGTAGCTCTAATTCCTACTACTTTCAAGAAAGCAATTGTGAATATGAGAATTAAGTTATTATACAGTATCATAGGGATATGCATGAGTCAACTCTTATTTATTTTAAAATTAAGACCCATCAAGCATTTGTAACAGTTCACTGCAATTCAAACTTAACTACCAGAGCCCCATAACCCAAGAGTATGAATGTGAACTAAAGGGCCACTCATCTAAACCAAAATCTGACCTATTATGGATCAGAAAAGAAATATTAGACAAACATCAGTTTAGACAGTTGATCCTTCTACAACACAGGTTTAAACTGCATAGGTCCATTTATACGTGGATTTATTTTCAGTAAATATGTTCTACAGTACTACACAACCCCTGGTTGGTTGGATCCTCAGATGTAGAACCGAGGATGCAAAGGGCCAACCATAAAGTTATACTCGGACTTTCAACCGCATGCAGGGTGGACACCCTTAACCCCTGCATTATGCAAGGGTCAACTGTAAATTAGTTTCATGTTATGCTTTTCTAATGATCATCTCTACAAGAATTAAAGCTAGTAAATGCCCAAAATAATTTTATATAGAACTTTAGCTCTAAGTTAATATATTCAGTCAAACATCTTTTCATAAACTGTTCTTATTTTCCATATAAGCACAGAGAATTCCTGGAATGTAGATTTCTATAATTATACTTAACTTACTTTAAGCTTTTATTAAAAATGAAAGAAGTCCAAGAGAACAATTTATATGCAACTATACAATGTTTTATGTGGCTTTCCTATTCCTATTAAAGCTTTATACTTAAAATGTCTACATAATATGTGCTTCACAGGCTTGACACTATCAAACTTTATCACACATGTGACTTTAGCAGCTTTATTGCACAATGATCCACGTTAACACTGCATATTTGTTTAGTTCACCCTATGTCATAAAGTGCTATTCATAGCTGGGAAAGGAACAAAGCTTACTAAACACTGAAATTCTCCATGGTATTTCCTCCCTCAGTCAGGGAAAAGAAAGCTAATTTAGTGCTACCAACCTGAATAGCAGATTTCCATTTATATATATATATATAAAACCAGAAAGAAAAAAAAACAGATCTAAGAGTTTTGTTTAGTCAATTAAAATATGTCAAAAGAATTCCAAGATGATTAATGCTAAATGCCTAACAGTCTAGTTTCTGAATACTCTAACTTTAAAACAACTAACCAGTTTAAATAAAACCACCCAAGAAAGAATCTTTCAAAAATGAAGATAAAATTTAGATAAAATGAGATTCTTCAAATTCAAAGAACTTTTAACTTTAAGAAAGGGTACACACAGTCATTATGGTTTTAATTATTATTCCTAAACAATTAAATTTGTATTTTTACTTGCTTATATGACAAATGCTTACTACCAATGAGTCATAGAAAATGCCATACAACTGACCAGATAGTTACTTCACATTTTATAATATGTTTAATGACACTAAAAATGTATCAAGAACTTTTCAAACATGTAAACATAAACCAGAACAATCTGATATATAATATTTGTGCCAAAGAATGAAAATTACAAGACACAAAAAGAAAGCAAAAGAATATAAGAATTATCAGTGTATCTTCACTAATATTTACGAAAAATAATTATTTGATATAAGCTCAAATATTTTCATAGAGGAACTAAAAAAAAAAATTGAAGAAAAGAAATTTCCCAAAAAATCATATGAAGCTTCGTGTGTTAGCCAAGAATTTTGTGTTTCCTGCAAGAAACCATGTTTCCTACACATGCAAGTATGGGCATTACAGCTAAGAGAACTCTTAAAAATGTCCTTAAGAATACAGTTTGTGGTCTTAAAAAAAAAAACAGTAGTATTCATTTTCCAGGCAATATATTCTGAATATTAAATACATAATTTTCCATTTAAATATACTACTGTTTCTATGGCCTTTTTTTTACCTATCTATACCTTTGTCTTCCCATTAAAAATGAATGCACAACACAATGCTTAGTACTAATTTCTATCCAGAAGGTATTTAAAAAATATCTTCTCTTAGGACATAAACATGATATAAAAATGAAAAACCAAACACAAAAGAAGCATAATAAATACTTTTGTATCCCTTCCCCCAACCCCGAAACAAGGAATGTAAGTATCGGCAACACAGGCTGACATAAATAAATTAGATTTCCCATGCATAAAAAGATAATCCAGTTAACCATTTCAGTGTTAACTATGAAAAAGTATCTTTTTCCCGGTGTTTGTGAAAGGCAGGAAGGCTGTTTAGGTTTTCAGTTTTAAGAAGAAACATACACAAAAAACAAGTGTGGCCACAGGATACTTAGATGATATGTAATTAGTTACAAAGGTTAACACCAAGGCATTATTTTGCTCACATTTTTTATCCTAAGTCGCATCAGATGCTTAAACTACATGGTCTCTTGGTATTCTAGATATTTTGCTGTGATGGGTTCTTCAAGCTGAATTCCTCCACTGCCCATTAATGCAAATGCTGGATACATAGTATGTGAACAGTCCACTTGGCGCTCATAAAGGCATTTCATGTGATCCATATCATAGAAACCCACTTTGCCTTTATCATAGTCAAGGAAAACCCCTATACTTGTTGGCATGGGGAGAACTCGATTTTCAGGTTCATTAGAAGAAGTAGGTGACTTGGGAATAAAAAATTTCTTCATGCCTATAGTAACTAACGTAAAGGGTTGTGAAGAATCAAAACAGGTATCCTCACTTCCGCTGTCATGCCCACTGTCTTGCTCGTATCTAAAATACACACAAACAGACAAAGCAGAATCTTATCTGTATCAGCATAGGCTTTCAAGTAGCTTCAAGACATTTTCACAAGATAATATATATTGAGTGAAAATTAAAATCAATTGTACATCAAAACCTTTCTGGTAAACCATAATCAATTAAAAACATAAGGACTATATACCTTGCCACTTAGAATTACACCACAAACTCAGTCCCAAATTCTGTCATTAAGTAGCATCCATTTTTACCTATATACCTGAGAACCTAAAAATAATAATTTTGGCCTATCAAAAATAAAACAGGGGGAAGGGAACTGAAAGGACTTGACAAACATTAAATATTCCTAGCACAAAAATTATATATAAAAAAATTAAAAACCAAGACAGGCCCCCTACTCCAAGGAATTATCAGACTAAGTAAAATAAATGGGCACTGCAAAATAATGCAGGAGAAAAAACCACGTTTCATTCTCCTGCTAAGAACTATATTTACTGGTTGGGAGCTCTACATGGATCTATGATGCAAGCAAGTATTATGAAGGGTTTTTTTCCCCCCTTGATTATAAAACAGTAACACCTTGAAGAAAATTTTGATACAAAGTTCCTTCCATTTTTTCCCTATGCATAGATTGCTTCTTATATATTTGTGATAATACTACATCAACAACTTTAATCAGGTCTTTTCACTTGTAATATTTCTCATGTTGTAAACTTTTTTAGCATTATTAATAATAATCTACCAAGTAGACATGCCACTATGTTTAAGTGACTATTACCCTATTTCAATTTTCACCGTTATTTCAATTTCTCATCTTGGTGCAAAAAGTTTTTCGTATTACTCAGATTGTTAATCTGGGATTTCTGTAGACATAAATGGTCAAAAATTACTTGACTGGACTAGTGCACACTATACCATCTAACAAAAATAAACTGTACAGTCTCCATTAAATAGTCAAACTCAAGAAACTGGAATTCTCTGCCATGGAAACACGTTTACCATGACCCAATTTTATAAGTACTTACGGGACAGTTTAAAGAATTGTATCCTTTAACCAAAGAACAACTTAATATCAATTGTGAAATATGGCATTTAGAGGCATTTCACTATTTATGCAATTTTATCACATCATTAAGGTACCTGATATAAAAGACTTTGAAAATTCTAAATTGCGAAGCTATACCATAATCAAGAGGTGTACCCAAAACAGACTTATTTCCTCACAGCATAAGAAATTAACTGCTGAATCTCATTATTCACTGTGTGAATACAACACAACCTGACTCCTTTTCTTAGCCAGCCACATAAGCACAGCCAAAACACCTGAGTCTAAGAAATGTATACTCTAAATACTAAATACTCTAAATGCAACAAGTAAATCCAAGTCTATTTTCAGTCTCACCTTGCTAAACCAGGATGTTTACTTCCTAAAGAACTAAAGAATTATCAGTAGAAGAATCTACCTTGGACTAACTGCATCCCGGGGAGACCGGAGCCATTCTTGTAGTTTATCACTGGAAGCAACTCCCACTTTTACCAGGTACGAATATGGTTCTACACGGAAGGCCCAAAAGTGCTTCCCTTTTGTAATTCCAACATCTCCAATGATGTAGTCTAAGCTTGTGTAGTAACCCACTTGGATCCGCTCTGCAGCAAGCAGAAGATTAAGTCCAGCTCTGCTCTCTACACAGTCTCTCTTCAAGTTCAGCAAGAGGTGTTCATTATTGTAGCCGCATTTTTCATCAAAAAGGAAACTGAAAACTAAATACAGCAGAAAATTAGTCTGCAAATTGTTAGCATTTCTACATTCTATGGTTAAATTTAACAGGTTTTTCAAATAGGAATTACTAAAAAGATATAGGAAGAGGAATATAGCATTCTACCCTACACAAACTATGACAAAACAAAACCCCAACTTAGAAATAATTTCCAGTAAATTCTCTGTACCTGAAAATCTTCAGAAATTTCAAAGCAGAAGAAACATTTTAAATGCATGAGAAATTTATGAATGCAGTTCCTTGGAATAGATATAGCAAATCTATCCTAAGTATTTTACACTCTTGAATCTGTCCTTTTATCCCTAAAATAAGGGGCTGTACATTTTCAAAAATATCTATGTATTTTATTAAAATTTTATTCCAAATTTTATAAATATGGAAACTTAGCAATTTTAATAAGGTCTTTTCCTTATCAATCAAGATGGCAGACATGAGAAACAGTGTACAGTGTAAAAAAAAAAAAACAAAAAAACACAGGCTTTGGGTTCAGAGAGACCTGGGTTTGATGCCTGGCTCAAGCATTTAACTAGAGTTTAACCTAAACCTTGATTTCCTCAACTACAGAATGAAGATAATGTTGCCGGTGAATTTAACGTTCTTTCTTCGTCGTGAAAGAATTTGGAGAATTCCAAATTCAAGAAGTGGATTTATTTAGCGAGAAATACACTCCACAGACAGAGTGTGGTCCATCTTGGAGGACAAGAAGTCTTGGGAAAAACACACTCCACAGACAGAGTGTGGGCCATCTTGGAAGACAAGAAGCAAGAGGCCTTGAAATACAGCGTGGTTAGTTTTTATGGGCTGGATAATTTCATAGGCTAATGAGTAGGAGGATTGTTCCAATTATTTTGGGGAAGGGACGGGGATAGCCAGGAATTGGGCTACCACTTACTTTTTTTTTTTTTTTAACATCTTTATTGGAGTATAATTGCTTTACAGTGGTGTGTTACCACCCACTTCTTGACCTTTTATGGTTGGCCTCAAAACTGTCATGGTGCTGGCAGATGTGTCATTAACATGTTAATGTATTACAATTAAGGCTCAAGGTCTACTGGAAGTTGAATCTTCCACCATCTTGGACCTAGTTGGTTCTCACTAGTTTTCTTCATGTACTATGGCTATACCTTTCTTTTAAAGGTTGTACCCTGCCCCTTCCCTCCTGTTTCAATAACACTACTCTTCTATCAACTTAAACCCATCAAGCCTAACATTTAGTGGCTACTAGCCCAAAAAGTGGAAACATTCCAAACACCCATCAGTAGATGAATAGATAAAGAAAATGTGGTATATACATACAATGGAATACTATTCAGCCTAAAAAAAGTAAGGAAATTGTGAGACATGCTACAACATGCATGAACCTTGAAATAAGCCAGTCACAAAAGGATTATGTGAATTCATTCACATGAGGTACTTAGAATAGGCAAATTCATAGAGGCAGAGGGAGAATAAAGGTTACCAAGCTCTGGGGGAAGGGTGGATGGGGAGTTACTGTTTAATGGGCACAGAGTGTCAGTTTGGAAAAATGAAAAAGTTCCAGAGATTGTGAGTGGTGATGGTTGCACAACACTGTTGAATGTACTTAATGCCACTGATCTGTAAAAATGGTTAAAATGGCAAATTTTAACTATATAATACCACAATAGTAAAAAACTGTCTGCTAACAAGCTAAAACTATTCTCCATATGTGATTTGACCAGTCTTCCTGGTAATGCCTATTGCCCTGGCATGGCAATTCACACTGTCTCAATCTCAAAAGTCTCCCAGTTTGCAAAATAAATTTAAATGGTCACCCTATTCATGTGGTTTCTCTTGGAGAAAAGAAACACAGTCTTTAATGTTTCCTTTCCTCCATCCCCCTTCACTTTGTCACTGAAAACAGTAGCTACTTTCAGGTTTCCTTTTTCTTTCAATTTCAGTCAGAGACTAGAAAAGAAAGCAGAAACTGCATAAACAGTAATATATTTACTTAATACTTGCAAATGGATCCTAAAACTCTCTTTTGGATTTTATTAAAATTCAAGAAAAATAATTTGAGCCAACCCTATTTATTTGTATTTCTTTTTAATTAGCCACAATGTACATGAAAAACAGAGTGAATAGTACACTCTGGACAAAAAGGGAAGGATGGGCAGAGTGCACAAAGTATGGGTACATAAGCCACTAAAAATGGGAAGGAGCAATGAGGTCTAAAAGCCAAATGAAGGAACCTCTGAGGCCGTGACCAACTGGGCAGAAGGATTTCCTGCTCACCAGGATGAGCACAACTTTGGTTCTAAATTTCCCTTATCCATGGAGACACTGTAGTGAACATCAACTTAACCTGTAAGTCATTCTCATTCTATAAAAATTTACAGGTGCTGTTTAAGTAGTATCAGTGGTTATTAACTTGGCAGGGGGAGGGAAGGATTGCTGGGCAGGAGGAGCTTTTAGTGTAGGGAAAAGCTATCCATGTGGTTCTAATACCTGCCTTCCATCCCCATGTGCTTGTAATCACTGAGTTAGAAAAGCCAGACAAGTCCGAATTAGGTAAATTAAAATTATTCTTCACGTTATTGTATCAATAAATTTTTAAAATATCTGCCTAGATCCTATGTTAATAGAGATTTCTATAAACGGATCAAAAATACAGAATTATACTATTTAATACTTGTAAGGTAGCATTTATGCTATTTTAATCCCAAATTAATAGCCCTGCCCACTCAAATGTCATGTTTTTTCTGTATCTGATGTCAGTCAGAAATCTAATCCTGTTCTCAGCCTAGATGGTGAAATTCAAGTATTCAGTCTATTTCTAAATCCTAACTGGGTACGGAATCTACTTTTCTAGAGTATTTTACAGATGAGAGGTGGTTTTAATGTAGGTCTGCATGGACACATTAACTGGTTTATTTTTTATCACGGTCTCTTCCAACTCTATGCTTTTCTTATTCCCACTATTCACAATACCTGGAGCTGGAGGAGTATGAAGAATCAATTCCCTGCTGCAAGGACTGCAGATTGAACCCTTGTAGGCTCTTACTCTGAAAGCATAGTTACAATTACTTTCAAGATCGGAAATGACTTTACTTGTGCCACACACTTCTATCTCATTCCAAGACAACATTTCTTCATCTCTATTAATCTTCCGATATTCGAGGACATAGCTATCAGCTTTATCCTTTTCTGGATGGTGCCAATTTATCAAAGCACTGTTATAAACTTTGCTCTGTTCCTCATTGATCTCTGGCACATCTATGCCTGAAAGAATTATGAAATGGAAAACAACGTTAAAATATTATTTCAGAACCTTTATTTTTCCTCAGTAAAAATGATTTATTGATAATACTTAAAGGATTTCTCTGCTGTTCAAGACTTTCTACATTTATAATACTGTGTATAAGAAAAAGAATAAATCCTGCAAATACAACAGGATGTTGGACTTTGAGGACATGCTAAGTGAAATAAGTGAGACACAGAAAAACAAATGCTGACTGCGTGATTCCACTTTCGTGAGGTATCTAAAGTAGCCAAATTCATAAAATCAAAGACTGGAATGGTGGTTACCAGGGGCTGAGGAGCAGGGAGAAATGGGTGCTTATTAATCAACAGGCATAAAGTTTCAGTTAAGCAAGATGAATAAGCTCTAGAGATGTGCTGTACAACTTGTGTCTGTAGACAACAATACTGTATTGTATACCAGAAATTTAAGAGGCTAGATCTCAGGGTAAGTTTTATCATAATAAAATTTAAAAAGGAAGGTATATTGAGATTTTAAAAGGTATATTTATGTTTATAACTGAAAGGGGAAAGAAGAATGAAAAATAAGACAGACAAAATAAGTAAAACTCAATTTTAGCTTAAATAGTAATTCTGAAACACCATAAATTAAAATTTTTAACCACATACTCTTCAATTTCCATCTACTGAATAACAACCCTAGACTTGAAATTTATAATATGTATCCTCCTATAAATTATTTTAATAAATATTTTTAAATCTAAGTTTGGACAGTATAATAATAAACAAACTTCAATAAAACATTATATAGTTTTCTTTCATATTATCTTCCACAGAGTTGCAAAGTAATTTATTTATTTATTTTAAAATTTATTTATTTATTTATTTATTTGGCTGCACCGGGTCTTAGTTGGGCATGCGGGATCTTCGTTGCCCCATGCGGGATCTTTGTTGCAGTGTGCAGGATCTTAGTTGCGTCATGTGGGATTCAGTTCCCTGACCAGGGATCGAACCCAGGCCCCCTGCATTGGGAGCATGGAGTTTTAACCACTGGACCACCAGGGAAGACTGGCAAAGCAATTTAAATGACTTTTTCTTGGTATAAACAAGATACGTTATTTTTTAAAGAAAATCAGAAACTACATAAAACACACACAAATTAAGTAATTCAAAGATTATCACTACAGTAATTTTGTGTAGCTCCTGCCAGTACTTTTCTTCCAGTGGCATTCCACTGTAGCAACATTTAACTATTTTCAGAAACATGTTTCCAATTTTTCACTAAAAATACAATGATTAAAATATCACAGCTAAATCTTTGTGCATATTCATAATCTTTTCCATAGAATAAATTCCAAACAGCTTAACTGCTTTGGTCATATGGTAAAAATAAGCTATAGGAGTTACACATGCACACGCACACATAAATAAACACATATTTATATCAAATCACAGAGAAATACATGAAATGAAAAGCAGAAGTCTCCCTCTTCTCCTTATCCTCCAGCTATGTACAAGCAATGTACAGCATAAGTATGTCTATGTGTGCATTTGTGCAACTGAATGTTATGCAGCCATGGAATCTGAAAAGTCATCCAAACTACATTTTAAAGTTAAAAAAAAAAGCTAGTTAAAGAATAACATGACTGGAATGCTCTACGTGCATGCAGCAAAAAATGAGAAGAGCATCCATCAGCAGGAAGCTGGGTGACCAGCAGCTTTCCATTCTGACCCACCCGTTTTACTGGTCCTTCGTTACGCACTGGTATAACCAGAGATTACCCACACTCAACTTCCTTTTTCCAAAGACTGTTTTGGGACCCCCAGGGAAGGGAGGACCTTGTACTCCTAAGTAAACTAGCATGTATATAAAAAACAATTCAAGTATACATTTTGGAAAAAGAAGAAAGCACAGTATATGAAATAGAATCAGCATTTCAAATATCACCACATATTGGGAAAAACAAGATCATCATAATAGACAAGAAAAGTACATACCTGACAGAGATTCAGGTATTGATTGGAAGAGAAAGGTGGTCATAGTAAAAATCCTTCAGTGTGTTTAACTTTTAAACAAGACAAATTTCCTTTGACTGAATACAAATCTATGCATCCATACCTGTACAGTAATTAAACTGTAAGTGTACTTTTCCAAGGACTGTAATTGTTCACCATTATTAGAAGAGAAATCTGAGGGAGATGAACAAGGTGAGAAGAAAAAAGGAAAGGAAGACCTCCCTGCTGGGGAGCAGCAGAACACAAACACAACTAAATGTTAGGGGTTGAGTTGCCCGCCCTAAAACTCATATGTTGAAGTTTTAGGCCCTAGTACCTCAGAATGTGCCTTTATTTGGAGAGAGGGTCTTTAAAGAAGTAACACAGTTAAAATCAGGTCGTTAAGGTGGACCCTAGTCCACTATGTCTAATAGGACTGGAGTTCTTATAAGAGGAAATTTGGACTCAGATATGTATAGAGGGAAGACCACATGAAGACACGAGAAGACGGCCATGTGCACACCTAGGAGAGGGACCTCAGAAGAAACCAACCCTGGCGACAGCTTCATCTCAGACTTCTAGCCTCCAGAATCCTAAGGGAATTCCCTGGCGGTCCAGTGGTTAAGATGTGGGCTTTTACTGCCAAGGACCTGGGTTTGATCCCTGGTCGGGGAACTAATATCCCGCAAGCCCCAAGGTGTGATTGATAGATAGATAGATTAGATAGATAGATAGATAGATCGGGAACTAAGATCCCGCAAGCCCCAAGGTATGATAGATAGATAGATAGATACATAGATAGATAGATAGATAGATAGATAGATAGATAGATAGATAAAACCTTTTACTGCCAGAATCCTATGAAATTAAATTTCTATTGTTATGTCACCCAGTCTGTGGTACTTAGTTTTGGCAGCCCTAGCAAACTCATACAGCAATGTAAACACTTAAACATCTTAGAGTCATTTTTAGCCTGGAGATATCATTTCTAGGTTTCTGCCCTAGGGAAACTCATACACATACACGAAGAAACACTGACAAAGATGTTCAATAGAGCATTGCTTACAACAGAAAAAAACAGGAATAGACTGTCTCTCAGTGGGAAACTTACTTACATAATGGAATACTGTAAAGTTAACATATAGCTGTAAACCAGAACTTCATGTATTAACAAATATTTATCTTAAACTTAATTTCTCAAAAAAACAAATTACAAAAAAAAATACATACAATGTGGTGCCATTCACACAATGTTTAAAAACATACAAACCAAAAGAATCTAGCTTCTGTGCATAAAAACTTGGTTATAAAAACATAAATGGCATATGATTTTAGCATATGATGGTCTGGGCAACTGAGATGCTGCATTATAATGTCAAACTAAAGAGAATTTGTGTTTCTCCTACACAATGTAAATTCAAACTAAAAAAGTGAAGGTATGCTGTTACTAAAACTCACCACTAGAGAAAAAGGACAATTCTCCAAGAAGTTCTGTTTGTTTAGATGTATTAACAACATAGTCTTCAAAAGAAGTCTGAGCCGCAGGTCTAAAGCTCTTCAAAGATTCTGTAGCTTTCTGTATTCTACAGACAGACATAAAATATTTTACACAAAAATTATTCTTTAAAAAGGCAAATCAGACTAAGTATTTTCAATGAGATTAACAAAAGAAAACTTCACTCAACATTCAAGTTAAGAGTGAAGCAAGAGATACTGCACATAACACAGCATTCTGAACCACTCAGAGCTACAGCTGAAACATAAAGCAGCATTTAATGACACTGCTAGAGAGAGACTGTCAGTTCAAAGTTAAATACCTGAGGTGGAGCTGTTTTGCGGTCTGAACAAAGCAAGACTGATCTGTCTCCTTCAGCACTTCTTGAGCGTATCCCACGAGTCCGTTGTTCTCTAAAAGCCCCTGATACTCTTCCATTTGAGTCTGAAATTTGTCTAATCTTAGTTTCTTAGAAGCATCAATTGCCTTCAAAACAGATGATTTCCTTTCTTCTAGGATTTCAAAGAGATTTTCAAAATGTGTAATTGCTTCTTCTTTAGCCCGCTCTCCATTACACTATTATAAAACAAGCAAAGCGTTACCTCATCTGCTAAATCCAAATGTCTTTTCAAGAAAGAGTAGCAATTCAACAAAACGAACCCAAATACTGGAAAGAAAAAGATTTTGTCTGACTCCTTGATGTTTTCAGAACAATAATTTGGCATCAAATATGCTTACTAAGGAATGATCAGCAACTTTGAGACATACTTTGTAATTTTATAATACTGTATTTCCTTAAGCTTTCAATCTCCAAAGTCCAGCAATAAACAATTTATTCAATGAAATAAGAAAGCAACATTCAATTTGTATACAAAGGAACTTGAGGCAGAAATGAACTGATTTAACCAAAGACACAGGAAAATACAATCTTGCACTTATTTATTTTTATTCATTTCTAATTCAGGAAATTTTATCCTTTCTACCATATACCAATTTTTTAAAAAGTTAAACCACAGCTATGAAACTCAAAAAATTACATCCTATACTAAGTAATAAAAATGTAACTCTTCTCTTCAAATTAATATTTAGTTATATA
The DNA here is from genome assembly GCF_025265405.1 of Mesoplodon densirostris. Lineage (NCBI taxonomy): Eukaryota > Metazoa > Chordata > Mammalia > Artiodactyla > Ziphiidae > Mesoplodon > Mesoplodon densirostris. The sequence goes on from NC_082663.1 coordinate 96,152,985, forward strand.
TAATTATAATTAAGCTGCAATTTAATTAATATTGATTTAATTATAAGTTATGCAAATTAACTTCTTTATGCTTGAGTTTTTCTCTTCTGAAAACTAGGGGTAAGAGAGACCATTTAAGTTTTCCTGAAGATTGAAAATGATTATTTACATAAAATGCCCACCACAATGTCACATACTCTCAATAAACATTATTTTCACTGCACACATAGCTATTCCTCTACTTTGCCATAAAATGATCCTCTCTATAGTGGTTATTAAACATTTTGAATGTCCACAAAATCAGAGCTTGACCTGATTTTGAAAATAAGACCAGCAAAGCACTTACAAGCATTTATCATAACAGATTCATAGCAGCAGCCAACAGAAAAGAGTCTTCAAGAACATTCTTAAAAGCTGACAATATATGGTAGAAGTGCATTGCTCATTTTCCAATGGCTTCTGGCCAACATTTAAAATGAAAGGAAATTTTTTCCAGATTTCCTTCTCTGATTCCTAACCTCAACAGCCAATTTTTTTAAAGGAGGATAGGAGGAAAGAACAGAGGGTAGTGACATTCTGGTAGTGTTTCAGTGACATATCACATTAAGTTCAGAAATATCATTATACATAGATCAAGAGGAGAGTTTTTCCAGCTAAGTATAATTATAGATAAAAAGACAGTGTCACAGTCTTCACTGAGTAAAATTCAAGAATGGAGACAAATTCTCTAGTGCAGAAGATTCTTACTGATAAGACTACAAATGCAGCTTAGGTCAAAGGCACAAGAAGAGGTTAAATAATTTCTCCAGGATTCCAAGGCATCAATTTCTACATGAATACTTGATGCCTGAGTTCCTCAGTTTTCAACCTACTGAATGACAAACTCAAAAACAAGCACTGGGTTTCCTTCTCTCAGAAGTAAAGGCAGCCTGACTGAGAAAACCAATAAAGACAAATCTAAAATTACCACAGACACAATCCCTCAAGCAACCTACTATCTAGATGATAATGTGCTATGTGTTCGGGGATTATAGTAAACTGAGAGAGTTTGTCAATCAGAAACAAATGTGAGAAACAGAATCCTACTTTTAAATTACATGAAAATGCAGTCAGTGACTAACAGAAAAATATTATTTAAAATATTAAAGCAAAACTGGTAATATGGAGATTGGCTCAAGATGGCGAGGGCTTCCCTGGTGGCGCAGTGGTTGGGAGTCCGCCTGCCTATGCAGGGGACATGGGTTCATGCCCCGGTCCGGGAAGATCCCACATGCTGCGGAGCGGCTGGGCCCATGGGCCATGGCCGCTGAGCCTGCGCGTCCAGAGACTGTGCTCCACAACGGGAGAGGCCACAACAGTGAGAGGCCCGCGTACAGCAAAAAAAAAAAAAAAAAAAAAAAAAGATGGCAGAGTAGAAGGATGTGCTCTCACTCCCTCTTGCAAGAACAACAGAATCACAACTAACTGCCAAACAGTCATTGACAGGAAGACACTGGAACTCACCAAAAAAGATACCCCACATCCAAAGACAAAGGAGAAGCCACTATGAGATAGTAGGAGGGGCGCAATCACAATCAAATCAAATCCCATAACTGCTGGGTGGGTGACTCACAAACTGGAGAACACTTATACAACAGAAGTCCACCCAATGGAGTGAAGGTTCTGAGCCCCACGTCAGGCTTCCCAACCTGGGGGTCTGGCAAGGGGAGGAGGAATTCCTAGAGAATCAGACTTTGAAGGCTAGCAGGATTTGACTGCAGGACTTCGACAGGACTGGAGGAAACAGAGACTCCACTCTTGGAGGGCACACACAAAGTAGTGTGCACATTAGGAACCAGTGGGAAAGAGCAGTGACCCCATAGGAGACTGAACCAGACCTACCTGCTAGTGTTGGAAGGTCTCCTGCAGAGGCGGGCAGTGGCTATATCTCACCATGAGGAAAAGGACACTGGCAGCAGAAGTTCTGGGAAGTATTACTTGGCATGAGCCCTCCCAGACTCCGCCATTAGCCCCACCAAAGAGCCTGGGTAGGCTCCAGTGTTGGGTCACCTCAGGCCAAACAATCAACAGGGAGGGAACCCAGCCCCACCCATCAGCAGACAATCGGATTAAAGATTTACTGAGCTCTGCTCACTAAGGCAACAACCAGCTCTACCCACCACCAGTCCCTCCCATCAGGAAACTTGCACAAGCCCCTTAGATAGCCTCATCCACCAGAGGACAGACAGCAGAAGCAAGAAGAACTACAATCCTTCAGCCTGTGGAACAAAAGCCACATTCACAGAAAGATAGACAAAATGAAAAGGTAGAGGGCTATGTACCAGATGAAGGAACAAGATAAAACCCCAGAAAAACAACTAAATGAAGTGGAGACAGGCCATCTTCCAGACAAAGAATTCAGAATAATGACAGAGAAGATGATCCAGGACCCTCGGAAAAAGAATGGAGGCAAAGATCGAGAAGATGCAAGAAATGTTTAACAAAGACTGAGAAGAATTAAAGAACAAAACAAACAGAGATGAGCAACACAATAACTGAAATGAAAAATACACTAGAAGGGGGCTTCCCTGGTGGCGCAGTGGTTGAGATTCCTCCTGCCGATGCAGGGAACGCGGGTTCGTGCCCCGGTCCAGGAGGATCCCACGTGCCGCGGAGCGGCTGGGTCCGTGAGCCATGGCCGTTGAGCCTGCGCGTCCCGAGCCTGTGCTCCGCAACGGGAGAGGCCACAGCAGTGGCACGTACCACAAAAAAAAAAAAAAAAAAAAAAAAAATACACTAGAAGGAATCAATAGCAGAATAACTAAGGCAGAAGAACGGATAAGTGACCTGGAAGACAAAATGGGGGAATATCACTGCTGTGGAACAGAATAAAGAAAAAAGAATGAAAGGAAATGAAAACAGCCTAAGAGACCTCTGGGACAATATTAAACACAACAGCATTCACATTATAGGGGTCCCAGAAGGAGAAGAGAGAGAGAAAGGACCTGAGAAAATATTTGAAGAGATTATAGTCTAAAACTTCCCTAACATGGGAAAGGAAATAGCCACCCAACTCCAGGAAGTACAGAGAGTCCCATACAGGATAAACCCAAGGAGAAACATGCCGAGACACATAGTAATCAAATTGGCAAAAATTAAAGACAAAGAAAAATTATTGAAAGCAGCAAGGGAAAAATGAGAAATAACATACAAGGGAACTCCCATAAGGTGAACAGCTGATTTCTCAGCAGAAACTCTGCAAGACAGAAGGGAGTGGCATGACATATTTAAAGTGATGAAAGGGAAGAACCTACAACCAAGATTACTCTACCCACCAAGGATCTCATTAAGATTCTATGGAGAAATCAAAAGCTGCACAGACAAGCAAAAGATAAGAGAATTCAGTACCACCAAACCAGCTCTACAACAAATGCTAAAGGGACTTCTCTAAGTGGGAAACACAAGAGAAGAAAAGGACCTAAAAAACAAACCCAAAACAATTAAGAAAATGGTAATAGGAATATACATAGTGATAATTACCTTAAACATGAATGCATTAAATCCTCCAAACAAAAGACACAGGCTTGCTGAGTGGATACAAAAACAAGACCCATACATATGCTGTCTACAAGACACCTACTTCAGACCTAGTGACACATTCAGACTGAAAGTGAGGGGATGGAAAAAGATATTCCATGCAAACAGAAATCAAAAGAAAGGTGGAGTTGCAATACTCATATCACATAAAATAGACCTTAAAATAAAGACTATGACAAGAGACAAAGAAGGACACTACATAATGATCAAGGGATCAATCCAAGAAGATATAACAATTATAAATATATATGCACCCATCACAGGAGCACCTCAATACATAAGGCAACTGCTAACAGCTATAAAAGAAGAAATCGACAGTAACACAATAATAGTGGGGGACTTTAACACCTCACTTGTACCAATGGACAGATCATCCAGACAGAAAATTAATAAGGACACACAAGCTTTAAATGACAAAATAGACCAGATAGATTTAATTGATATTTATAGGACATTCCATCCAAAAACAGCAGATTACACTTTCTTCTCAAGCGCACATGGAACATTCTCCAGGATGGATGACATCTTTGGTCACAAATCAAGCCTCAGTAAATTTAAGAAAATTGAAATCATATTAAGCATCTCTTCTGACCACAATGCTATGAGATTAGAAATCAATTACAGGGAAAAAAACATAAAAAACACAAACACATAGAGGCTAAACAATACGTTACTAAATAACCAGTAGATCACTGAAGAAATCAAAGAGGAAGTCAAAAAATACCTAGAGAAAAATGATAATGAAAACACTATGATCCAAAACCAATGGAATGCAGCAAAAACCGTTCTAAGAGAGAAGTTTATAGCTATACAAGCCTACCTCAAGAAACAAGAAAAATCCCAAACAACCTAACCTTACACCTAAAGGAACTAGAGAAAGAAGAACAAACAAAACCCAGGGTTAGCAGAAAGAAAGAAATCATAAATATCAGAGCAGAAATAAATGAAATAGAAAACAGCAGCAAAGATCAATAAAACTAAAAGCTGGTTCTTTGAGAAGATAAACAAAATTGATAAACCATTAGCCAGACTCATCAAGAAAAAGAGGGAGAGGACTCAAATCAATAAAATTAGAAATGAAAAAGGAGAAGTTACAACAGACACCACAGAAATACAAAGCATCCTAAGAGACCACTACAAGCTACTCTACACCAATAAAATGGACAACCTGGAAGAAACGGAGAAATTCTTAGAGAGGTATAAGCTTCTAAGACTGAACCAGGAAGAAATAGAAAATATGAACAGACCAACCACAAGTAATGAAATTGAAACTGTGATTAAAAATCTTCGAACAGGGCTTCCCTGGTGGTCCAGTGGTTAAGAATCTGCCTGCCAATGCAGGGGACACAGGTTCAAGCTCTGGTCTGGGAAGATCCCACATGCCACGGAGTAACTAAGCCATGCACCAAAACTACTGAGCCTACGCTCCAGAGCCTGAGAGCCACAACTACTGAGTCCATGTACCACAACTACTGAAGCCCACGCACCTAGAGCCCGTGATCCGCAAAAAGAGAAACCACTGCAATGAGAAACCCGCACACCACAAAAAAGAGTAGCCCCCGCTCGCTGCATCTAGAGAAAGACCATGCGCAGTAACGAAGACCCAATGCAGCCAAAAAAAAATAATAAAATAAATAAATAATCTTCCGACAAACAAAAGTCCAGGACCAGAGGGCTTCACTGGTGAATTCTATCAAACATTTAGAGAAGAGCTAACACCCATACTTCTCAAACTCTTCCAAAAAATTGAAGAGGAAGGAACACTCCCAAACTCATTTTATGAGGCCACCATCACCCTGATACCAACACCAGACAAAGATACTACAAAAGAAGAAAATTACAGACCAATATCACTGATGAATATAGATGCAAAAATCCTCAACAAAATACTAGCAAACAGAATCCAACAACACATTAAAAGGATCATACACCATGATCCAGTGGGATTTATCCCAGGGATGCAAAGATTCTTCAATATACGCAAGTCAATGAATGTGATACACCATATTAACAAATTGAAGAAGAAAAACCATATGATCATCTCAATAGATGCAGAAAAAGCTTTTGACAAAATTCAACACCCATTTATGATAAAAACTCTCCAGAAAGTGGGCATAGAGGGAAGCTACCTCAACATAATAAAGGCCATATACGACCAACCCACAGCAAACATCATTCTCAATGGTGAAAAACTGAAAGCATTTCCTCAAAGATCAGGAACAAGACAAGGATGTCCACTCTTGCCATTATTATTCAACATAGTTTTGGAAGTCCTAGTCACGGCAATCAGAGAAGAAAAAGAAATAAAAGGAATCCAAATTGGAAAAGAAGAAGTAAAACTGTCACTGTTTGTAGATGACATGATACTATACATAGAGAATCCTAAAGATGCCACCAGAAAACTACTAGAGCTAATCAATGAATTTGGTAAAGTTGCAGGATACAAAATTAATGCACAGAAATCTCTTGCATTCCTATACACTAATGGTGAAAAATCTGAAAGAGAAATTAAGGAAACACCCCCATTTACCATTTCAACAAAAAGAATAAAATACCTAGGAATAAACCTACCTAGGGAGAAAAAAGACCTGTATGCAGAAAACTATAAGACACTGTTGAAATAAATTAAAGATGATACCAACAGATGGAGAGATATACTATTTTCTTGGATTGGAAGAATCAATATTGTGAAAATGAGTATACTACCCAAAGCAATCTACAGATTCAATGCACTTCCTATCAAATTACCAATGGCATTTTTTTTTTTTTTTTTTTTTTTTTTGCTGTACGCGGGCCTCTCACTGCTGCGGCCTCTCCCGTTGCGGAGCACAGGCTCCGGAAACACAGGCTCCGCGGCCACGGCTCGCGGGCCCAGCCGCTCCGCGGCATGTGGGATCCTCCGGGATCGGGGCACGAACCCGTGTCCCCTGCATCGGCAGGCGGACTCTCAACCACTGCGCCACCAGGGAAGCCCACCAATGGCATTTTTTACACAACTAGAACAAGAAATCTTAAAATTTGTATGGAGACACAAAAGACCCTCAATAGCCAAAGCAGTCTTGAGGTAAAAAAAATGAAGCTGGAGGAATCAGACTCCCTGACTTCAGACTATACTACAAAGCTACAGTCATCAAGACAATATGGTACTGCCACAAAAACAGAAATATAGATCAATGGAACAGGATAGAAAGCCCAGAGATAAACCCACACACCTATGGTCAACTAATCTATGACAAAGGAGGCAAGGATATACAATGGAGAAAAGACAGTCTCTCAGTAAGTCGTGCCGGGAAAACTGGACAGCTACGT